>NW_006774067.1:4125203-4178050 GCF_000442215.2 Lipotes vexillifer
CTCCAGATACACTGGACTTCTTTAATTCCTCAAATATGACTAGTGTGATCCCGCCAGAGCCCAAAGCAAAATGCTATCTCTCTTCCTCCTGCCATCTGTTCTTTGATCAATGCATCCATTGGCAAAACTTAACCAAAACTCAGCTGGTGAGGAAATCTGAGAAATGCCGTTTGCAGCTTTCTAGTTTCAGTAGTACAGAGAAGAAAATAGAGTAAGTGTGGAACTAAGAACCAATAAACAACTATCCAGTGCCCCTGGCAAAATATAAATTGCACAAAAAAATATTTATTGAGAAGGCTAAATGAATATGTCCTCCTCAAAGTTTCTCCTATTAATCAGCACCTGCTCATAAGATTTTGAATAATACAGAGAAGCAAAACTAATGGCAATGGAGGTGGTGATCTGAGAATTGTATAAGTAAGTACAATATTCCTGAAAACTCACATGTTAAGCAAACCATTACAATGAGACTCTCTTCTTATAAATGAATTTTACATTAAAGCATCTCACTGGCTAACACTCTCATTCAAACTCCCTTCCTGGAAAAATGAGATACGGTGCTAGCCAAAGGCTGGAGTCGTAGGGTCCAAATCTGGCAGTGATGACAGGGCTGACATGGAAGTCACAGAGCATGAATGGAGGCAGTTCTAAATAAAGACAACCAGGGGTAAAGCAGGAGTAAAACCAAACTGACATTAAAACCGAAGCATCAATTTAATGAAACTGGGTAGTGAGGCACAAAACAGGAACCAGGCAACAGGATAAGAACTAGTCACCAAGGGATAGAGAAAAAGCTCAGAATAGTGTCTAGGAGGCAGAGCTTAAAAGAAAAAAAATTCTGGAGCATAATTCACCATAGCTTTTTGAACAGAGGCTGTGTTTTTACCCTCTGTGTAGGAAAAAGCAGATATACTGTAAGATTAGGAAAGAAAGTGGCAGATGAAATTTAATTTATTTTACTTTGTTAATTTCTAGGCACTATGATAAGCGTTTTACATGAATGCATTATTTTACTTTCCGTCTTTCAGTTCATAAAACCCCCAAAGTTATCCACGGTCTCAACTTTACAACTGAGAAAAATGAGACCCAGAGAGGTTAAGTCATTTTCCCCAAGTCATGCAATCCAGTAAGCGATAGAGACAAAATCAAATAATGACCTAATTTCATAGCTCATGGTCTTTCCCAGTAGATACACCTCCTGGTTAAAGTTGCTGGCATCAAATATATTAAATATATAGGACACACACACACATACACAGGAAAAGAATATTTTATCAATAATGCAAAATATACTTTTAACTGCCTTTTGAACACATATGGTGAACTGATTTATCTTCCTAATTGTTTCTTATGTTAATATTATAATGCACTGTCCTGCTTATAACCGTTTAACTCCTCTACCTGGACCTTGTATCTCCTGCCAAACTCTCAGGCATTGGCTACAAGATCTTTTATAACCTGACCCCAGATAAGCTCTTGTCTTTGTCAATATCCATCCTAATCCCCCACCTCATTCTTATAAAAAGCTATTAAAGTATATAACTCCTCAAATGCAACATTCTATTCTTTCTTATCTTGGCACATGCCACCCACAAAAAATACTCTTTCCCCTTTGTCTCGTCACTTTCTTCACCTAACTACTCCCTACTTATTCTTTTATACTCAGCTGTGAAGTTTCCATGATTCACCCTTCCCAACATGCATCTGTACACACACACACACACAATTTAAAAATAAATGTGAAATAAAAACAGTTTTAAAAACAAACACTGAATTCATTACCATAGACCCATACCAAGGAAAAACTAACACCACATGCTAAGGTAACATCACTATGTTTCATGAACATCTTTAGTACATGTGCTTTCAAACGCTTTTCTAAAAGTATTACAGAAGTGCTATCACTTCCATTCTCTGAATTAGCACTGATACAGCATCACAATGTGTCATCACTTCTTCAAGTTAATGACCAGTCAAAATTAATCTAAAAAGAAAGAAAAAAGACTTATAAGTGAGAGGCTTAATGGGACAAGCTACTATCCTATGTATTCATTCTCTCCCTCCTTTGGCATTCATTCTAGATTCCCCTCAGCTTTGGATACCCTTCTGTTCTAGATTGCTTGCTTGCTTATCCCACACCTTCATCACTAGATGTCTGAGCCCTGAGTCACCTTGCCCTTGTCAAGCCTTGGTTGCTGCAATTGTTCATTGATAATTATCACTGGGCATGGAAGCAGCAATAGGCAACTTGCTGAATCCCCTGAGTCCTGAAATATTTAGTCCTCACTGCTGCAATATGTTATAGCAGCCCAGTGTCTACGTAATAGCCAGGTCAATTATTCCTGCCAATATAGTAACTCTGTTATTTGCCTGCTAGTCTGCTGACATGAGGAGCCCAAAATGACCCGGTGGCAGCTTTAGCTTTAAATTTAGTTGAATATTTACTGTGCCCCTAGTTGTAGGCCCTTCCCCTTCCTGTATCCCACTCAGAAACCAAGATGTTGGTCTGGTAGAGACTACATTGCAGGAATAGGAAGCACAAATTCCCTAAATGGATAAATAGAAGTAATGGTAAGTTGAAGACCTTCTACTTCTACCACTTGTTTCATAAACCCATATAGTTCAGATATTTGTATCACAATCTCACAGAATGGCCATTGATTCAAAGTATATATGGCACCTTAAAGGACAATACTCTAATATTGCAAAATGTCCTCCCCAAGCTGACACCTTATGTGTACTTTTGAGAGGCCCTTCCAAGATTCTGTGAGATCAACAATTCCTTACCTGTAGATCTCATGATCATGTCCCCTTTGTTATACCTCTTCAATTGTATAGTGAGGCCTTAGTCCTAGGTGATGTTATTTCACAATATAAGCACACTGTGAGCCCTCTGACATTTCTGCTAGCTGACGTACTGTATACATGGGTACATATCAATCTCAGTATGGATGAATCGCTATCAGTATAGTCAACTAGACACCAAGTGACTGGTTGGATTCCTCAGAAGATGAGGGTTTAGTATTAATTCATTGCTGACTGATCAGACATTCAGCAGTAGGTTATACTTGGTGAAAGAGAATCCAAGGTATTAGGCCCATAGGTAGCCATTATCCCAGCCAACATAGCTTCTCCATTCATGAGCCAAATGTGCAAATACTAGGGCAGAAAAACAGAGGCTGGCTAGCATATACTAAATGAGTAATTACGTACATCTGATTTTAATGGCGCCTCTGAAATTGGTATGCTATAATATGAAATGTTTTGAAACAAAAAGACGTACAAACCTTTATGCCACTCCCAGATGTATCCATCTGCATGCCTCTTGAATATCTCCTTGTCTCCAATTTCCTATTCTTGCACTTTCCAGATCCTTGAACAACCTGCAAAGCTATCCATCACTTCCCAGGAATGTGTGTACCTTGAACCACTTCTTTGTTCACATAAATTTGGTGACAAGTTATATTGAATGAAGTTCTGTCTACTTGGGGGACTTTCCCTCACCACTGTCTTCCAGGGCCACTCCAAGTGGTGATAGTGTGCAGCAGTCTTTTCTTCACTTGCACCAACACATCAATCAATCCATCCAGGATCCAGACTAGGTGCTTTGCACCTCCATCATCTGGCCTTAAGGAAACCTCAAAGAGAATGTATCTGAGAGCTTAGAAAGAGTTGTCTTAACAGCGGTAGGTGACAAAGGGTTCTGGTCAACAAACCAATGTGAAGTGTCCATTATCTAATAAGTTTATCCAACATGAATATGCCCTCAGGGACCAGAGAAATGACTATGCTGGAGATCTGTGAAGTGGACATGAACTAGGACTTGATCACTGGCCTCTGTATATCCCCCTCTACGAGGTGGGTGGTTGATGTTTGGATCTTCAGGTATGAGTGTCAGCTCAGAACCTGTATCTAAGTGCTCTCAAAATATCTGAGTATTTATCCTTTCCCCAATGTATGCTATTTTATTAAAGGAAAAGGAGTGGAAGAATGGCTGTTGAATGTGCCTTCTATGTGTATTCCTTCTGGAGGGTTCTTCCTCTCCTTCGGTCAATAACCCTGAGTCTGAAAATTGGCTAAGGTCTGGAAACAAGTATTGTGATTTTCCATTACAGAGGCTAGCATCAATCTTCTTCTCACTTGTTCTTGACCTTCTTTGATTATATAGGTCAGGGGTCAACAAACTTCTTCTGAGAAGGGCCACACAGAAAATATTTTATGGCTTTTCAGGTCATACAGTCTCTGTTGAACCTACTTAACTTTTCCACTGTAGCACAAAACAGCCATAAACAATAGGTAAACAAATAGACATGGCTGTGTTCCACAGGCTATAGTTTGCTGACCCAGATACAAGTCTAGTAATACCCTTACTGGCTGCCCATCTATCTCATCCGTAAGAGATCTGTCATCTCTCAAATAAGATGGAGCCTCAAAAGTCAGTCCCTGAATGTCATTCTGACCTTGCTGCCCATCATAATAATTATATCTACTTTGCTGCTGATGACTAAGGCCTGCCTCCTAACATCAAATATGCCACAATTTTATTATCCACATTGACCTCAGGGAGACAAGCTGTATACAAGCATCTTCTATCATCAGTGGAAGCCTACAGAGACAGTCACCACTATGCTTCTCATCAATGCTGTTGCACTCCTTAATATTGAATTCCTTATCCTTTTAGTAAAAGGAGTATCCTCTGGGACCTTCTGGGAAACAGAGCCAGATCGTATTCTTTCCACTTGTGTAATAAATTCATTCTAACTTGTTCATTCATCTAGTTGGTGATGGAGTTCTTATTACTATCTGACTGGTAAGCTCTTCAATTTCAGTATCTCACATCAAGGGGACAACTTCTGATACTCTCCTAAGTTGAGTTCCCCAACAAGCATACCCCATGAAAAAGATATGAGGACAAGCAAATTATTTGAGAGTTGTACTCAAGACGTACTGTCAGGGGAAAGAGGAAGAAAGACAAGTAAGGAAAGGAAGCCAACTACAGATTGTGTTATCAAGCAAGTTACTGATTTGGGCATCTAAAATGCAATCTTACTGAGGAACTTTTAAAGACAATGTAGCATTGACATATATACACTACCAAATGTAAAATGGATGGCTACTGAGAAGCTGCTGCATAGCACAGGGAGATCAGCTCGGTGCTTTGTGACCACCTAGAGGGGTGGGATAGGGAGGGTAGGAGGGAGATGCAAGAGGGAGGGGATATGGGGATATATGTATACATATAGCTGATTCACTTTGTTGTACAGCAGAAACTAACACAACATTGTAAAACAATAAAGATGTGAAGAGAAAAAAAAAAAAAGACAATGTGAAACACACCTCAAAATTATCCTTCCCAAGGGTCAGGAAAGCTGAACTATATATATTCAAACTCTAATCCATCATTGGCCAAGGACTGCTCCCGGGGTGCTAACTCCCTAATACTTCTAGATGCCCTGAATGTATAATGAGAGAAACTCTGAGACTGAAATGGCAGGAACTTGCAGCGGGACACTGTGGTATGGTCTGGCACTGTGAGTACCAAGGGGGTATGGGCAGGACATCAATGATATACGCTACATACATTATAGCTGATGGAAAGGAAGAAAAGGATGGGCAGAAGAAAGATAAAGAAAGTTTATTTCTTAGAGTAAAAAGCTAAGATATTGTAACACAGACACTCCCAAAATGCTAGGGTTCAAAAAAGATAGCAGCTTATTTTCCTCTCGTGTCACACTCAAAGTTCCTGGTCAGTATGTGGCTCTTCTCCATACAGTCATTCAGAGGCCACGGTTATGGCAGTTCTGCAGTATTCAATACTTGGCTTCCAAGGCCACACTGAAAATCACCTTTTCAGCCAGGGATAGCAGAAAAGAACAGAAGGTAGAGATCTGATTTTCAGCATGTATGTCGAAGCTAGCAGACATCACTCTCACGCATGTAACGTTAGAAAGATTTTGTCACAGGATCACCCTTAGCGACAAAGCTATCTGGCAATGTTGTTCTTAACTGGGAACCCACAGCTCAACAAAAGTTTTTACCATGGAAGAAGAGGAGAATGGATTTGGGGGTAGTTTCTGCTTCATAAGATAAGAGGGGATTCTTCCGGTAGAGGAGAATCTGTATACTAATTAAAGTTCATAAAAACAAACAAAAAAGATTGTTATAAATATATTATTCAAAATTTCAAAGACAATCAATATAACAACCAAAAATTAGAAAAAAAAAAAAAAAAAGAGCTCTATTTTAATTTTTGGAGGAACCTCCATACTGGCTGCACCACTATTCCCAGCAACAGTGCACAAGGGTTCTGTCTCAAGGTAATAATAGAAGTTACTCATATAATTCAGTGGCTTGAAAGTAACCACTCAGGAATTTAAAGTGAACAAGGTTTTTAAAATATTGTAGATTTTTCGAGATATAGGGGAGAGGGTCCGATAGAATTTAATTTTTACTATTGTTTTGAATATAATAAAAATACATTCTGAAAGTATAAAAATGAAGTATATTCCCTTGATTCGGGAATATAAAATAAATTATAAAATATGCTGTTAACTAATAAAATCAAAATACATAACAGTATGTTTCATATAATCCCGTCAGTATAAATAAGAAAGGATACACACACACAATAAACAGAATATGCTTGTCTATGTTTACAGATATTTTTAGAAAGATATATAAAGATTATTCATAATGGTTGTCATCAAAGAGTGAAATTGCTGGTCAGAACTTTGAATTAGTAAAAGGGAGATTTACATTTTTCTGATTTTTTTTTTACCCCTTCAACTTATTACTTTGGCTTAGAAAAGTTTTTTTTTTTTTTTTTTTTTTTTTGGGCCCCAGAAAAAAATTTTAAATATATTTACAGGGAAAATAAATCCATTGAGCTTAAAAGTCAAATACTCATCTACATTTTTAGTCATGTAACTTAAGCTGCAAACTATCTTAAAGCTCCTCAGTGTTCACCACAGCTGTCTCCCATCAGTTCATGGAATCATTGTTATAACAGGACAGAGTTTTATTAACATGGGCTAAGAAGAGCCCTCTCCTACCTCACAGTCCCCGTCAGTGCCATATGACTGAATTCCATCCACTCAAAACAGTTCTAAGTTAGCATGCATTCATTCATCCATTTATCAATTCATTCATCTTAAAATTTTGAGTCAGAAGCAGCCACAAAATCATTAGAAGCAGCTGATGAAAATGTCATGACGGTGATGGATGGTGGAAAGAGAGTTTCTGGAGACCGCAGTGTTTCAGAATAGACGTTTGCGTTGTTTAAGGGGGACTCCAGCTATGGCCAGAGTTGGAAGACATAGTCTTTCTTTGTCCAAAATGTTTTATCCTTTTTCATCATAATGCCTTTAGAAGTAATAGCCCTCTGGTGGGTAAATATTGAAAGGAGGAGGTTCCATTAATAATAATTCTTTATCCTGAGCACTTTATTGAATGTGATTATTTAAGTATGGCAGATGTCCTGATGCATCTGCTCACTTGCACCTACTTTGTACAAACCATGAGACATAATGACCACTTTTAGTATAACGTGCATTCATAAGTTATGCTTTGAACATAAGGTAAAATTTCCATTTCCACATAATGAAACTTTTTTATGATGTGATCATTTTTACTTTTCAGTTTATGCAATGCAATTTTTTTTTCTCCAGGAGTGATCAAATTTGCCATATAGTTTATGCAGTTATGTCCTTGTGACCATTCAGAACACATCACACTGACTCTACCTTTGCCTGATGCTTCTGATCACATGGACATATTCCAGAAGTTGTTCTTTGAGATATTTATTTAAGTCACTTGAAAGCATTGGTGTTGGTTGAATTCCCACTGGTCCCTTAGGGCAATAGGATAGGCTTGCTGCTGAGTGGCGTTGTGGATTCTGCTGGGCCAAGACCAGAGCTGAGAATTCCACTCTTAAGCATCAGTGTCATGGAGGCCAACGAGTGAACACAGCCAACAAAACAGCAAACATACCTAACATTAAAATGGCAGGAGGTGATTCAGAAGACCGTACAATCTGATGCCACCAGAGGCAGACATTAGAGTAGAGGTATGAAGAAACAAGACTCTAGAACTAGGATATGAGTACAAGAAAAAGAAAATTGAACAAAAAGGCCAATGGTGGTCTTAGACAATTGCCTAAGTAAGCATTAGGCTGCTGTCTGTGACAACCTCCACCCAGTCAGGACTGCTCTTTCCCCCTCTTCAGCTAGCGTAGTGCATGAAAGGGGCAGAATATGCAAGTGAGGGCTACCTGTTCAGGTCTCTTCTGTCTGCCCAAAGGCTCTGTATAGGCTAGTGGGGCCCTGGGCTCAGGTTAAGCAGCCAAGCGAAAGCTTGGCTGCATTATGGCTTTTAATCATACTCCCTTCTCCAACTTTAACAATCTGTCCTCAAACAAAAAGTACACAAAAACACACAACAAAACCATAGATAAACAAACAAAAACAGCAGCAAAAGAAATGAGGCAAAAATAAAGGAGGAATCTAAGACTGCATAACAAAGAGTACCAGCTTGAATATGACAGGATTTCTGGCAGCTGTCCCCCCGCCCCTACCCTCCCCCCCCACACCAAATAGTAGCAGGTAAATAATGTGTAGGCAAGATCCCATCCCAATAAAGACCATACAAGATTTATTCTTCTATTTTTTAATGATGAAATTTCATCATTTAATTTCTTCTACGAATATGTATTGAGTTCCTATTGTCGATATTCCAGGGGTATTCCAGAAGATGCAATGGCCTTTGCTCTCATGGAGTTTACAGTCTACTGAGAGAAAAATCAGTGATCCCACTGAGCTAGGCTTTCAAGTCTAGAAGAATTAATAAGCGTGCCTTGGAAGCATGTAATAGTGGAAATTGGCTGGAGCGGCAGGGGTGTGCTAGTGTAGACTGCTCAGCTTCTTTGCAGTAGTAGATGATATTCTATCCAATACGTAAAGACATTTCATTCCAAGTAAGATTAGCACATGGCTTTTGAATTATAAACACTTTAATAAAATAACAAATGCCCTATAGAAATTAGCTACATGTTCTGATGCTCCAAATTTTCAATTGACAATAAGAAATCTAGTTACAGACACTGGGGAGGAATTGCTTTCTTATGAAAATGAAAAAACTGTTACATAGCAGGACTGAGAGATATCACACCTGAGCTGAGAGCCAATTGTGCTTCATCCCTACTTTCCAGTGCGTTGTAATGAAGTTCATCATCTTACCAGCATCGTTAGAATCCAAAAGACTTGGATTTGAATCTCACCACACTACTTGTAACTGGGCTCTTCTGCAAGTGTCATCTTTGAAAAATGGGAATAAATAATACTTGTCAACACTGAAGGATTAAATGTGAAGGCAGAGCAAAATGCATAGTGCAAGATGGACCAGGTTGTCTCAAAAACAGAATTATCTCTTTGGTGAAGAGTATTTTTTTAATATAATTCAGGAGGAAAACTGGCCACAGCCAGCAAGAACACAGAGAGAAAAATCCTGAGTTCCCGTACCTATTGTCTGAGACTTCTACCCAGCCACAGAGCTCCCCATTTCCCACTAGGCCTGTGAGGCCAGCAGAAATTAATTAATTTCACTAACATCTGGCTCAGTTCGGAGATTTCTTTTTGTAAGACAAAAAGAGTAGACACTGTAACTTGTGTATTAGAATTCTAGTACTGCTGTAATAAATTACCAAAAATATATATGTTTCAAACTACGCCCATTTGTTATCTGAATTTTCTGTGGGGCTCAGCTAGATCTCTGCCTAGCATCTCACGAGGAGGAAACCAAGGTGCCTGCAAAGTTGGTTTTCCTTTCTCAAAGCTCCGGGGAAGAGTAACACCAAGCTCATCCAGGTTATTGGCAGAATCCGGGTCCTTGTGGTTGTGGACATGAGCTGTTTCCTGGCTGACTATCAGCCAGGAGCCCCTCTCAGTTCCCTAAGCCCGTGTGCATTCCTCCTCACATGGCCCCTTCCATCTTCACACCAGCAGTGGGTTATATCTCTGACTTCCCCTTCTGCTTCTTCCAGCTAGAGGTATTTCTCTGCTCCTAAAGCTTTTGCAATTAGATTGAGTCCATCCCTGTATTGTTAATTGAGCGCAATCTCTTTATTTAAGGCCAGCAACCTTAATTCATCAGCAAAGTAAATAATATATTCACAGTTTCTGAAGGATTAGGGTATGGGCATCCTTGGGGTGCTATCATTCTGCCTAAATCAGCCTGGTTTCACTCTGGGAGCTGGAGGAAATGGTATAGCTGTAGGAAAAGTGGAGGAGGGGACTCATGATAGAAAGGGGCTGACTAAGCGGTTGACTGGAGATAAAGAAACTGCATCGGGTTGGGGGTTTTGTCTGGTTAGCAGGGTGTTTGCTGCTTGGTTGGCTTTTATGTTGAATTTGAATACCTTTAGAGTCATCAAGTATACACTTACTAGTTCCACATTTCCCACCATTCTTCATGGTGTTACTCTGCCCGGCTTTACACAGTTATCTTATAACCCTGCCTCTGAAAGTATCTGTGTTTACAAAATCTGCCTAAAATGAGATCCACAGGAGACAAATGAAGAGGAAAGAAGTGGGGCATATGGGAGCCAGCTGTGTATTTGGCCATAATTCTAGCCATCCCCTCCCGTGGAGATCTGAAGGGTGCTAATAGACCATCCTTTGTATTCTCCAGAACAGCCAGAAGATGGTTCGTTGAGTGGTTCTATCAGTTCTCCTGATACGTTTCTCTTCTAGAAGGAATTGGGAGCATACCCAAGAGGACAAAAAGGAAAAGGTCTTCCAAGCTACACTCATATAGCAGAGGCTCAATAAATGGTTACTAGCTCACTAAACTGTCTCTCTCTGTGTAAGCTCATTCCCTAACTGTTTATTAAAATGCCCACAAATGAAGGTCTGTGTGCTTGGCATCTATCACACTGAAAAATTTATAATATGAATAAACTCGCAAGAAGCAGTACAGTGACCAGACAGGTAAAAGCACAGGTTCTGGAACTGGGCTGCCGAGATGCAAGCTTTGGCCCTACCATTTACTAACTGCTTCCAACTTGGGAAAGTTATTTAACTCCTCTGTGCTTTGCTTTTCTTATCTGCAAATTGGGAAGAGTAATGAAACCTATTATACAGAGATTTTTGTGAGGATCAAATAAGTTAATAGACATAAGGGACTATCTGATATATAGCACTTCTTTAATAAATACTGAATATTATTATTGTTAAAACCTCTTAATTGTTTTTTATAATATCTCTGATCTTCTTTTTAAAAGACTGAGTAATGCATTTGGGAAACAGATTAAAATGTTATTTTATTTATTTATTTTTTGTGGTACGCGGGCCTCTCACTGTTGTGGCCTCTCCCATTGCGGAACACAGGCTCCGGACGCGCAGGCTCAATGGCCATGGCTCACAGGCCCAGCCGCTCCGCGGCATGTGGGATCTTCCCAGACCGGGGCACAAACCCGTGTCCCCTGCATTGGCAGGCGGACTCGCAACCACTGTGCCACCAGGGAAGCCCTTAAAATGTTATTTTAATATTTATGTCTAAGGTTAAACAATGAACTGGCTTCTCACAAGGAGCTCAGTGTTTCCTGGAGGATATCAAAGTAAACTGCCATACAAGAAATAACCATAAAATACCACAGTGGAGAGTGTGGAGAAAAGGTAGCAGAACAGAACTGAATATGTGTGGAGAGGTGGGAATATAACTGACAGAGAAACATAACTTTGTGGAGTTTATACCTTAGCAGGAAGTGGATTTTCTATAAAGACAATGAAGCTTAAACTTTGGGAAACTTAAACTTTCACAATGCAGGACCCTTCTAAAACCTAGGAGGGGACCTAACTATGTGTGAATTTAGTTTTGTGCTAGTAATTTTAAAATAATTTTCTTTTTCTTTTCCAGCTTTATTGAGCTATAATTGGGAAATAAAATTATAAATTTAAAGTGTGTAACATAATTTGACATATATATAAATTCTGAAAAGTTTCTCCCATTGAGTTAATTAGCACATCAATCACCTCACATATTTGACTTTGTGTGTGTGTGTGTGTGTGTGTGTGTGTGTGTTTTGTGAACATTTAAGTTCTACTCTCTTAGCAAATTTCAATTACATAACAGTGTTATCAAGTATAGTTATGTTACATATTAGATCCTCAGAATTTATTTATTTATTTATTTTTGAACTCTTCAGATTCATTTATTCGATAATTCCTTTCTCCCAGTTGTCTTTTCTATTTTATTTATTTTTTTGAATTTTATTTATTTATTTTTATACAGCAGGTTCTTATTAGTTATCTATTTTATACATATTAGTGTATATATGTCAATCCCAACCTCCCAGTTCATCCCACCACCACCACCACCCCCCCGAGAGCTTATTTATTTTATAACTGAAAGTTTGTACCCTTTTACCAGTCCTTCCCTTTTCCCGTCACTCCCTACCCCCCTACCAGCCCATGGCAACCACCTTTACCATGCAGCATTTGTCTTCTTCTGTCTGGTTTATTTCACTTAGCATATGCCCTCCAGATTCATTCATCTACACTGTCACAAATAGCAGGATTTCCTTCTAAGACTAAATAATATGAATATTATTTCATTGTGCATATTATTCCATACTCACACATTTTCTTTATTCATTCGTCAATAGACATTTAGGTTGTTTCTACACATTGTTTATTGTAAATACGGCTGCTATGAACATAGGAGTGTAGGTATCTCTGTGAGGTAGTGATTTTATTTCCTTTGTATACCAAGAAGTGGGATTGTTGGATCATATGGTAGCTCTTTTTTTAATTTCTTGTGGAATCTCCATACTGTTTTCCGTACTGGCTGTACCAGTTTACATTCCCAGCAACAGCTTTCAAGGTTCTCTTTTTTCTACATCATTGCCAGCATTTTTTATCTCTTGTATTTTTGATAATAGCCATCCTAACAGGTGTGAGGTGATAATTCATTGTGATTTTGATTTGCATTTTCCTAATGATTAGTGATATTGAGCACATTTTCATATACCTATTGGCCATTTTATGTCTTCTTTAGAAAAATGTCTATTCGGGTCCTTTGCCCATTTTTTAGTTTGGTTATTTATTTATTGCTATTGAGTGGCATGAGTTACTTGTATATTTTGGATATTAACCCCTTATTGGATCTGTGGTTTGCAAATATTCAACTATCCCTTATTGGATATGTGATTTGAAAAATTTCTCCCAATCCATAGGTTGCCTTTCATTTTGTTGATGGTTTTCTTTGCTGTGTGGAAGCTTTCTAGTTTGATGTAGTCTCACTTGTTTACTTTTGCTGTCTTTACTTTTGGTGTCATGTAGCCAGTTCCTTAAAGAAGGTCCACCAAAATGAAAAAGACATCAGATCTCCCAAAACCAGGATATTCATCTGAAATGAATACATTTATTCTATGGGATACTTGAGACCCACATGTAGTTTATTAGTATTTCTAGCATTTATTTCTGCCGGTCTCTACACCATTGCGTCTGCTCTAGGTTTGGCTTATCAACAGAGAACATTCTGTATTTCAAGCCAGCAACCATTTTATGATAAGAAAGTCTTCTCTGTCCTGTAGCCATCACATTTATTGGTGGCTACATTCTGGAATTTCTACCTCCTAATAGTTCTCAAGGGCATTCCCTCTGTTCTACCTCAGCTGCCATGGTCCCATTCAGAAACTCATCAACTCTATCATGGATTAATGCAATGGGCTATCTGTTAACTGATGTCTAAACCCCCCCCCCCTTACTCCTTCTGATCTATTTTTTATACTGGCAATAGTTTATCTTTATAAAACTCAAATATGGCCATAATAATCCACTTCATAAAATTTGTCAATTACTTACCATTTCCTATAATTTAAACACTAACTCCTCAGTAGGAAATTAAGATCCTTCATAATCTGGCCAATGTTTTTCCCACAGTGTAGTCCCACCTTCTATGGTTTGCTTTGTTCCTATGTCCCTGCTGCATTGAATTACTATTCATTTTTTGAATATGCTATCCTGTGTCATGCTTCCATGCTTGTCCAGTCACTCTACCCTGGTAATGATGGCCTTAACTTTATTCTCTGGTTGACCATAAGGTGTCTGGTGAATTCCAAGACATCTGTGAAGAGTTAGTTTTGATTTTTTTTCTTTAATCACCTATGTTAAGAATACCTTGGAACTGGCATTCTTTCCTTCGTGTGCCCATTATTCTTTGTACATGAACTCCTTCATAATCATTGGCCTTATCTTCAAGGGCAGAAACCATTTTCTTTACTGTAACTCCTACAGCTACCACATTTTGAGCATATGGCATGTTTTGATAAATTTTGGTGAAGAAATGATTGAAGGAATGGAATAAATATAGAGCGATTAGAAATGGTTGCCTAGAAGTTACTTCTTATGAGTAAATCTTTTCATCCCAAGTAATACTTCAATAAATGTGTCATTGACAAGTGTCATGTCTTTTCCTTCTGTATTAGTCTCTTGAGTACTTATTACAGTGCAGAGCACATTGTAAATACTTCTTAATTGATTAAATATTGTCAGCAAGGGCAATCTAAAGCACACTCCATTTAACTTGTCTGACAGAAAAGCTAGAGAGTGCCTCACAGAAGAAAATAGGGGCGAATAAATACCACTTCCACCCAGGGGGTGGAGAATTGGTTTCCATTTTTAATCTTTCTAAATAAGTACTGATTACCCAGGTTAGGGAAGACTATTTCTGTGATTAGAAGACCACAGCTATATTTATCTTATAGGAAAAGCCAGTGGGAGTCATTGGATCCTTTCATAGATTAATCTAACTTAGGCTTTTGTGTTCCCATGCCTTGGAAATACATGTTGCTTGCATCTATATTGATTTCAACGTATGTAGCTCTAGGTTCTGTACACAATGTATGTTGATATAATTTATGTGTTTGTTCTAATTGTAGGAAAATTATAAGCAAAACAAAGAATAAAACTATAATCCCAATATAAGCCAAAATAAGTGAGAATTGGTGTTTGTCATTGCTCTTCTAACAAACTCATAATTAATATTCTTTTAAAAAGAAAAAATATTTTCTCTTAAACATCCATATATTACCATCAAAAGCACATGCAAAAAGACTAAGCTGAGAAAACTGTGATCAAGGTTTGGATGTACGTGCCAGATATAGTCATTGGAAGTATTTAAGTATATTTCTGTGTAAACATATTCTGAAAGAAATATATTTTGTCATGTATTCCTCTAAAATCTTGCACTTAATGTGTTCTAAGATTACAAGCATAAAATTAGCATATTATTATTGTAAATTAGAATGGCAAAGATATGGGTAGCAGCACATTATGAAATGCCATTAGAGAAAAATGGGTTTCTTCCTCCAGGAAATATTGAGAATTCTCTCTCTGTCCTATACTTAAAGGGAAATATTCATTATCAGTTACATTTTTTTTAAGAACCATAAGTATATCATCTGCAAGCTTCCTTTCCTCCAAATGAAGACTGGGCAAATCACTGTAATTGAAATCACCTTGAACTGATGTGAAATTGCGTGCCCCTAATCAGTGGTAGTAACAATAATCATAGCTACCATTTATTGACTGTTAATTTTGTGGCAAGGATTTAATATAAATTATTTCAAAATCCACACTACAGCTCAAAGAGTTAAGTATTATTATACCCCCTTTCCACAGTTGATTAAACAGAGGCCAGGAAAGTTCAAGTCGACAGAGGATACAGCCTTGGCTGGAAGGTGTAGAGTCAGGAATCATATTCAGGTTACAGCCTAGCTCTCATCCACTGGGTCATATTTACTCTGGGGAGAAATCTTGAATCCCCTAGGCTTCTAGCAACCTTGTTGTCAGGAAGGTTTCCTTCTTTATAGTGTTCCATTTCCTATGTAAGTCTATTTCTTGCAATTCTGTCCCCTGAGGAGAACAGCTGGTCAGTGGCTTCCTTCTAATAACATTAACTAATTCACTGGTAGAGTAATTTTTCTTATGAGAGATTTTAAGCCCCTGGAGAACCAAGTATTTACTCACAGAAGAAAACAAATCTGCACCAAACAAATGCAAGAAGAACGTTTCTTTAGCATCAAGCTTTCCCTATATTTTCAACGTGGGTGGGACGGAAAGAGGTAGACAATGTAAAAGAGTCAGAAGTAAGATATTTAAAAAATTTTTTTCGCATAACTATAATCTAGAACTTGCTGACTACAGATAGAAAAGTTGATGGAAACTCCAAGAATACTAAGAAAATACCTACGCAAACATTTTCAGTGTTTACATCCCAAAGCAAATTGTAAAAAAATCGCTTAAAGTATTTTAAGAATGTTTCACTACAATAATATTTGTTTTTAGATAAGGCCCTTCTCAAATTTATCATTCAATAATCACTTTGCAATTATTCTTATTTTATGAATATTTTTGCTGCTTCTTTAGAGAACTCTCATCTGACTCATTTAAGGCTTCACTGTGTTTTTACCCATTAATCTCAGCCTCTCCTTTGAAAATTAATCTGTGTTTAATGGCCACCTTATGTAATATGCAACAAGGCAGGACTCTCCCATGCATTTCAAAAAGGATAGCATTGAAATATGTCATTAGGCTTATCTTTGCATCAAAATCTCATTCATCCAATGACCAATCTGGGGAATTTTAGAACCTTATTATAACTTTTTTTTCATAGTGACGAGGGATTAGAATTCCAAATCATTCTATTTCTCAAGGGATTACCAACATCATGGGGAAGATAAGGGCCTTTGTAAGTTGAACTAAAATATAAACTTTAAAATATATTTAAATTACTACATACTTAGAGCAGGGGAGTCCTTTAGTTCTCTCAGTATATTTAAACACGACTGCAGTTTCTAACATTTACCAACCTGATAATGAATTCAAAAGGTAAGGCATTTTCTCGAGTATAAATATACTGCTGAGTCTTATCTATACCAGAGTGGCTGGACTGCATAATGCATAACAAATTATCTCTAAAATAAAAGCTCTTGAAAATTAATACTGTTTTGTAAGAAAATACAGAAGAACCTAATCTCTTTGGTGAATGAATGAATGAACAAATGTTGAATAATTCGGTTGTTTGTTTATTATCCCAGTCTGTACTTCCAGCCCCTGTCCTTCCCCTGAAATTTCTGGACTATGATAAACCCACAAGTCCACAGGGAAAATCCTTATATAAAGCAATACCCTTCCCTTTCTTTTATTTTTCAGTCTGATGTATTGACCTGTTAGGTATCAGTTTGACCAATATATTGAACTCCTACTGTCTACTAGATTCTGTGCAAGTCACAAAGAATCAAAGGTGAATAAGAATAGTCTTGTCCTCCACGAGTTGACATTCTAGTAGGGAGAAAAATGGATAAACAGACCACTTCTATGCAGCGTGGAAATTATAATGATTGAGGTATGGTTCAGTGGAATAAAGGCACACCAAAAAAGTAACTAACCATTTGTCAGAGCTCCCATCTCATCACATTTAAACCTGTGCACTCCTGTCATTTGCCACTTAAATTTCATCTATGTGTGCTAAACTTTAACCACGAAATTACCAGATTCCATCATAAATACTGCCAGTCAGATGTGACAAGTATAATAATAGCTAACTTTTATTGATATGCCAGGCGTTATTGTAAGATTTTATGTGTATTAGCTCAGTTAATCCTCCCAATTTCCTGTAGGAAGTATGGTTATGAACTCATTTCACATACTGAGAAACTAAGGCAAAAGAGGCAAAGTTACTTTCTCAAGGTCACAGAACTAGAAAATAGAACTAAAATTCACACTCAGACAATCTGACTCCATATACCCAGTTCTCAAACATTCCATTCCACTGCTTTCTAATGACAGAAGGTTAAACAAAGTAAAGAAAATTTTATTTGAATCTCAGCTATAGCAGTAATTAGCTCTGTGATCTTAGGCAAGATTTCTAATTTATCAACTTTCAACTTTTTCAGTATAAAATACAGTTAAGGTTTTCTTCTTGTGGCAGTTTTCAATACAGTCTTAAAAATTCTTTGCTCCTAAATTTCCATTGAGAGGTGAGGTATGTTTCTCCCCTTACATCTAGGCTCTGTAATTGCCCAACTAAGGCAATGCTGTGCCAGTTTCCATGTTTAGTCCTTAAAAATCTGTCAGCTGCTTCTTTTCTCTTTGGATGTTCTCTCTTGGAACCTATTCTCTATGGGTGAGGAAGCTCAGGGAATGCCTATGTGTAGGAGTTCAGACCAATGGCCTAGGTAGAGCTCCAGCCAATACCAACCTTAGATGTATAAATGAGGAAATCTTTGAGCTGACTCTGGACACAGAGTGTGGCTGTGACTGCATGAGAGAGCTTGAGCAAGAATTACCTACACCCAGTTCACCCCCAGAACCATGAGGGATCATCAAAAATCATTAAATTGTTTTAAGCCACTAAATCTTAGGGTGATTTTGTATGCAGCAATAGGTAACAGAAACCATTCTGTATTTTGTCAGTATTGTTGGAACAAGTACGAAAGCCCTTAGTATATTATAAAGTACTATACAAATGAAAAGAAATGTTAGCCTATATTAAGTGTACATAAGCAAGTGACTCCATATGAAATAAAACAAAACCACAGCGTTCAATACCAAGGGCCAGTTAGTAAATTCATTTAAATCCAGTGGGTATTCCTTGACTGTCTATGCATACCTAGCAGCAAATTAGGTTCCATAAAGATAAAAAAGCAAGGGTAGGTATATTCCATGCATTCTAAGACTATATAAAATCTTCTTACAACTAAGCAACAAATGAAAGGAACTATTTTATTTAGCATCCAAATTTCTCAGAAACATTATTTTATCCCTTAAAGCAGTGTTCACTTCTTGTTAGAAAATTTGTTGCTGACATCAGGAAAATCGGGGTTTCAATCTTTCCTTTAATACTTCCTTGAGTGCATATAAAATATCTCTGGTGAAAGGTTTCTATTTGTAAAATGAGAGTAATAACATCTACCTTGAAGAATTCTTGGGAGGATTAAATGGCACAACGTATACTAAGAGCCTAGTACATAGAATGAGATCAATAATGGGCAGCTTCCATTATAACTGACCTTTCTAGGTGTGTTCTCCATTGCAAATTTGCAGTAAAGACCATCCTAGATACCTGTCATCATAGTTCAGAAAAATGGCTACAAAGTTTTCCTGTGTTCTTTTCTTAAGAATAACAGGCTACATTGATCTTGAATTACTTCTAACTCTTCTCGAACTGCACATGCATCAGCAAATCCTGTTGATTTTACCTTTTTAACATACCCTGGATCCAATGCCCCTCATGGCCTCCAATGGTACCTATCTGGCCAAGTCACCATCAACTCTCACATGAGTTATTTGCAATAACTCTCTGTATTAGTTTCCTTAGGCTTCCATTTAAAGAAAAGTGCCATAAACCAGGCAGTTTAAAACAACAGAAATGTACTCTCATGTCGCAGAGGCTAAAAGTCCAAAATCAAAGTGTCATCAGGGTCATGCTCCACCTGCAGCATCTAGGGGAGGGTCTAGAAGCTCAGCTCAGCACAGCTTCGGGGACTTGCTGGCAATCCTTTGGCATTTCTCGAATTATGGCAACATTAACTCCTATCTCTGGTCTTCTCCCCATGTATGTTTACATTTCCTTCTTATAAGGACATGAGTCTATGGATCAGAGACTGCCCTAATCCAGTATGACCTCATTCTAATTTGATTTCATCTACAAAGGCACTATTTCCAAACTAGGTCATATTCACAGGTGTTAGGGGGTTAGAACTTCAACATATCCTTTTGGTGGATACATTTCAACTCATGACACTTCCCATCTGCTTTCCCTGATTTACCCTTATGTTCCTCCTTTGCTCAAACCCTCCATTTACAATCCATTTCCCATGAAGTAAAAAAAAAAAAAAAAAAAAAAATTCAAAGTCCTGAAAGAAGACAAAGGAATTCCTCTCATCTTCTCACATCTCCCTATGCTACGCCCACCCACCCCATGGCCATTTTTCCGAATTTCCTCTCCCTGGGACTCATTCCATTCTAGCTACATCAGGCTTCCTCTCGTTCTGGCGCTCCTGCCTCAGGGCCTTTTCACTTGGTGTTTCCTGAATATAAAATTCTCTCCCTCCCCTCAACTCCCACAGCCTCATAATTTGCTCCCTTTTTTCCTTCAAGTTGCTGTTGAAATATCACCTTAGCAGAGAAGCCTCTCCTGATGACGCCACTGAAATTAGGACTCTCTTCTACCTTATAGTACTTAGTCGGCAACAGTATCCTGGTTTGTACTTCATGTCTCTAAAGGCCATATTATATATTTATTTGTTTAACATTTGATTCTACTCCACCCTCCTCACCCCACACACACTATAATGTAAGCTTCAAGAAGACAGGGACTTTGTTTTGTTTACTCTTTTATCTCCAGTGCTTAGAAAAGTGTCCAACAAATTACAGAAATCCAGTAGTAATCCAAATGGTACTTGTCCATAGAAATGCAAGTTGGTTTGCTGGAGATTTGGTTGATTATTGCCCTACAGATATTGACCAGTTTGACAGTTTTCATCTAAGAAAATTTATATCAGCATTCCCAATGGCATTATATATGTGTGGTTCTTTAAGTTCCTTTGAAGAAATTGTAACATCCTACTAGTTCCCTCTTAATAATCTTTTAACAAGATCCACATTGATAAGGTTTCTGGAAAGGGATGGATGTAAACTGAGTTTCAAAGAGAGTGTAGGAATGTACTGACATGTGGGGATGTAGAAGGCAAAGAGGGCAATAAGGATTTATGTATATTATTCCCTGTTACTTCATAATTTTCAAAAAGGTGAAAGCATGAATCTCATAAAAAGTAATGAGAACACAAGTCAACAATTTTATTTACCTCATTAATTAATGAGGGGACTAGTAAGATTTTAAAAAACCAGTAGAGTTACTCTTTATAAGTCCAATTCTTCTTCAAACTGCCATTAACAGGAATTGTTTGCATTGCTATGGACAGGAAACATTACTGATGCATTACTAGTGCACTGTCAATAGCCATCTGCATGTTAATCTTTATCTCTCTAAAGGTGCAAAGTACACCAACCAAAAACAATCAAATGGACACACCCCATAAAAATAAGATAATCCCTGAAAAGTACCCTAGATAACATCCAGTATTCCATTGAAAGTGCATCCAGTAGTCTTTTTCAAAAATCTTTCAGGATTTTCCTAAAAATACCAAGCAGGTTATGAAAGATATAGAGACGCACATGTTCCTGAGAGCGATGAATATTTGTTTGGTTGGATGAAGGGGCAGTCCAGTTAGTGATAGATGTTAGTGCAAGGCAAGTTAGGATTTTATATAACAAGTTATGGAAAATCACTCTAAATTATCAAGCAGAGGAGTGACTTGAGGAAAACTATGTTTGAAAAGAGTCATTTTAGCAGGTGTGTAGGATGGAGACTTCGAATTGGAGGACAGGCGGGGAGAAGATGGAAAGCAAAAAGATGCCCTTGGAAAATTTCTGTAGGAATTCAGCCCCGATTTAGACCTGGGGCATGCAAACGATCCAGATAAGTTTGGATAGAGAACACTGGTCTTTGGGACAGAGAAAGTAACCAATTGAGGTGACCAGGAGAGAGTAAGCTTCCTTGGAATTGTTCAGACGATACCTGATTGTGGGAGTTTTTGTATTTCTAAAATGTGCTCTTGCACATTTGACAGTTTATTTCTCTGCATTTCTATTACTTTTTGATAGCATGCTAATAAGTGACTTTTAAGTTCAAAATATTACATTCCCCTTTTATTCGAGCCTTGGACTTTTGTAAAGTTTTTAAAGTTTTCTTGCCTGAAATGTTTTCTCCCTAAAATGTTTTCCTGCCCTATCATTTGAGAAAGGCATACATCTATAAAACATATGTGTATCTACTCCACTTCTATAAAAGTGTTTGCGATATCCTTTTTTTGATGAATGTTGTTTAGATGTCGACTCTAGTGTAATTTATTAATGTAATTTTACTAATATTTACTTAGTGCATTCTTTAAATGTAGTATTGAATGCTGATAAAGCTCCTAACAATACTTACAGCAAGCTTAGAGAAACCCATTCTCTTTCATTTTTCACAGCTTTATTGAGATATAATTAACATATAAATGTGTGTACGTTTAAGGTGTACAATGTAATGCCTGATTCATATGTTGCAAAATGATTACCATAAAAAGGTTAGTTGTGTAAGTTTTTCTTTTAAATAAGTAGCTCGATTATATTTTGAGTGTGAGTTTTACTGGCTTTTACCTGGCTTGTAAAAAATAAGAAAAATCATCATGTCTACTCAGTATTAGAAAGCAAAACAAATCATTCAGGTCATTTTAAATCTATAACAACACATGTTTGAAGTGGTTAGGTTATATCCTGATTTCAAGAAAACCAAATATCACTGAACACTCTCATAATTGCAGCTAAATAATTGAAGTTCAAGCCATGCTTCCGCTCTTTGATTTGAATATACTTTCTTCATTGGCTTGGATTTTGTAGAAATTAAACAGTGGTGTTTTAAGAAAATGCCCTTTTCGTAGCTTGACATATTCTAAGTAAACACACGCACTCTAAAAATGCATATCCAAAGTTAACCTTTTGAAAATTCAAACTGTACTGAGGGCATCATAAATGATTCACCAGTGACAGACATATAGGTAATTTTTATGACCTGAGCCATGAATCGTTCTTTAGTTCTTGATTCAAGTGACTACTTTTCACTATATTGAGCCGTGAATTTCAAAAATAAACCTTCTGCTGATAAGGAGATTTACAGAGAACAAAAAAGCCTGAGTCAGGTATTTATCTGGGACTAAATTCTGTGAACTAAGCTTAGTTCAAGCAAAAGGTTTTCTAAGCAGTTCATTTATTTTAATATGGTACAAGCATTTTGGAGTTGCACTGTAGCTTACGTTCACAGTGCGTTGACAGAAGAGGAGGTGAAAGGCCTGGAGGTAACATTTCATGCATTCTTAGAGATAAGAATTGAGCATCTGCTAGAAGCAAAGCTCCATGCCAGATGCTCCAGAGATACACAGGCATAGCTTATAAGGAGCTTATACTTATAATAGAGGGAATAAAACCAGTGCACAGATCATAATGTTATGACAAATTATAATATAAGACAGAATATTATAAATACTCTAAGAAGGGTATAAAAACTAACTTTTTCAGAAATTCCAAAGACAGAGAAAGAGCATTGGTTTTCCAGGGTAATGAGAATAACTTCACGGTGTTCACTTCTGCATTCATAAAAGATGCCTGGGGAGCTTGTTAAAATTTAGATTTCTGGACCATCCCTAGAGATTCTGATTTATACAATCAGTCTGCATTTCTAACTAGCACCCTGGGTGATTTAGATGAAAATGGCCCAAGAACCATGCTTTACAAATGCATGGTTAGAGCCTTAAAAGATAAATAGCATTGAGAAGGCAGTGATGAAAGGAGAAGGAATTCAGATTAAAGGAATGCTAGAATAAATGAGGAGATAGAAAGGTTTGATGTATTATCTGATCTCTACCGGGGGGCTTTGAAATCCCTTTCCCCACCCCAATTAGCTTATTAAAATAACAGTCGTTTCTATGAGCAGTTCTAGAAAATGGAGAAACTTGGAGGTCAGCAATAGAACACATTTAATATCACTACCCCTAAATTAACCCTAAATTGCCTAAAAGTTGATGAAGAGTATGTAAAATATTAATAAGAGGTCCTCACATTGCCAGGTGAGCTCATTTAAACAGCTTCAGGACTCCCAAGGGAAAGGCATCTCAGGGAACTTGCAAGGAAAGTGAGTGAGGTGATGAACTCCTGTTGGAACAGCACACAGGTACTGGTTTTCTGTGGGCCGGCTCTAACTGCCCTATTTTGCTGGAGCCAGCTGGCTCAACTTGTCCCTCCAATCAGTGGGCAGTTTTCATAAACATGCACTGATGATTGGCATAGCGGGCAGAGGGTGGGGAAGTCAACTAGTTTTCTCCTGTGTCCAGCTGCAAGTGATTGGGAGTTCCCTATGTCCTGTATCTTTGGACATAAGCTCAGATTCCTTTATTTACATTTTACTCTCATTCTCATCCCCACTTTGCATATTATTTATCCTCACACAACAGAAAATGTTGGAGAAAATGTTGGTTCACAAACTGGAGAGTTCTCCGGCTGAAATCTGAAACTGGTCCCTGTACACATAGGGCAAGGAGAGACTGAAGAAAGAGACAGACTACTCGAGAAAAAGCCATGGAACTTGTTGACGAGGTTTATCTTGGGTGGCTGCAAGATGAGCAGGTCTCCACAACTGCCTGCCAGAATCTTAAAATTTTATATAGACATTTATATAACTTAACTGGATTAAGTCATGTATCCAGTCCAGATGGTCTCAACAACACCGTATGCTTTCAAGGCTGCATCCTTAGAACGGCTCCTAGTTTGGGAATGAGAGGCTGAACATACATTTTAAGGAAGGGGAGGGAGGGAGGAGCCTTCAGTTGTCTGGGTCCAGCTCAAAGGTGTCATGTCCTATTGATGACCTCGTCCCCCAAAAGAGGAACCTAGCACTCCTTATCTGTGTCAGCCTATGGCTAAAGCAGCAGAGGTGGGGCTAGAACTCAAGGAAAAACATTGCATAGTTGGTAAACATCTAGCCTCCACGAGATGAGAACTTTCTAAGTGCCCATCATCACAAAAAGCTTGCAAAAGAATCAGGAACACTATGATTAAAATGTGGTATATGGTAAGAAATGAGAACCAAGGAATAAATTATATGCCAAAGGCAAACTGAAAAATCTTGAATTAAGGCAAAGGACTTTTTCAACAGACCAAAGGGAATCATTGCACATAATTCAAATTGGTCTGTAAGAAGTTTGAACTGTATGCAAAGCATGGAGAAACTGACTAAAGGCAAGACAAACATAGGAAACTCTAAACAGATTCACAGAGTTAGGATTATTCTTATATAGTCAGCCCCCTAAAACATACGGTGTTGATCTATGGAAGAAATTCAATTACAGCATTCATTCCAATTTGTTTCTTAATAAGCTTTCATGTAACATCCAAAGCATAAGCCCAGAGGATTTATTATTGAACACTCTAGAAGAAAAGTACAATTTTAATCACTTAAATTATATAAACAATTGAAAAAATCATGAAATGGAAATTTAAGGGATTATACATGCATTTGTTTATTTTCCTTCCTTCTATATACTTCCATCACCCACAATCTTAAGAAGCCATTTGTTCTATATCTCAGGTTCTTCCCATAATAATTGCTACTTCTGAAAAAGTCATCAAAATAGAAATTGTTTGTTTTCATCGGATAATCTTCTCTAACTTGGGTGGATAAAATGGATGAACAGGAGAGATCTTCAAGGTTCTATTTAACTTTTCCCTGTGTCATTAAATATTCACTTTACCCTCCTCCCCACCCCCAAGTCTTAATTTTTCTCTCATTGAAACCACAGAATGATCAGTAATCTTCCCCAACTCCACAGACTTCACAGTCTTTCCTAAAAGTTCAGTCCATATCCAACTTTCCCTTTTCTTAAAAGTAACCTAAAATGTGTATTATATGTTTTCCTATATTCTTTTATGATATTCTGTTTTATCCATAATAGTCATTTGTCCAATCACAAAAATTTCTTCTAGGCAAAGACCTATGCATTATATAACTTTAATGTCAGCCTAGTATCTAATATAGGTTTGACTGCACAGTAGGTCAATAAGAATTCACCATTCATTAGCTCCATAGTGATTGTAGCTTAGACTTTTATCATTTAGTAACATATGAAGCATAGTGGTGGCATGTGAGTCAGACAATCATGTAATTCACCTTCATCTCTATTTCCTACTAAAATATCAAGGAATAAAAGCTTGACACAATTTTCCCAGTCCAATCCATGATCTTACAAGGAATTTCAAAGACATAAATGGCACCATTTTCTGGGATAGATTCACTTTCTGTGGTAATAAGTTAATACTGCAAATATTTTCTATAAGAAGATAATTTGAGAAGTCAGCATGCATGCAAAGTCAAGTGTGTGTGACATTCATAGATTACGAAAAATATGCTGTGTTTTTACAGATTTAACTTTAACAGTGAACAAAAATCTCTTTAAAAAATATAGACACTTTTATTGTTTTTGTTTGTTTGTTTGTTTGTTTTTCAGTATGCGGGCCTCTCACTGTTGTGGCCTCTCCCATTTCGGAGCACAGGCTCCGGACGCGCAGGCTCAGCGGCCATGGCTCACGGGCCCAGCCGCTCCGCGGCATGTGGGATCTACCCAGACCGGGGCACGAACCCGCGTCCCCTGCATCGGCAGGCGGGCTCTCAACTACTGCGCCACCAGGGAAGCCCTATAGACACTTTTTTAAAAAAAATTATACTTCTTGGTTAGTTCAGCTCTTCA
Organism: Lipotes vexillifer; assembly: GCF_000442215.2. Classification (NCBI taxonomy): domain Eukaryota; kingdom Metazoa; phylum Chordata; class Mammalia; order Artiodactyla; family Lipotidae; genus Lipotes; species Lipotes vexillifer. The sequence continues at coordinate 4,151,602 of NW_006774067.1, forward strand.
ACTAAAATTTCTTCCTTGTGCATTTTGCAACCTTTTGGCAGGTTTATTGTTGAAAAGCCAAGGTACATTCATAATTGCACCACAGTAACATGCATTTATCATTGGCAAATGTTCCACATTATAAACGAATTACTGTAATAAATGTGTTATGAAATAGCATCTTAGTATCCTTCTGTTCTATTTTCTCTACCAAGAGGGTCAAAGTAGATCACAAGTGTCCCTCTAAAGTGATATTTTTGAACAAATTCAAAGAATGGAGTGAGCTTTCAAGCTTTAGTTTTGCAATACTTTAAAATGATCAACACTTTTTATTCTAGTTATGCCTCTAAATCCCCCAAACACTTCTTGCTGTGTGCCTATACTGGAAAGTCATTGGTTTCTATACTGGCACTTAGGTTGTTCTCAATCAAGAAAATGTGATTGAGAATTTATTATATTTGAAGTTGCTGTCAAGAAATAAAAAAAAAAAACATCTCCATCCTTGAAGAATGTATAATCTCATTGTGAGATAAAATATATTGATATAAAATATCAAAGAAGTGTGAAATGGATGGTATGGTCAATAAGAACTATATACACTAAAGAGAGAATCTGTTCAGAGGAGAGAGATTTCAAAATGACCCCAAAAATGTAGCTGTGAATACACCAATGCCTAATATAGATTATAAGATTTCCAATTGATTTTATTCAGGGGTGTTTGAAAACGAGAGAGAAAAACATCTACCCTACACCACTTCATAAAGCTTTAGCAAGATATTAGAGTAAAAATATTTATCGGCTCTATGGTATGTTGGTAGCTGCCGTTTTAATGTTTCTGAGGTAGGTAAAGTGGAGTTGTCAGAAACATAGGAGTGTAGGGTTCTGTAACCATCTTATTTTAACAACTTTAATGACCTCTGAAGAAGACAGTGCATTGTCTATAAGCAGAGTTCTCCCCAAACAAGTCCTACATAAACATAGACTAACCAAGGGATCTACACATCTAAGTGAGAAAGTGCTGGTTAGTATCAGATCTGCTGGCAGAATGATAACTGGTAAAAAAAAAAAAAAACAAAAAAAAACACAGTCTCATCTCATGATTTAAATGAAGACAAGATGTCACCCTATACATACATAGAGAAAGTTATAATGGATAACGATATCAGAATCCCAAAATTTTCACGTAACAAAATTTAACAAGAACCAAAATATTAATTTGACTTAGGTACAAAAAAGTAGCCAATATTTAACTGAGATTTCTCTTAGCAGTATGCAAACTTTGGACCTTTAACAAACTAAGAGCTATGTAGATCAAGCGGATCTTTATAAGAAAACTACATATTTAGGCATTACTAGAAGTACAGTAATTAAAGCATGGCAAGAGATATTTTGCTCTATTTTTGCAATTTGGCCAATCTGTACAAGGTTTGTATTACAAAATCAAACCTCTCAAATGATGATAAATATTATGGTAACTGTCCATAGTCAAAGCAAATAAGATATTTGCACACGAAAGTCAGACAAAGCATTTAATTTCATTCGAGTTTTTTTTTTAAGTATTTGAGAATGATGAGAAACTTAACACATGGGAACTCTTATTTTAAAATGAATTTGTGACAAAACAAGCAAACGTCCATTTATCACCTCTGACATTAGAGTTCCTGTGTTTTATCACTAACCAGAAAGGGCAGCTTGATTTTTTCCAGTTTCATTTAGCCAAAGTTAGGTTTTAGTATTTCGTTTTGGTATTTCAACTACTCAAGAGAACACCCAGATATGAGTATCTATGTACCCAGATATCTACTGAATCTTATTTGATGGCTCTCGAAACGCACATACTTTCTACTGAACCTAAAGTAATAAAATCACACTTTAATCTAAATCTCTCCTCTAACTCACCAGGCATTTTCTCATATGCAACAAGATGAGAACTTCCAAACTAGAAAATTGAATAATTTGAGTCTAAATGATTGGAAAGTGATTTGAATATGTAGTATGGGACTATAATTTCACTTTTTACATGTGGAAGTGCGCGTGGTTAGAAGTTCTGTCACCTGCTCTCAACTCTCCTCACTCTTCTCCTTCATCCAAAACACACACACACACACACACACACACACACACACACACACACTTCGAACAGCTCAGCACTAGTCAGTTCTTGCTCTTACTTTGTAATTTGAACAGGATTGAAATTAATATTTATTTTGGAACCTGTGTTTATTATATGAAACATTCCATTTATTTTACTCAATTTTTTTCACTCACATACCACTGGAAAATATTTAGGTGATCCAAGTACCAGAATAACTGTTATTTGTATAATATATTCACGACATACTTAACTGTAGTCCTTTAGGCACCTACTGCATTTTGCATATTCTCTGTCTTCTGAAGTCCACCCCCATCTTAAATATAGCAAGCCTACTTTCCAGTCCTACTTTCTAATCCCTTTTTGGTGCTAAATTTTGCTGTATGTCCACCTAGTAATGTTACATTGAAGCCATTCCTGTTAAGCTTTAGCTTCAGGACTTCTACATACATCTTTGCTAATTAAGCAGTTCCCTCTAATAGTTTACGCAGCAGGCAGTTGTTGAAGTTCTGAGGTAGGCCTGACTTTTCATAAGTGTCTCAGTGAAGTTCGTCACTGTGCAAATCATAATCCTAATAACTTAATAAAAACCTACTAAGTTGGAAGATCTTACTCTACAACAAAATTTCTTTTCCCCATGAAAAATGGGTTCAATATGAAATCGTACGGAGATAACAACCTACAGGGTAAATGACGGAGAATGAAAAAAATAGCAAAAGCAGGATAGAGGGGATTCAAGACTTTTTTTGGCCACATACAGCTCAAGAGTTCTCCAATCAAATTATTCACCCTCTACCAGCTTGCTAAAATGTTCCAGAGGTGACAATGTTTCTAGTTCCCTTTTTTTTTTTAGAGGGCAAGATAAACTTTATTTATTTATTTATTTTTGACAAGAAACCTACTTTTTAATTTTTTTAACATCTTTATTGGGGTATAATTGCTTTACAATGGTGTGTTAGTTTCTGCTTTATAACAAAGTGAATCAGTTATACATATACATATGTTCCCATATCTCTTCCCTCTTGCATCTCCCTCCCTCCCACCCTCCCTATCCCACCCCTCCAGGCGGTCACAAAGCACTGAGCTGATCTCCCTGTGCTATGCGGCTGCTTCCCACTATCTATCTACCTTACGTTTGGTAGTGTATATATGTCCATGCCTCTCTCTCGCCCTGTCACAACTCACCCTTCCCCCTCCCCATATCCTCAAGTCCGTTCCCCAGTAGGTCTGTATCTTTATTCCTGTCTTACCCCTAGGTTCTTCATGACATTTTTTTTTTCTAAATTCCATATATATGTGTTAGCATACAGTATTTGTCTTTCTCTTGCTGACTTACTTCACTCTGTATGACAGACTCTAGGTCTATTCACCTCATTACAAATAGCTCAATTTCGTTTCTTTTTATGGCTGAGTAATATTCCATTGTATATATGTGCCACATCTTCTTTATCCATTCATCCGACGATGGGCACTTAGGTTGTTTCCATCTCCGGGCTATTGTAAATAGAGCTGCAATGAACATTTTGGTACATGACTCTTTCTGAATTCTGGTTTCCTCAGGGTATATACCTAGTAGTGGGATTGCTGGGTCATATGGTAGTTCTATTTGTAGTTTTTTAAGGAACCTCCATACTGTTCTCCATAGTGGCTGAACCAATTCACATTCCCACCAGCAGTGCAAGAGTGTTCCCTTTTCTCCACACCCTCTCCAGCATTTATTGTTTCTAGATTTTTTGATGATGGCCATTCTGACTGGTGTGAGATGATATCTCATTGTAGTTTTGATTTGCATTTCTCTAATGATTAATGATGTTGAGCATTCTTTCATGTGTTTGTTGGCAGTCTGTATATCTTCTTTGGAGAAATGTCTATTTAGGTCTTCTGCCCATTTTTGGATTGGGTTGTTTATTTTTTTGTTATTGAGCTGCATGAGCTGCCTGTAAATTTTAGAGATTAATCCTTTGTCAGTTGATTCATTTGCAAATATTTTCTCCCATTCTGAGGGCTGTCTTTTGGTCTTGTTTATGGTTTCCTTTGCTGTGCAAAAGCTTTGAAGTTTCATTAGGTCCCATTTGTTTATTTTTGTTTTTATCTCCATTACTCTAGGAGATGGGTCAGAAAGGATCTTGCTGTAATTTATGTCATCGAGTATTCTGCCTATGTTTTCCTCTAAGAGCTTGATAGTTTCTGGCCTTACATTTAGGTCTTTAATCCATTTTGAGCTTATTTTTGTGTATGGTGTTAGGGAGTGATCTAATCTCATACTTTTAAATGTACCTGTCCAGTTTTCCCAGCACCACTTATTGAAGAGGCTGTCCTTTCTCCACTGTACATTCCTGCCACCTTTATCAAAGATAAGGTGTCCATATGTGCATGGGTTTATCTCTGGGCTTTCTATCCTATTCCATTGATCTTTCTGTTTTTGTGCCAGTACCATACTGTCTTGATTACTGTAGCTTTGTAGTATAGTCTGAAGTCAGGGAGCCTGATTCCTCCAGCTCCGTTTTTCATTCTCAAGATTGCTTTGGCTCTTCAGGGTCTTTTGTGTTCCATACAAATTGTGAAATTTTTTGTTCTAGTTCTGTGAAAAATGCCAGTGGTAGTTTGATAGGGATTGCATTGAATCTGTAGATTGCTTTGTGTAGTAGAGTCATTTCCACAATGTTGATCCTTCCAATCCGTGAACATGGTATATCTCTCCCTCTATTTGTACCATCTTTAACTTCTTTCATCAGTGTCTTATAATTTTCTGCATACAGGTCTTTTGTCTCCTTAGGTAGGTTTATTCCTAGATATTTTATTCTTTTTGTTGCAATGGTAAATGGGAGTGTTTTCTTGATTTCACTTGCAGATTTTTCATCATTAGTATATAGGAATGCCAGAGATTTCTGTGCATTAATTTTGTATCCTGCTACTTTACCAAATTCATTGATTAGCTCTAGTAGTTTTCTGGTAGCATCTTTAGGATTCTCTATGTATAGTATCATGTCATCTGCAAACAGTGACAGCTTTACTTCTTCTTTTCCGATTTGGATTCCTTTTATTTCCTTTTCTTCTCTGATTGCTGTGGCTAAAACTTCCAAAACTATGTTGAATAAGAGTGGTGAGAGTGGGCAACCTTGTCTTGTTCCTGACCTTAGTGGAAATGCTTTCAGTTTTTCGCCATTGAGGATGATGTTGGCTGTGGGCTTGTCATATACGGCCTTTATTATATTGAGGAAAGTTCCCTCTACACCTACTTTCTGCAGGGTTTTTATCATAAATGGGTGTTGAATTTTGTCAAAAGCTTTCTCTGCATCTATTGAGATGATCATATGGTTTTTCTCCTTCAATTTGTTAATATGGTTAATCACATTGATAGATTTGCGTATATTGAAGAATCCTTGCATTCCTGGAATAAACCCCACTTGATCATGGTGTATGATCCTTTTAATGTGCTGTTGGATTCTGTTTGCTAGTATTTTGTTGAGGATTTTTGCATCTATGTTCATCAGTGATATTGGCCTGTAGTTTTCTTTCTTTGTGACATCCTTGTCTGGTTTTGGTATCAAGGTGATGGTGGCCTCGTAGAATGAGTTTGGGAGTGTTCCTCCCTCTGCTATATTTTGGAAGAGTTTGAGAAGGATAGGTGTTAGCTCTTCTCTAAATGTTTGATAGAATTCGCCTGTGAAGCCATCTGGTCCTGGGCTTTTGTTTGTTGGAAGATTTTTAATCACAGTTTCAATTTCAGTGTTTGTGATTGGTCTGTTCATATTTTCTATTTCTTCCTGATTCAGTCTTGGCAGTTTGTGCATTTCTAAGAATTTGTCCATTTCTTCCAGATTGTCCATTTTATTGGCATAGAGTTGCTTGTAGTAATCCCTCATGATTTTTTGTATTTCTGCAGTGTCAGTTGTTACTTCTCCTTTTTCATTTCTGATTCTATTGATTTGAGTCTTCTCCCTTTTTTTCTTGATGAGTCTGGCTAATGGTTTATCTATTTTGTTTATCTTCTCAAAGAACCAGCTTTTAGTTTTATTGATCTTTGCTATTGTTTCCTTCATTTCTTTTTCATTTATTTCTGATCTGATTTTTATGATTTCTTTCCTTCTGCTAACTCTGGGGTTTTTTTGTTCTTCTTTCTCTAATTGCTTGAGGTGCAAGGTTAGGTTGTTTATTCGAGATGTTTCCTGCTTCTTAAGGTGGGCTTGTATTGCTATAAACTTCCCTCTTAGAACTGCTTTTGCTGCATCCCATAGGTTTTGGGTCGTTGTATCTCCATTGTCATTTGTTTCTAGGTATTTTTTAATTTCCTCTTTGATTTCTTCAGTGATCACTTCGTTATTAAGTAGTGTATTGTTTAGCCTCCATGTGTTTGTATTTTTTACAGCTCTGTCTTTTCCTGTAATTGATATCTAGTCTCATGGCATTGTGGTCGGAAAAGATACTTGCTACAATTTCAGTTTTCTTATATTTACCAAGGCTTGATTTGTGACCCAAGATATGATCTATCCTGGAGAATGTTCCATGAGCACTGGAGAAAAATGTGTATTCTGTTGTTTTTGGATGGAGTGTCCTATAAATATCAAGTCCATCTTGTTTAATGTATCATTTAAAGCTTGTGTTTCCTTCTTTATTTTCATTTTGGATGATCTGTCCATTGGTGAAAGTGGGGTGTTAAAGTCCCCTACTATGAATGTGTTACTGTCGTTTTCCCCTTTTATGGCTGTTAGTATTTGCCTTATGTATTGAGGTGCTCCTATGTTGGGTGCATAAATATTTATAATTGTTATATCTTCTTCTTGGATCGATCCCTTGATCATTATGTAGTGTTCTTCTTTGTCTTTTCTAATAGTCGTTATTTTAAAGTCTATTTTTTCTGATATGAGAATGGCTACTCCAGCTTTCTTTTGGTTTCCATTTGCATGGAATATCTTTTTCCATCCCCTCACTTTCAGTCTGTGTTTGTCTCTAGGTCTGAAGTGGGTCTCTTGTAGATAGCATATATAAGGGTCTTGTTTTTGTATCCATTCAGCCAATCTGTGTCTTTTGGTGGGAGCATTTAGTCCATTTACATTTAAGGTGGTTATCGATATGTATGTTCCTATTCCTTTTTTCTAAATTGTTTTGGGTTCGTTATTATAGGACTTTTCCTTCTCTTGTGTTTTTGTCTAGAGAAGTTCCTTTAGCATTTGTTGTAAAGCTGGTTTGGTGGTGCCGAACTCTCTCAGCTTTTGCTTGTCTGTAAAGGTTTTAATTTCTGCATCAAATCTGAATGAGATCCTTGCTGGGTAGAGTAATCTTGGTTGCAGGTTTTTCTCCTTCATCACTTTCAGTATGTCCTGCCACTCCCTTCTGGCTTGCAGAGTTTCTGCTGAAAGATGAGTTGTTAACCTTATGAGGATTCCCTTGTGTGTTATTTGTTTTTCCCTTGCTGCCTTTAATATGTTTTCTTTGTATTTAATTTTTGACAGTTTGATTAATATGTGTCTTGGCGTATTTCTCCTTGAATTTATCCTGTATGGGACTCTCTGTGCTTCCTGGATTTGATTAACTGTTTCCTTTCCCATATTAGGGAAGTTTTCAACTATAATCTCTTCAAATATTTTCTCAGTCCCTTTCTTTTTCTCTTCTTCTTCTGGAACCCCTATAATTCAAATGTTGGTGCGTTTAATGTTGTCCCAGAGGTCTCTGAGACTGTCCTCAGTTCTTTTCATTCTTTTTTCTTTATTCTGCTCTGCAGTAGTTATTTCCACTATTTTATCTTCCAGGTCACTTATCCGTTCTTCTGCCTCAGTTATTCTGCTATTGATCCCATCTACAGTACTTTAAATTTCATTTATTGTGTTGTTCATCATTGCTTGTTTCATCTTTATTTCTTCTAGGTCCTTGTTAAATGTTTCTTGCATTTTCTCCATTCTATTTCCAAGATTTTCGATCATCCTTACTATCATTATTCTGAACTCTTTTTCAGGTAGACTGCCTATTTCCTCTTCATTTGTTAGGTCTGGTGCCTTTTTATCTTGCTCCTTCATCTGCTGTGTGTTTTTCTGTCTTCTCATTTTCCTTATCTTACTGTGATTGGGTTCACCTTTTTGCAGGCTGCCAGTTCATAGCTCCCGTTGTTTTTGATGTCTGTCTCCAGTGGCTAAGGTTGGTTCAGTGGGTTGTGTAGGCTTCCTGGTGGAGGGGACTAGTGGCTGTGTTGTGGTGTATGAGGCTAGATCTTGTCTCTCTAGTGGGCAGGTCCACGTCTGGTGGTGTGATTTGGCGGTGTCTGTGGACTTATTATGATTTTAGGCAGCCTCTCTGCTAATGGATGGGGTTGTGTTCCTGTTTTGCTAGTTGTTTGGCATAGGTTGTCCAGCACTGTAGCTTGCTGGTCGTTGAGTGAACCTGGGTGCTGGTGTTAATATGGAGGTCTCTGGGAGATTTTTGCCATTTGATATTATGTGGAGCTGGGAGGTCTCTTGTTGACGAGTGTCCTGAAGTTGGCTCTCCCACCTCAGAGGCAGAGCCCTGACTCCTGGCTGGAGCACCAAGAGCCTTTCATCCACACGGCTCAGAATTAAAGGGAGAAAAAGTCGAGAGAATTAGTAGAAGTATGAAGAAATAAAGAAAGAAAGAAAAGAAAGAAAAAGAAAGAAAGAAAGAAAGGAATGGAGGAAGAAAGAAAGAAAGAAAGAAAGGTAGGAAGGAAGGAAGGAAGAAAGAAAGAAACAAAGAAAGAAAGAAAAGGTAGGAAGGAAGAAAGAAAGAAGAAAAGAAGGCAAGAAGGCAAGAAGGAAACAAAGGAGGGAGGGAGGGAGGGAGGAAGGAAGGAAGGAAGGAGGGAAGGAAGGAAAAAAGAAAAAGAAGATACAGTAAAATAAAATAAAGTATAATAAAGTTATTGAATTAAAAAATAATTATTTAGAAAAAAAAAACGGACGGATAGAACCTTAGGACAAATGTTGGAGGCACAGCTATACAGACAAAATCTTACACAGAAGCATACACATACACCCTCACAAAAAGAGGTAAAGGGGAAAAAATCATAAATCTTGCTCTCAAAGTCCACCTCCTCAATTTGGGATGATTCGTTGTGTAAAGGAGGGAAGGAAGGAAGGAAGGGAGGGAGGAAGGAAGGAAGGAAGGAAGGAAGGAAGGAAGGAGAAAGAAGGTAAAGTATAATAAGTTATTAAAATTAAAATTAATTATTAAGAAAAAAATTTTAAAAAGAACAATGGACGGACAGAACCCTAGGACAAATGGTGGAAGCAAAGCTATACAGACAAGATGTCACACAGAAGCATACACATACACATTCACAAAAAGAGGAAAAGGGGAAAAAATCATAGATCTTGCTCTCGAAGTCCACCTCCTCAATTTGGGATGATTCGTTGTCTATTCATGTATTCCACAGATGCAGGGTTCATCAAGTTGATTGTGGAGCTTTAATCCGCTGTTTCTGAGGCTGCTGGGAAAGATTTCCCTTTTTCCTTCTTTGTTCTCACAGCTCACAGGGGCTCAGCTTTCGATTTGGCCCTGCCTCTGCGTGTAGGTCGCTGGAGGGCGTCTGTTTTTTGTTCAGACAGGACGGGGTTAAAGGAGCCGCTGACTCGGGTGCTCTGGCGCTCTCAGGCGGGGGGAGGGAGGGGCACGGAGTGCGGGGCGGGCCTGCGGCGGCAGAGGCCGGCGTGACGTTGCACCAGCCTGAGGCGCGCTGTGTGTTCTCTCTGGGAAGTTATCCCTGGATCCTGGGACCCTGGCAGTGGCCGGCTGCACAGGCTCCCCGGAAGAGGGGTGTGGATAGTGACCTGTGCTCGCACACAGGCCCCTTGGTGGCGGCAGCAGCAGCCTTAGCGTCTCCCGCCCGTCTCTGGTTTCCGAGCTTTTAGCCGCGGCTCGCGCCCGTCTCTGGAGCTCCTTTAGGCAGCGTTCTTAAAACCCCTCTCCTCGCGCACCAGGAAACAAAGAGGAAAGAAAAAGTCTCTTGCCTCTTCGGCAGGTGCAGCCTTTTCCTCGGACTCCCTCCCGGCCAGCCGTGGCGCACTAACCCCTTCGGGCTATGTTCAAGCCGCCAACCCCAGTCCTCTCCCTGAGCTCCGACCGAAACCGAAACCGAGCCTCAGCTCGCAGCCCCGCCCGCCGAGGCGGGCGAGCACACAAGCCTCTCGGGCTGGTGAGTGCCGGTCGGCCCCGATCCTCTGTGCGGGAATCTCTCCGCTTTGCCCTCCGCGCCCCTGTTGCTGTGCTGTCCTCCGCGGCTCCGAAGCTCCCCGCTCCGCCTCCCGCAATCTCTGCCCGCGAAGGGGCTTCCTAGTGTGTGGACACGTTTCCTCCTTCACAGATCCCTCCCACTGGTGCAGGTGCCGTCCCTATTCTTTTGTCTCTGTTTTTTCTCTTGCCCTACCCAGGTATGTGGGGAGTTTCTTGCCTTTTGGGAGGTCTGAGGTCTTCTGCCAGCATTCAGTAGGTGTTCTGTAGGAGTTGTTCCACGTGTAGATGTATTTCTGGTGTATCTATGGGGAGCAAGGTGATCTCCGCGTCTTACTCTTCCGCCATCTTCCCAGTACCCCCCCTCTAGTCCCTTTTTAGTGAAAAAAATGAATTGCTTGTATTCTGAAATCTGTAATTAGCTAGATAATTCAGGAAAGGAAAACAAATTTCAGCAGCGCAAGGGAAGCCAGGAACTAAAGGATTGACGAATGAGCACAATGGCTCAAGAGCATACCTAAGCAGAATCAATCTACCCAAATGCCCTTTGGGTCTTGTTTGACAGTCTCAAGAACACGTCACTTTCTATTATGCACACTGATATAGAAAGTGCTCCAAACTTTCACTGTTCTCTTTCCCGTGTTAAGTGAAAATAGGTGCCTGCTGCCGAAAAAGCCTCAGCTGGCAGGTTGCAATGAGAAAGAGAAAGAGAAGGGAGAGTAAAAGAAACTGGAAAAGAACTAGAAAAAAGAATATTTCAGAGGATAACAGTTTATAATAATGGCTTATGATGTGTTTATCTCCCTGATGTAACAATTTTAACCCATGTATCAGGCCTGAGCTCCAATTTCAGGCATTTGCAAAATGGGTAGCAGAAAAAAAAATTGTTCTATTCAGCAGAGCAAAGGTGCAGTCATTTGCTGGAACGCCCTGCCAATTTCAAAGCAAAATAAAAGTTGAAAAATTGTTGTTGCTGATAATGGTAGATATGGATATAGTCACAAGACTACAGAGACTCAATAAGACTATAGAGAAAATGACGTAAGACAAAGTGGGTGACAGGAGAATGTCAATGTCAGAATAGAGGGAAAATGAGGCATCTAGGTGGATGGCAGGGAAACAGCTTCCTGTTCTGTGTCAGTGACGTGTTATAGCCCTAAGGTCAGTTGTTCAAGCCTCCTATTAGCCTTTCACAATTAAGCTAACTGAAAACACATTTTGCATTTCTATAGTCAAAGAATATTAAACAGCAGTAAGAAATTCTTAGATGTCTAAAAAAACAGGTACTTTCAGTAACATTCTGTAACTATTGCTTACGCCATGTAATGTTCAATTTGGTATGTGCTGCCCAGAGGTTCTTGACCATGATGACTGTGTATTAGAATCATTCTGGGGACTTTAAAAATTGCTGATGCAGATACCTCATGCCAGAGAGTCTTCTTTAATTGAAGTGTGGCCCAGGCAAAAGTATGTTTGAAAAGCTATTTCAGTTGAGTCTAATGTAAAGTCAGGGCAGAGAACCACTGTGCCTACCCAATGTTTCTTAAAGTGTGGTCTAGATAGATGGCCTGTAGTGTAGATGGAACCAACTACAGTCCTTGTTCAAAATGCAGACGACCGTATCCCAGCCAACACTTACTAAGACAGAATCGCTAGAGTTGTGGGCCAGGCAGCTCCCTCATGATGGTTAGAGGGAATTCTTGTTATTGTGCCTGTATAATTTAATGTCATTTGACAGCCTCTTCAAATGATGGTAGCCATGCTCTACTCCCCCAATTTATATTCTGCAATAGCGATTTTCTGATTTATGTGATTGTTCTGCAGAGAGCAATCATTTGACAAAGAAATAAATAGACTATATGGGTATAGATATAGATATGATATACATGTATATATGATATCTATATATGAGATATGTACATACATATGCATCTGTATATCTCCAGTATATGTGGACACTGGCCATAATCCTAATAGGAGTATTCTTGATTCTGGCTTGAAAGGCCGTCTGTTTCTTATTCCCATGCTCATGGCGGAGGAGAATTTCCTACGGCTGAATAAAGTATCATGGGTAAGGCTCAGATGGGTGGCTATGCAGAGTCAAGTCTAATGTTCTCTGAACAATCCTTAGAAACAGAAAAACCCAGAGACACTGAAAAACTATGCTTTGAGTACTACTTATGCACCCTGATTATATATATTTTATAGTCCTGTTGTTATTGAAAACTGTTCTTGAAATTCAGGGAACTTGACAGTCTATAGAAGGTGGAAACCTATTAAAAAGCAATCTGAAAATGCATTTCAGGTGAAATCACTTTTCTCAAAGTGCAGATCATTTCATTTATTCTAAAGGCATATAATTAGAAAGGAGACTGAATTGTATTTTTGTCCTTCTTACAGTATAGCACAAATACATACTTCTTTATTCCAGCTTCAGCATGTGTATAGTTTTGAAAAAGCCCTCGTCAAAAAAGAAAGTGATTTTTTTCTTTTTTCATGGACCTCTACAATGTGTCTACTCAGAATTTTAAAAATCGGTTCTCAAGTAAAAACAGATGCATAATTTTAAAAAGCAGAAGATATTATTTATCTTGGCCTTATCTGAACATGTCAGAAAATTAAGACAGTGATGAATTACACATTACTGTACAAAATTTTATTATCAGAGGCAAAATTCAAATTTGTTCTGCTTAAAATACAGAAGACAAATTTTCTTACTTAGAAAAATCAATTGTGTCAGTGCTTGATTATAGTGGAATAAAAACTTCATGTTGAACATATACTAATTGAATTTTTACTGAATAATTTTAAAGGCATATACCATAGAAAACATTAACCTGCTAAACTAACACAAAGTTATTTGGTAAATGCTTTAGTAATCATATTTACTAAAAGAACAGTTACTTTTTTATTCCTAAATCATAAAATATTAGAAATGAAAAAAAAGTGCTTCCATTTGGCATATTTTAAATAAGTCTGTTCATTTGGAGAATGGCTCTAGGAAGATAAACTTTGTTGCTGAATAAATTCAAGTTCATTAGAAATAGTCCACATAATATTTTTAAAAGATTATCTGATGAATTCAGTGGTGTCCAGAAAGCCAATTATGAAAGCTCAAAGGCGGAATTTCTCTTCTTGCTTCAAGTAAGTGGACAGTGCACAAGCTTCATAGTTCTACTGTGTTTTAGTTTTATAGTTTTGGTCTGTTTTAAAAAACTATCAAAATGTAAAGGGACTAAAATACAGCAAAGATAAATGGCAAGTATATTCATATATGGCAATGCACAGGTAGCATTTAAAAAATAATGTGAGGTTACTATTATACAGTATTTTGAAGGGTAGAAATACAACATTCACTTGAAACATTTTTTGTACTTAAGTGACAGATAATAAACCTTTTAAAAATGAAACTGAGTAGCAAAAAATTAATAATGAATGTTTTCACCCAGTAGGTCATAAGTTATGTGAAAGTGGGAACAGAATAGTGAACAAGAGCAAAAGTAATATTGTGAACCTTGTCGGGGTTAAAAGGAGAGTGACTGAATGATTAACTTAGAAAGTAAACAAAGCTACAGTAATCAAGACAGTATGGTACTGACAAAAAAACAGAAATATAGATCAATGGTACAGGACAGAAAGCCCAGAGGTAAACCCATGCACATATAGTCACCTAATTTACGACAAAGGAGGCAAGAACATACAATGGAGAAAAGACAGCCTCTTCAATAAGTGGTGATGGGAAAACTGGACAGCTACACGTAAAAGAATGAAATTAGAACACTAGCTAACACCATACACAAAAATAAACTCAAAATGGTTTAAAGACCTAAATGTAAGAATGGACACTATAAAACTCGTAGAGGAAAACATAGGAAAAACACTCTTTGACATAAACCACAGCAAGATCTTTTTTGATCTTCCTCCTAGAGTAATGAAAATAAAAACAAAAATAAACAAATGGCACCTAATTAAACCTAAAAGCATTTGCACAGCAAAGGAAGCCATAAACAAGATGAAAAGACAACCCTCAGAATAGGAGAAAATATTTGCAAATGAAACAATGGACAAAAGATTAATCTCCAAAATATACAAACAGCTCACGGAACTCAATATCAAAAAAACAAACCCAATTAACAAATGGGCAGAAGACCTAAATAGTCATTTCACCAAAGAAGACATACAGATGGCCAAGAGGTACACGAAAAGCTCCTCAACATCACTAATTACTAGAGAAATGCAAATCAAAACTACAATGAGGTATCACCTCACACTGGTCAGAATGACCATCATCAAAAAATCTAGAAACAGTAAATGCTGGAAAGGGTGTGGTGAAAAGGGAACCCCTCCTGCACTGTTGGTGGGAATATAAATTTATACAACCATTACGGAGAACAGTATGGAGGTTCCTTAAAAAACTAAAAATAGAACTACCATATGACCCAGCAGTCCCACTACTGGGCATATACCCTGAGAAAACCATAATTCAAAAAGAGACGTGCACCACAATGTCCATTGCAGCTCTATTTACAATAGCCAGGATATGGAAGCAACCTAAGTGCCCATCAACAGATGAATGGATAAAGAAGATGTGGCACATATATACAATGGAATATTACTCAGCCATAAAAAGAAATGAAATGGAGTTATTTGTAGTGAGGTGGATGGACCTAGAGTCTTTCATACAGAGTGAAGTAAGTCAGAAAGAGAAAAACAAATAGTGTATGCTAACGCATATATATGGAACCTAAAAAAAAAAAAATGGTACTGATATACCTAGTGGCAGGGCAGGAATAAAGACGTAGACATAGAAAATGGACTTGGGGACATGGTGGGAGGGGGAAGCTGGGGCAAAGTGAGAGTAGCATCGACATATACACTACCAAATGTAAAATAGATAGCTAGTGGGAAGCAGCCACATAGAACAGGGAGATCAGCTCGGTGATTTACAATGACCTAGAGGGGTGGGATAGGGAGGGTGGGAGGGAGCTCAAAAGGGAGGAGATATGGGCATATATGTATGCATACGGTTGATTCACTTTGTTGTACAACAGAAACTAACACAGCATTGTGAAGCAATTATACTCCAAAAGAGACGTATTAAGAAAAAAGAAAGTAAATACACTGCACATTCAAGGCACATGTTTTTAACTCTACTGTAATATTTGCTATAAAATATTTCACTCTTTCAGTTACTTACATGACATAATAAAAATGTATGCGATTAGAACCAAGTTGACCTGTGCAGAGGTAGGTCAAAGTAGTTAACTGTAACTACACAGAGGAGGCCAATGGAAAATGTAACTTCAGGTAAATTAAGGAGCTGTGGTCCACCCATATGGTTCTAAGCAGAAAGATAGAAATATTTCTCTGACCTCATCGCTAAGCAAAAGGAAAGTTCTGGCTAAACTAATAGGTCTCCTCCATATGCAGGGTAGAGATTTTTTATCTTTTGGTCCACTGGTGAAGAGCTTTGCAATCCATCTTCTCTTTTCCCTTATTTTTCATGGCTCGTTGGCTGGACTATCTCTTAATTACTTGTAACAGCTTAAAACCCACTACACAACACATTAATGTAAAACACTTTGATGAAAATTTTTTAGGCCATATGAAGTAACCTTGTTAAGAAATAAGTAGTAAACCAAAATGTACTAATTAACATTTTTCTCAAATTAGCCAATGACAATGAAAAAATAAGCTAAGTATCTATTCAAATCTTCTACAGAGACTGGTCTGTATGGATAATCATTATGTTTTCAGGCATGTAGGAGGCAGATTAAGGACTAATTTAAGCCGTATAAGGCTTGGGTTTGCAGGTTTTTGAATTCTCAAACCTACCACCAGTTACACAAGCTCATTACAACTCTTAGCTTCCGTCTCCTCACTGGTGATTTGGAACTGATGGTGTTTCACAGGGTTATTAAATGAGATACCTACACAATGCCCAGCATTTAGGAGGCACTCAAGTTTTTGTACTTTCCCGATATTATAACTCATTTAACTAACACAGCACAAAAAATTAATTCTGCTTAAAATGAAGAATGGGTCTTTCTTTTTTCTTAGTGGATTGGTACATGAGCTGGGAATGTGCAAAAGATAAACATCTTCAATGTACTATCCTTAAAGTACTAAATATTCAACATAAAATCCTGTAAAGTGTTATGTTTTCAAAATCTGGGTAAAATTATACTGCCTACCAGTAGGGCTATTTGTGAAAAACCTATTTTAAAAATAAAATTCATATACAGTATACATAAAATTAGAACATATATTTTCACCAACTGTTTATTTTTAATATTTAAAACAGTTTTTTCTAGACTTTGAAATAAAATTTCATAGAATAAAATCGAAATAAAAGCTACTAGAGTACACTTTCGTTTGATTTTTTCTGAACATAAACAATGCATATTAAACAAAATACTAAAAAAAAAAAAAAAATACTGGGTTGGCCAAAAAGTTCGTTCCGGTTTTTCAAGCTTATGGAAAAACCAGAACGAACTTTTTGGCCAACCCAATATTTTTTTGTTTTGTTTTGTTTTTTTGTTTTTTTGTTTTTTTTTTTTCTTGCGTTATGCGGGCCTCTCACTGTTGTGGCCTCTCCCATTTGCGGAGCACAGGCTCCGGACGCACAGGCCCAGCGGCCACGGCTCACGGGCCCAGCCGCTCCGCGGCATGTGGGATCCCCCCGAAACGGGGCACGAACCCGCGTCCCCTGCATCGGCAGGCGGACCCTCAAGCACTGCGCCACCAGGGAAGCCCGCCAACCCAATATTTTAATTTAAAAAAGACCTTATTAATTCAAAGCAATCGAACTGAAAGTTACTCTTATGTAATTAAATTTTGGAATTCCAGGATATTTTGCAATAACATTTTCATACTCAAAAGTTCACATATACTATTTTGAACAAATACATTAATGCCTAGTACTGTATAAGAATTGTTGAACCTGTTTTTAAAAACATATGATTAACTTAAAATTAACACATTGTGAATATACAAACAGTATGCTAAAACCATTTTAGAAAACTTCAGCTACTTTTAAGTAGGTTAAACATTTTTCCACAACTTACCGATATTATTAAAATGCTCAACTTTTCTTAAATTCTATTCTAATTTATATTCCAACTATAAAAGTTTAAACTATGTGGTTTTATTATACTTTCTAAATGTTACACAATTAAGTGCTGTGAAACAAACAGAATTATCCTGAAGTGTGACAAATGTTTTGAGAATGAGTATACAAAAATAATGCCTAATATTATCTATACCTAAAAATTATTTAGTTCCTTTTTTGTAGTATGTAATTATCTTTCATGTGACCCTTATTGATTCATTTATTTCTCTATGTTTGTTTCATTTATTGTGATGTAAATTCCTTTAAGCCTTGTTCATACCTTCCTTTCCTCTCAAAAAGTGCTTTGTGAAATAAAAAGTGCTAAATAAATATGTTTAATTAAATTCTGTCAGTACATAATTAGCAGTGCCAAATGATAATAATTCAGCTATGGTCTCTGATGAAAAAAAAACAGGTGTAGGAATCCTAATTTACCATTATATGAGCTTTTTCTTTAATAAAGTATATGTGATTACTTCATGGGTATATTGAGGAGAATAATTAAACTATTTTAGGTTCCTGACTTCTTAGAAAATATTCCTTAAAATTTAATAGCCAATAGATTTGAATTAAATATATTATTGTAAACTTCTTTAGGAATCCCTTTACTGCATCTGATATAGTACTACAGTTGCATGAAAATGGTTTTTGCATAACTTAGTCTGCACAGATTTATAAACATTTTACTGAATATTACCTTCACTGATTTAAATGGACATCAGTTTTATCTGTGGTCTGACCATCTGTTACTACAAAGTTTATCAGAGAAATCTGTGTGGAAAATAAAGCAAATTGTCAGTATTTTAAGGTCATATTTAAATAATGTTCACCAAAATATTTAAAAAAAGAAAACTATTATCAATGGGCTGTATTTTTTTTTTTTTTTTGCCATATGTGGGCCTCTCACTGTCGTAGCCTTTCCCGTTGCCGGACGCGCAAGCTCAGCGGCCATGGCTCACGGGCCCAGCCGCTCCGCGGCATGTGGGATCCTCCCGGACCGGGGCACGAACCCGTATCCCCTGCATCGGCAGGCGGACTCTCAACCACTGCGCCACCAGGGAGGCCCAATGGGCTGTATTTTTTGTCCCAATATTTGGCTATTTACGCTGACCAAAGTGAATGCTAATTAACATTTCTTCCGGTTGTTTGACATTATGCAAACTAGAAACACAGACTTTTAAAAATAATGTAACTATTGTAGATATATTTAAGCAGTATTTTGATATTGCTTCTGGTATTTGGAAAATCTCCAATTAATGCAACTGATAGAGGTATTTCAAACATGTTTTTCTATTTTAGTTGTAGGACGGTTTTCTTGAAGATCTCAAGTTATTGTAATTGTTCCCAAAACAACAATCATGTAATTTTTTTTTTTTTTTTTTGCTGTACGCAGGCCTCTCACTGTTGTGGCCTCTCCTGTTGCAGAGCACAGGCTCCGGACGCACAGGCTCAGCGGCCACGGCTCACAGGCCCGGCCGCTCTGCGGCATGTGGGATCTTCCCAGACCGCGGCACGAACCCGTGTCCCCTAGCAACGGCAGGTGGTCTGTCAACCACTGCGCCACCAGGTAAGCCCAATCATGTAATTTTAAAAAGTTCATGTTGCTACTCTGAGTCCCAGTTTTCTCATCAGACTATTAGGGCTAATATAATTTATTATGTTTTTGAAAGGAGTCAAACGAAACAGCATATGTAAAAGTTCTTTGAAAATTAAATGCAGTTTATAAATATATGGTTTAATCTTAGGAACCTTGTAAGATTTTACTGTTATAATATTTGTAAGTTGCACTATCAAAAAAATCTCAGTCCTATGATATAATTATCCTAGAAATAATGTAAACCAAAGTGAGTTTAACTCCCAGGTAAAATCCATGTTATTGAAACTGAAGAATAAACCTAGCATTGTAGATATTAACCTTAGAGGTTGTGCTTGCATATGTAAAAAAACTTTAAAGATTATAGGAAAATTTTAAGGGAAAATGTGTAAAAATGGGGAAAACTTTTTATTTACAGGTTACCTAGAGATATTTAGTGCTTCAGAATATTTACTAAATATTCAGTAACTATTTAGTCCTTCCTGATTGAAACCAAGTTTTGCTGTTGTACATATAATGGCACAGTAATTTTTTAAGCCTAGATTTTGGACACTTTCAACTATTTGTTATTTCATGCATGTATATGATTTGTAAAACAGACAAAGAAGAGAAAAAAGATCAAAACTACATGTAGAAAATAGAATTTTATAACTTAACTACATTTTACAGAATATTCCAAGAGATGTCATTGGTCATTTTATTATTTTGAAAATATTACTTATTTAAACAACTAAAAAATGTTAATGCCTGATATAATCTTCAACATTGGAAAGGATAAATTATTGAAAAATATGTAGAACAAAAATTCCATCTCAATGCTATTGATACCACTATACTGCTGAACAAGTATTATATGAGGTATTGAACATTGCACATAATTATACACTTAGGATTCGACATCATAGCTAAACCAGTTGTTCAAGGCCACTAAAATACTGAAAGAAGATTAAGATTATTAACAGTGCAGAGGAAAAAAGAACTATAAAATCCCTTATAACTCAAAGCTGGAAATGGTGATTTCATTCAAAAGAATGTCACAACTACTAAGAGTTTTCAGTAATTCATGACATAAAACAAGACATCCACCTCTAATTTTTTATCTTTTCTATTACATGAATCCAATGGTGATACAGTACATGTTTTGAACCTGCATGACAGTGTGATCTTTATTATTGTTATGTTTCAGAACTTACCCCTTAAGGGTTTCACACATGTTTGAAATTATATTAAATTTCATCACTTCAGATAGGTGGCATGACTTTTAGATTTTATACTAAGCATTACTCTGTGTTAACAACACATAGAGTATCTAAAATTAATATATTAATTGAAGGGCTGAAAAATTTAGGTATGAGTAATAGATATTAATTGCTAAAAAGATAAAATTCAACCTTAGGTGATACTTGTTCTATGGATTATTAAATTGTTCCTCTTTACTACAAACCTATAATAAATCTATGGCTCCAGTTTCTTAAATACCTACTTTTTTATCCCAATGTTCAGTGACTATGAGAGTTAGAACGTTTCCTTCAATGATTTGCAAGAAGATGTAGAGGAGCAGAAAACCTCAGGAAAACATAAAGTGGGCCACAAACATTTGGCTTATGTACAGTTAGTTATATCTGCATTTCATAATGGTAAACTTTATGTTCGTTTTTGAGCATCTAAGCAACGTTTGGAGAGCTGGCCTACTGCGTGAGAATACCATTTAAAAACACTTGTGTTCCATAATACAGCCAGGGAAAGACTATTCAAAATTCCCAGATAGAACAGAGCTGTCAATACTAAAGGAAAAGCTTTGCTCAAGAAAAGAAACTTTTCATCTTAACGAATGGCACACCTGGCATCAAAGGTCATAAGAATCCATTTGAGGTATGGTCACTTAATGGGAGATTAGATTCACACAGACACAAAGATCAACACACAGGAAGAGTTCTTAACTCTCTGCACCATCCAACATGAGATGGAGAAACAAAGAAGACAGAAAAGAAACACTTTCTCAGCACTGAAAATCATTAAGTATACATAACTGTTTTATCCGATAGGAAGCTGGACCAAAATGATGACAGAATCTATATTTACGATGTGAGGTTGCCACTTAGGAAAATTAGCAGAGCGTTTGTACATAAATTTTGTTTAAATTCATTTTTATGTATAGAATAGACCATTCAGGAAGTAGATGAAAAAATCTATAACAGTTGAGAAATTTAGTCAGGAAATTGTCAGGAAGGATAGTGTTGAGATAAATTCTTTGAAGCCTTTCCAAAGTTTGCGTAAGTTTATAAAAAGATAAATTTTCTTTGAGCTGAAGAAAGTCTGCACAAATGCAGTGTACAACATATACATATGCCTACACTATCTATATGCGTTTTTTAATGTATACACAGCTTTAACTCAAAGAAAATGAGTTAGCAGTAGAATAATCATTGAAAGACAATCCAAGTGCTGAAATAAGTGACACCAATCACTTAAAGGGCTATTTCACTTCTCACATTGCCCAGGACTAAGAATATAGTTCCCTGTTTTAGTTTTTCTTTCATTGCATCACTGATTGTCACAGATAATCTTTGTGCTTTTGCATAATGTTAATCCCGATGTAACATATATTCACATACAACACTGGACATTTTAAATAAGCATGCTAGAACACAGGCAGGGCCATACAACCATGCACAAAATATTCTGAATATGTTTTTTTCCATACTGGCTGCAACGTCAACATGCACCACTATCATATTTGGTCCTGTACAGTGAGGAATGTATAGCTGAAGCAGTCATGGCTAGTTGCACTTGCAAGAGTTTCTTTAGAGAACACCCAGTAGAGAAACAAAACAGAATGAATGAAACAAAAAAATCCCCCAAAACCAAAAATTAAAAAAAAAAATTTCCTCCCACACGTTAACACTGAAAATCTGGCCATTTTCCTCATTCCACACAAAGCAGGTCTTCTCACAAAATTCTGAGTCAAATTGTTTTTAAGAGACACACATTAGTGTCTCAGAGCTTTTCCTAACCATTGGAAAAGCTCATCTTGATAAAGCATTTTCCAGCGTACATTGGCTTCGACAGTTTCCACGGCTCTTGAGAAGGAGGCAGCAGCTACTCCATCATAGCTCTTCATGAAGTTCCTTAGCTGGAAATAGAAATATTAAAATAGTAAATAGACAGCATAAGGAATATGGTCAATAATACTCTAATAACTTCGTATGGGGGCAGACGGTTACTACACTTATCATAGTGATCATTTCATAATGTATGCAAATGTCAAATCATTACATAGTATACCTGAAACTAACATTGTATTTCTACTAGGTTTCAATAAAAATATAATTTAAAAATGGTAAATACACATGTCTTCAAAAGAACTCATGTCCAACACATATAAACAAGAATCTATTTGAAGAAAAGTGTCACAATCACTACAGAAGGTATATTTAATATGTGGAGTGAGCTTAGTAATGAAATGGAATAAAACAGATTGTGTCCTCTAGGTGTAATGTAATTTCTTTTGGAACTGAAAGGAAAAAAAGAGTGGACATTACAGTTTAAGTAGCTCCAAATTCAGCTTCTTGTTCCATAAATAAATATTAAAATAATAGACATATTTGTCTTTTTATAATAGGTTGATGGGATTGTGGTAAAGACTAGTTCTAATAACAAAGCTATCTAATGTAATAAATAGCCTTAAAAATGAATATAAGGATTAAAGTTAACTTTTTGTGCTTAGAGAGAAAATTATTCATCTTCTCTAAATAAATAGTATGAGTGCCTGACACTATCTTTGATGGCAAAGAAATATCAAAATTATTGGGCGGTGGAAAAAAAAGTAATGATGCTATGAAAAGTGGATGATAAATGACACTGCAATCACCTGAGCAACTAGATTTAGAAAGAATGAAGGAGGAATGTCGATTCATTTAGCTAGAGAATTTGAGCTTTAATTAAAAAGTTAAAATTTTTAAATGTTTTGTCATAATTTTATGGATAGAAGATTTTTCTCTAGAGAGTCCACATACTCTGGGAATGCTCAAGGATTTTATTTCAAGATTAAATACTAGCAGGTTTTCTCTCTGTTTGATATGTTGTAAGAAACTGGCAACCAACCAACAATTGCAATGCTAATAGACAAATGTGAAAAATCAACTTGCAACACAGAAGTGTTATACTGTGTAATTAGTGTGGGGTGTGATTCATCACATGGTGGGCACCACATGGAGAATATGCCAGGAGAGAAATGTCATCAAGCTTGACTCAGGGATAGGGAGATATGGGGGCAGGGGAGCCATTAAAATGGAGTTAATTGTACCTTTCTGAATTCATCTAGAAATTGGTTCATGGGTAGCTTGGTTTGTTTATGACAGTATTACTTTGATTACATGATACTGATGGTTTTTTTCAAAGTTTATCCTCTACTTTCCTACAAAACCTGGTGCCCTGCAGCATTAGCCGTGGATAACCATATCTCAGAGCTATGTTCTTTCTTTTTAAGACTTCAAATTCACTATGCTTTAATAACATACAAAATATTCAATGTATTATGTAACAAAGATTTATCAGTGCTATCCTTAAAACTGATCTGACACCTGACCAGATTTACACATACGAAAGAAAAAGGATGAAGGCAAAGACTAGAATTTATTGAAACCTTCAATATTCTAGGCACTGTGCCACACACATATACCTGTGACGTGTACACATAGATAAAAAGGAAGTCTAATGAAAGCATTTGAATCATATTTTTAAACTTAACTGACTCATCCAGTGATTCATTTGTATTTATATATTTATGTTCAGATTCATTCAATCTATATTCCTAAAGCAACAAATAGTACATTTTGATCTATATTTTGAATTTTGCATTTTAATTTATTATAAAAATACGTACATTACAGTGTACATTTGTACATTACATCTGTGCATTACAGTGGCGTTATTTACATAATACAGGTCAATCAGGAAAACAAATTACATCTACTTCTTTTAAACTATGTTCCACATTGTTACATGTTTTCCTAGGCAGTCACTGAATGAATATGCCGGATAGTGATAAATGACCCTTTGGCAACTTTGACTCTGTTGAGTGTGCTCTTGGCCTTTTGACCTTTGAGGAGGTAGAAAGCCAGCCTGAACACATGAAGTAAAACTCTTAAGTCTTCCTCAAAGGCAGACTATGGGATTGACTATGAATGTGTTATTGACACAGAGACAGTAGGTCAGATTATCCTGCAAGAGAACTCTCGTAGAAAATGTAACTGGGGGTTCTCTAGGGATTCATTCCTTAAGTCACTATTTAAGTGCACTAAATACTTCCTCTGTGAGCTCACAGAGCTTGGGGTGACTCACATACATCTTACGAGTAGTTTATTCATCAGAACACATGTGGCCCACTTTCCATAGTTGTCATAAATTGATCTTATACCTCATACTCCTCCACAACTCTTCTGGTGAACTTGTGGTCAGAACAGCCATCTGACTGGTCCTGGGGCATGATCACAGCACCTTCCAGACCCCTGCCTCACTTTAGAGGGCATGGGGTAGATGGAAGGCATTTGGCATTCCAGTTTGCTTATTTTGGCAGCTCTTTGGTAGATGTTCTGCTGCTATTAGTTTTTTTTTTTTTTTTTTTTTTTTTGCGGTATGCGGGCCTCTCACTGTTGTGGCCTCTCCCATTGCGGAGCACAGGCTCCGGACGCGCAGGCTCAGCGGCCATGGCTCACAGGCCCAGCCGCTCCGTGGCATGTGGGATCTTCCCAGACCCGGTCACGATCCCGTGTCCCCTGCATCGGCAGGCGGACTCTCAACCACCGCGCCACCAGGGAAGCCCTATTAGTTTTTATTATTGTGCTTCCTAAATATTTATGCCATCTTATGCTTTTATTTGAAAATGTTGCAAGTTTAGACATTTTTATAAAATAACATTTATTGCGTTCCCTGTTCTCCTTAGCATAAAATTTCTAGACATGTTTGTTAATTTCTCTATTAAAAAATATTTCAGTATTTATTACTCTTGATTTAGGGTACTCTAGACCTTAAACATCACAAAATAATTTGTAAAGTGCAGCACACAATATACTCTTAGTAAGTATATAAATGAATTGAATTAGCTGTTGCCCGATTATGAGGTTTATATTTTCAACATTAAAACTGTAAATGGAATGTCTGTAACGCACAGGATCTATGTTCTTTTACAACAGTGTTGTATGTAAGGTTCAAGAGGCCAAAAAAATGAGTGCTGAAGAGGATTGCTGAACGGGCATTAGTATGGAAAAATGGCAAGGGCCTCTGAGGTTCCATGAGGTTGTACTTCCATTCATTTAAAATTAAGGAAGTGATGTACTGTTTCATGGAGAAATATTGTTCAAATTGCTAGAGCTGTGTAATTAGAAGGAAATTGCCAGTTTCAGGTACTAGAATGTAGTTTTGGGGAAGGGACCATAGAACAATATAAGTGTCTCTGCTGAATGCCCCTAAAGTTGATGGGGATCATTACAATCTCAAATTAGTTTTCAGAATTCATAAAGATGCCGATTCACTTTTGATCTATAAACTTTTGAAAATAAGAATATGCTATATCCAAAGGGAGCATACTGGTTTTTCTGCTTACGAGGCTCATTGGTTATGGGAAAATGAGACCGAAACTTCCTCAGTTCCTTTATATTTATGGAAGGGGGTTATCGGCAATACAAATTAACCCCCCTCCCACCCAACAATAGTGGTCCACAATCCTACAGTCGATGATTAGGTAATAAAAGTATGGAAAAGCCTCAGGCAGCAGTTGGTAAACTGGAAAGTCAGTGCAAGCATCTGTGTCATGAAGGGATTCATCACTCAGGCTACAGAGAGCCTATATTGTGAAGTTAGCTGCTTTGCAGATAATGCAATAAAAGCCACAGTTGAGTTTCAGTTTTCAAATGGCACCTTTCATTATAGGGGTATCTTGGAACATTTCAAATGGCAATTAAGTCAAGTGTAAAAAATTAAATATGTAAGTGAAATATGTAAAGCAAAATGGCCATCATATGATAAAATCAATTTAAATGTCCGTTTAACAGATGTTTTTCCATGAGCTGGGTATTATACTGAAGCAAGGAAGCGTGAAAGATAGAGTTAGAGAACAGAAGAGGGAGAGAGAACAGGAGAGAGGCAAGGGGAGAGGAAGACGGCAGAAGGAAGGGAGCTAAAAGGAGGGAATGGGAGAGGGGAGGAGAGGACAGATCTTTCACTTCTGTGTTTACTTCAGTGACTGCACAGCTTGTCACTAAATGAGTCTTTCATTTTGATTATTGAATGTAAAATCAAAGAATTAAAACGACTTCATTTAAATACATAAACTCATTAGCTTAATTGTTCTTTCTTTCTCTTTCCCATGGATATGAAAGAATTCCTTCCCTTTTAGCTTCCTTTATTAAAAATAAAAAATATAGTAAAGGGCTTCCCTGGTGGCGCAGTGGTTGAGAGTCCGCCTGCCGATGCAGGGGACACGGGTTCGTGCCCC
>NW_006774067.1:4179039-4180951 GCF_000442215.2 Lipotes vexillifer
AAAAAAAATATATATATATATATATATATATATATATAGTAAAACGTGCTAGGGCTTTCAAATTCTTCAGCATTGGGAACACACATAGGGATAAAAATTGAATTTCAAATCATTACAATCAGAGACTTTGCTTAGCTTAGCTCATGGTGTGAAAGAATCCAAGTGAGTGCGTGGGGGATGACCATACAAAATTGGACAATATTAGGAGATATTAGGGATGGTGCCAGGGTGGATGCTTCTGGGAGAATCCTGCTGCATGGGATGGGCTCTGGGTCACAGCATCGGGCATTCTGTCAGTGAAAACTGAGGAAACTGATTCTCAATGCCAAATCTCAAGCTATATTTTATAATGGAGTTGAGCAGCAGACTAAAAATCAATAAATGTTTGAAGCCTAACTCATTTTAATCAGTCAAATATTTTGCTCCTTCCTCCTACCTACTTATCCCACCCCCCATTTCATGCCCCTAACTATTAGAGATGTGAATTAATGGTCACAAAACTAGCTGGTTTAAATTTCCAGAGACATACAACAGAGCAAAAAGAAAATGTCAGATACTCTGCAAACTGGACACTAGTCCTTAAAAAATAAGTTCAGTTTCATCAATGAAATTCACTTGTGATTGTATCCAGCAGAATTTTAAACGAACTATTAATATCAATATATGTTGCCAGATACACTTCCATCCAAATGTATGAATTTATTCCATTTAACAAACCAAATAGCATGAAGCATTATTACCATATCCAATTATCATTCTTTGTGTAGAACGGACCACAAAGTAATGAATCTCAGGTTCTGTACCTCAATAGCAACCTTGGTCCTCTGTATCCAAATACTGAGTCATTGTGACAGGATAGTTTTTTTGTTCCAAGGATCCCAAACCGGGTTCACAGAATCAATAGAGGGGTAGCTGATTGGATCAAAGATTTCTGGAGTGTATCTGGAGTCTCCCAACTTGAGAATCATTGCATTCAAGCACGTCTCACGGGAATTTAATATTAAATACTAATATGTTAGAAATACCTTTGCAAATAATGAATGGCGTAAAGTCTTTAGCATGGGTGTGTGTGTGCGCGCGCATGCGCATGCGCTTCAAAGGAATGGGTATGACTTTATCGGAAAGAAATGTTTGAAGTAAATGTATAATTTCATATGTTTATGAAAGAAAAGCATTAGAACTCATCTTAAAATATTTACCTCTTTCAGTTCACCTTCAGTATTAAGAAATTCTGTAACTCCACTGATAAGTTTGGAATTCAAAAACAATGCTTCTCCATACCTTGAAAGATTAAAAAAAGTCTTAATGTTAAAGCAGGCAGTAATTTAGGAAATACTACTATGCATATTTTTTAAGAATCCTTCTCAAGGGCTCCAAGTGACCTGTGTTGTCTTAGTGTCATTCAAGGCCATTTCCCTAGGGAGTCAGGGAGGTGCAAAGAGCTGTGGCTATGGGATGCCATCAAATGCATCCTGATTTGGCGCACAGTGTTTCAAAGAGGTCTAAAGAGAGCCCTCCAAAATTATATTTAGGAATTACTATTATATTTCCAATAAAAAGCCAGAGAAAGAAACATTTTAAAACTTTCAATTTTACTTTTTTTTTTTTTTAGGCCGCACCCCGTGGCTTGTGGGATCTTAGTTCCCTGAGCAGGGATCGAACACTGCAGTGGAAGCACAGAGTCCCAGCCACTGGACTGGCAGGGAATTCCCTAAAAGTTTTAATTTCAAAGCAACCTAGATCACTGTAAGGTAGAAGGATCTTAACGAAAAGAAATAGAACTGCAGGAAAAACTTGGGCATTTGCAGTAAGTCACACAGATCCTTTGGTCTGGTCAGTCAAAATTGACATCGGCGGGCTTCCCTGGTGGCGCAGTGCTTGAGAGTCCGCCTGCCGATGCAGGAGACGCGGG
>NW_006774067.1:4181357-4245390 GCF_000442215.2 Lipotes vexillifer
AACGCAAGAAAAAAAAAAAAAAAAAAAAAAAAAATTGACATCGGCATTATCCTTTTTCATTCCTAGAAACTGAGCCAAATTTCTCAAAAATGCTCCCAAAACATTAGCATTTTCTCAAGTGAGTTTTAAAATAAAACATCAAATTGTTCATTTGAATGTCATCATCTTTGTACCACAAGCATAATTACTTGACTCATGACCCAAGGCAAAGAACACTACGTATCAAGTGAGTTGGAAAGATTTCTCATTTCATTTATTGTCTACTTGTTAAGGGTACCTGTCACAGGTTATCATACTCTTTGAAATAAAAAAAGTACACTAGACTAAATGGAGGCAGGATCAAGATGGCTGCATAGAAAGACCCTGAACTCACCTCCTCCTATGACATGCCCACAATACAACTAAAAGAACTTGAGAACAAATTATGTATCCATTCATGTTAAAATCCCTCAACAAACTGGTATGAAGGGAACATACATAAACATAATAAAGGTCAAGCCCACAGTTAACAGCATACTCAATGGTGAAAAATGAAAGCATTTCCTCTAAGATCAGGAACAAGTCAAGGATGCCCATTCTCGCTACTTTTATTCAACATAGTATTGGAAGTTCTTGCCACAGCAAACAGACAAGACAAAGAAATAAAAAGAATCCAAAGTGGAAAGGAAGCAGTAAAACTTTCACTGTTTGCCGATGACATTATACTATATGCAAAACCCTAAAGACTCCACAAAAACAAACAAACAAAACCTATTAGGCTAAATGAATTCAATAAAGTTGCAAAAACAAAATTAATATACAGAAATCAGCTGCATTTCTATACACTAATACTGAATTATCAGAAAGAAAAGTCAAGAAAACAACTCCATTTACAACTGCATCAAAAAGAATAAAATATCTGGGAATAAATTTAACCAAGGAACATGAAAGACCAGGTACTCTGAAAACTATGAAACACTGATGAAAGAAGTTAAGTGCAACATAATTAAATGGAAAGATATACAGTGCTATGTATCAGAAGAATTAATACTGTTAAAATGTGCATACTATCTAAAGCAATCTACAGATTCAGTGCGATCCCCATCAAAATACCAAAGGCATTTTTCACAGAATTAGAACAAATAATCCTAAAATCTGTGTGGAACCATGAAAGACCTTGAATTGTCAAAGCAATCTTGAGAAAGAAGAACAACACTAGAGGTATCACACACCCTAACCTCAAACTGTACCACAAAGGTATAGTAATATAAACATATGGTACTGGCACAAAAGCAGACACGTGGATCAGTGGAAAAGAAAGCAATCCATGCACATCTGGTCAATTAATTTGTGGCAAAGGCAGCAAGAATATACGATGGGCGAAAACCAGTCTCTTGAATAAATAGTATTGGAAAACTGGACAACTATATATAAAAGAATGAAAGTGGACTATGTTCTTATACCATATACAAAAATAAATTCAAAATGGATTAAAGACTTAAATGTAAGACCTGAAACCATAAAACTCTTAGAAGAAAACATACACTCTTTGACATAAGTCTTGGCAATATTTTTTGGATCTGTCTCCTCATGCAAGGTCAATAAAAGCAAAAATAAACAAATAGGGCCACATCAAACTAAAAAGCTTTGGCACAGAAAAGGAAATCATCAACAAGTGAATAGGCAATCTACTGAATGGGAGAAGATATTTGCAAATGATATGCTTGATTATGGGATAATATCCAAAATACATAAAGAACTTATAAAACTCAATATAAAAAAAACCCATTTAAAAAATGGGCAGAGGACTTGAATAGACATTCTTCCACAGAAGACATACAGATGGCCAACAGGTACAAGAAAACATGCTCAACATTGCTAATCATCAGGGAAATGCAAATCAAAACCACAATGAGATATCACTTCACACTTGTCAGAATGACTATCAACAAAAAATAAAGAAATACCAAGTGTTGGTGAGTACATGGAGAAAAGGGAACCCTCATCACTGTTGGTGGCAATTTAAATTGGTACAGCCCTTATGGAAAACAGTATGGAGGTTCCTCAAAAAAATGAGAAAACAGAACTATCATATGATCCAGCAATTCCACTCATGCGTATTTTTCCAAAGAAAACAAAGCACTAATTGGAAAAGACATAAGCACCCTTGTGTTCACTGTGGCATTATTTACAGTAGCCAAGAAATGGAAGCAGCCTAAGTGTCTATTAACAGATGAAAGGATAAAGAAGATGTGGCATTTATATATACAATGGGATATGACTCAGACAAAAAACAAAAAAAACAAGGGATCTTGCCATTTATAACAAGGATGGACCTAGAGGGTATTATGCTACCTGAAATAAGTCAGATAGAGCAAAACAAATATTGTATGTTTTCAGTTATATGTGGAATCTAAGAAAAAAAACAAATGAAAAAATATAACAAAGCAGAAACAGAGCCACAGATACAGAGAACTAGTGGTTGTCAGAGAGGAGGAGGGTGGAGTGAAGTGAAGGGGATTAAGAGGTACAAAGACGAGTTATAGGGCTTCCCTGGTAGCACACTGGTTGAGAGTCCGCCTGCTGATGCAGGGGACACGGGTTCATGCCCCGGTCCGGGAAGATCCCACATGCCGCGGAGCGGCTGGGCCCGTGAGCCGTGGCCGCTGAGCCTGCGTGTCCGGAGCCTGTGCTCCACAGCGGGAGAGGCCACAACAGTGAGAGTTCCGCGTACCGCAAAAAAAAAAAAAAAAAGAAAAAGAGGTACAAATACTAGTTATAAAATAAATAAGTCACGTGGATATAATGTACAGCACAGGGAATGTCAATAATAATTTAATAACATTGTATGGTGTGTAATTTATAAAACTATGGAATCACTATGTTTTACACCTGAACTGTATTGTAAATGAACTACATTTCAATAAGTAAAACAAAACAAAACAAACTAAAAGTACTGTAAAGATAAGATGAAGAGTTTTTGAAAGCAGAGGTCCAGTCATCACTACAAGAGGTTTTCTAATGCTGTTCTTAACCTGTGGGAACTTAAGTAATTTAGCTTCTGGAACCTCAGTTTTCTCATCTGTAAAATGAGGGGAGCTAAACTGTATGACCATCATAATTTGCTGTAATTCTAACATTGAACTATCCCATGGGAAAAGTTATATCAATAAAATAAAATAAATCAACATTAAATAATAAAAGTAATCATTAGTGATCAATATGGGGTTACAGAAATGGCCTACTGTACAGGAATAAGAATAATTCTTCAAAGAGTGTTTTGCTTATACTTTGCTTGCAGTTATGTGAAGAAGAAAAAGGCACAATCCTTTCCTTGAAGGTAATATACTATGTAGTATTGTAAACAGATCATTCCCCGCTATTGTGGCTAACTGTGGTGAAAATAAAATTA
Organism: Lipotes vexillifer; assembly: GCF_000442215.2. NCBI lineage: Eukaryota > Metazoa > Chordata > Mammalia > Artiodactyla > Lipotidae > Lipotes > Lipotes vexillifer. Next base: position 4,184,749 of record NW_006774067.1, read on the forward strand.
TACAGTGTTCAGAGAAATTCTCTTTAGCTGTGGGGTCTTCAGAAAGGCTTCCAGGAGATGATGCCAGATAGATTAAGTATGGAGTAGTTCCAAATATCAAGGAAGAAAGTAATTTTAGGCAGAGAGCCAACATAAACAAAGGCAAGGAGGTGTGAAACAACATGGCGTATGCCGACGACTACATGCATTTGGTATTGAGTGTATAAATTGTGAGGCTGAGGATAATAGAATAAGAGGTAGAAAGGTTAGGAAGAGAGGAACTTAGATTTTCAGTGTGGCACAGAGTATTGAAGGTTTTACAGCAGAAAATATCATTTTTGCTTTTCAGAGAGATTCTTGGGACAAAGGGAAGAGGTATATGTGTGAGTGTGTGTGTGTGACTGTGTATGTGTGTGTGTGAGTGTGTGTATGTGTGTGGTGCTGGTGGTGGTAGATGTAAATATAAAGGCAGGAGACAGAAGGCTATTGTTAAGAGTACTGGCAAGAGATAAGAACGTTCACTAGGGCAGTGGTAGCAGGAAAGAGAGGAAGAATTCAAGAAACATGAAACATTTAGGAATTGTTAAATTATAAGACCTCAAGCCTAATTGTTACATGTGTCAAGGGAAAGGGAGAACCATATGTAGATTTCCAGGTGCCTGGCTTGAGCAATTGGTGGATGACCATATATTTACTGAGAAAAGGAAGATAAAAGGAAAATGACGATTTACCCCAGTAGGGGATCCCAACAAGAAACTGCCTGTCATAGGGTGAAGCTTAGGTGAAATGTCTGAGTTAGAGATGTAGATCTGGGAATGATTCAAGCCATGAGATTTAGTTGAAGCAAGGAGAACCCTGGACAGTTTCCCCATGAACTTTCAGGTTCAAAGATCGACAGAGGAGTAGAAGATGAAGGAGACAATCCTATTTGTCAGGATAAACGCTGCCCTGTCTGTAGAAATGCTGAAGTGTCAATCTTTCTACCTTTTTTTTTTTTTTTTTTAAGTAACACACTTTAGTTTTAGGTTTACAGAAAAATTGAGCCTAAAGTTGAGTTTCTAAATGCCTCTTCCTCCCTCTTCAGAGTTTTCCCTGTTATTAATATTCAGTTAATAAAACAAAGAAGTCATTACACTGAGGTGGTTTTAATGCTGTCTCAATCTTTCTACGTTTTGATTAGAGATCATGGACTCTCAGTGAAACAAAACAGGCATATCAGGAACCAAAAATTTTTTGGTAGGGACTATAAACTATATATGCATTACACTGAACTCTCATCTACAAAACCACTCCCTAAAGAAACTGTTTATTTGGTAGATATTCGATACTTTTTAAAGTGAAATACTTGTTTATATATATTAATTCCACCTTGTGTCTGACTATTCATTATACTATGTGCATGACAGCAAAGCAAGCTCTAATCTTTCAAACATTCCAATTTCTGAGCTGAAAATACTAGAGGAAAAAAAATTTGCTTTCTAGGAATATCAGTGCTTTCTAACAATGAAATATTTATAGACAGAAATATGTTTTAATATGACATATCCATTCAAATTGAACTCATTATACAAGGTCAACCAATAAAAATGTGCTTTTAAAAAATAAAGTTTATACACCAGTTTTTAAGAGAGAGAACAGTAGGTATGTTGTCTGGGGACATTTAAGTTGGAGAACATGCAGCATTTACATGCTCTATAATGAATTTAATTTTAAAATACCATAGAGATTATCAGAGTAATAAATTAACATTTATTATACTATATTTAAATATATAACAAAATATTTTCCAAAATTGAGGCTGAATTCTCAACATGAAGCAAGATGGCTCAGGAATAAATTCTACTGCAACTAGAACTATACATCCATTCAAATATTCCTTCTCGATATCATGGTTTTATTTCAGGTATTTTATGATATTTATATTTTTAAAAGAATTTAAACAATTCTACAGAAGTAATTAAAGTTTTCTTGTTATAATACCATTACATATGATTCGTAAATCATTTTTTTCTACAACACACTCAGGATATAGGGTTTTAATGATATGATTCCTTCAACTTAAGACAGTTTGATAAATCTTCCAGGAAAGCTGCAATGCTAAACCTTTTCACTCTGCACATTTCCATATATAATTGTGGTTATCAATCTTTAATAAATGAATAATGTTATAGAACTGTTAAATTAATTCTGAGTTTCACAAGAGTGGCAACACCCATCTTGGCTGACTACTTCAAAATCTATTATCTGGACCTTGGTTCTACCACAAAAAGTAGGGCTTTTATCTCTCATATGTCACCTTTGATTTACTCACTCCAGTATGAATGATTGAACTCTTATTTTTACCTGGTATTTAATATCTTCCATTTATCTCTAAAAAATTTCCAGGCAAGGTCTCGGCCATGTGGATTTCGAGCTACATGGATTATCACATCAATTGCATCTTGATCCAGCACCACTTCAGAATTCAGTGATAGATTTAGAAGCCTTTAAGAATAGAATTGTGGGGAAATTTTTAGTCCAATAACAAAGATTTTTTATAAAATTACCAAAATTACATGATTTAATTTATCACAGTCTTCAAAGAATAGTCCAGTGTAAACTTTACTAAAAAAATTTTATCAATAGAACAATTTTGTTTTTATAAAAGGAGGAAGATCAAATTCATAGTATTGTAATTAATATATTAATTAAAGTCTGAACACTCTTGTGGGTGGAGAAATCATAGTTTTGGTTTGATGATTCAAACTCACTTTAAAAATTCTTTTTAATAAACGCTTCTTTTTATAATGAAATATTGTCTTACATATATATGAAAAAACATAAAATAATTAGTTAGGAACTAAGGTATGCCTTTCAAATCAACAAGCTTTAGTCATATTAATATGGCAGTTTTCCTTAGCTCTAGAAAGATAAATTTTAGAGTAACTAGCATATATTTAAGGAAATAAAAACAAGTTCAGTACAGTCTGATTAACAGAGAATACTCTCATTACACTAATTTTAAAAATTAATTGACCCACCTATTTAATAAATTCCTGTCATCACTGCAAGTTAAGGCTTCCAGTAATATTTTCTTTTCAGAAACGGCCGTGGTGGAGTGGAATTTCATCCATATGAATTCCCAGACATCCTCATCTAGTAGTGAAACTCCTGTACAGTAGACGATGTCTCTAACATTTAGTGGTATTCTAAAGAAGCAACCCATGGTGGTTTTCCGTTAATTAAAAGCTTCACAGTATTGAAAATAAAGACAGATGCTGCTCTACTAGTCAGTTTTTAAAAAGATGGTTTTGTTAATTAGATTTACCGGAAAGAGAATAATGCTATATAGTAACAGTGTTCAAAAATATTCCCAACTAAATGAATAAAATAATGTATTTTATTTAAAGATAGTTTTGAATGAAATTTTTTCCACTCTTGAAACTATGTAAACAAGAATCAGAACATAAAGCCTTAAAAAAATAGAAACAGGGTGCCTTATATTTCCACCAACATTCATATATTTATCAATCAAAAATTTTGCTCTCAGAATTGTTAGACCCAAGAACCACGAGAAAGCACTGGATGAAGAGACTGACTAATCTGGATAAAACAGAAACATCTCCTAAATTCTTAGACAATTTTTTCTAAAATTATTTTTCTCAAATAGCTCTCCAAATTTTGGAACCTAGAAGATTACTAATATAGATAATAAACAGATAAAACATAAGTAGTAAATTTTGAGAAAGTAAATGTTACAGTGGGAAACTGTTACTCGATTTAATTAATCTTGGCTATTTATAAGCTGAAATCCTCATGTGTACTCCGCTGTGGCAAGTTTTTACTAAATATTGTTCTTTCAAGTTTTGATATATACCCCACATTTAAAAAAACTGTTCTCTTAAAGAACACTCCAATATTTTAAAAAATTAAAAATGCATTTCTGCTTTGTATAATATTTAGTAATCTATTATTAAAATTTCTCATTTATAATTTGACTGTGGTTAATAATAAGAAATGTTTTCTCTGGATAACAAGATGAAACAATCCCTTTTAAATATTTAAGACTTTGATGGTTAAAACATTGCTCTGGTTAATGGAGTGTTTGGAAAACAGGAGGAAGCGTCTGAATGACTACCAATAAGATGATCTTCATCTTATTCTGTTAAGCAGCTAAGTAGGTCGACAATCAGGATATTGAAGATTGTGTATCAGGATACCAAATGTGTAGAGCTGTTAGTACTATCATACAAAATTCACAGTTCCCAGAAATGGCTAAGAGTATATTATTCTCTCTTCCTACCAATAATTAAAATGTTTGGAGAATAGTTACTTTAATCTTGCTGACTGAAGCTTTTTTTCCTTTATGGTATTTGAAGGCAAGCATTTTGTTTGATTGATTTGTTTTGTTTTTGAAGAAACAAAAGGAATATAGACATCAGAAGAAACCAGAAAAGAGCTTCACTTCTTTCTCCTGTCTTCCCTCTCAGCCCTGGACTCCCTTGACGAAAGTACCCATAATAGTCTTCCCAGTGGGTGGTGAAAGCTGCTTCTCCCTGCTCTGTTTATGACCAGCTTGCCACACGGCACATCTGAAATCACTAGGGAAAACATTGCCACCATATGTTGGAGAGTCTGTCAGTCCTGGTAGATACAACATAATATTACAATAATGCATCCATCTTTACTAACTGCAATAAGTTAAAAGTTTAAAGTCTTCCTTTAAATCAAGAGCTAGAAAAGAGGATGAATTTTTTCCCTCCAAATATTACAGGCTACAGGGCACAGCACTGTATTATTATTGTCATGATTTTGGCCAAGAGATCACTATAAAAATTTGCAAAAACGAACAAGAAAATGTCTACTTAAATCATCAAATCATAGATCAATGCATATTACACCTAATACTAACAGCTTACTTTCTAAAAAAATTCCTTAAGCAATTAATATACCAAAGAGTTCAGGGATAGAGCCCACTGAATGAGGTTTGTTACTGCGTATGAAAGCAGTCTCCAATATCAAGCAGAAAGACATATGGAAATATAGAAAAGGCAAAAAAAGAAAGAAAAAAGAAAAAGGCAGATATTAAACTATGTTCCTTAGAAATAACTTGTGTCATATACTATAGTCATTAGCAACAATTCATATTTTTGCAGTTCAGTAGTTGCTCCTGGCTGATGCTGAACTGTGTATAATGCATACACAAATGAATAAAAGTGTTGGTCAGTGCAAAGTCCTGGACACCGGCTAAAGGGGCATCAGCGGTAGAAAATACCACTTTTGCACAATACTACATTCCAGGTTACCTGTCTTATTTTATTTCGTCTATACGATAATATCATGATATCTGTATTATAAACTTCTTTTTGCAGGAGAGGAAACTGTTCTGAGAGAGGATATTTTGCACTATAACAACAATATAGTAAGTTGAGAATCAGGGTGGGCTATACATGAATGTCTTTCCTATTTCTATCAGCTTAGACATAGCTAATGATGATGAAAATAAGATATATAGATTTCTGTTAGTAGTAATCATCAGTAATTGTCACTGAATGCTGATTTTTGTTGTTCCATAAAACGCTATCTTATAGAAAGTAAGAACAACCAAACCCTGGATCTAACTAGTAGGCTGCAGAGTAATACCAGTGCATCGAATCTATAATTCCCTTAGTGCTGAACTGGCCACAGATGTCACTTCTACCTTCTTTTTTTCATTACTTTTTTTTAAGTCCATAGTTTAATCAGTCATTTCTTTTTTTTTTTTTTTTTTTGCAGTACGCGGGCCTCTCACTGTTGTGGCCTCTCCTGTTGCAGAGCACAGGCTCCGGACGCGCAGGCTCAGCGGCCATGGCTCACGGGCCCAGCCGCTCTGCGGCATGTGGGATCTTCCCAGACCGGGACACGAACCCGTGTCCCCTGCATCGGCAGGCGGACTCGCAACCACTGCGCCACCAGGGAAGCCCCCAGTCACCTCTGATAAATATTCAACGGTGGCAAGAATGGTTTTCCAGGGCTTCCCTGGTGGCGCAGTAGTTGAGAGTCCGCCTGCCGATGCAGGGGACACGGGTTCGTGTCCCGGTCTGGGAAGATCCCACATGCCGCAGAGCGGCTGGGCCCGTGAGCCATGGCCGCTGAGCCTGCGCGTCCGGAGCCTGTGCTCTGCAACAGGAGAGGCCACAACAGTGAGAGGCCCGCGTACTGCAAAAAAAAAAAGAATGGTTTTCCAACAATAAGCTTCCGTTCTGTTCCCCAGAATCAAAATGACACTTGTTAAAACACAGCCTCTGGCTGACTTAAAGGACATAGGCTGGGGGTGTATTTAAGGAGCTGCTGTGTAGCAAGCTGATCATATACAGACCAAGGAGAAGAAATCTTGAAAGGGCACCCAGCAATGAAGTGCTGGATGAAATGGCAGACAGACCATCCTGAAGGAATCTAACAAAAGTTGTCCTGGGCAAAGAGGCTTTTGAAAGCAAAGCTGCCCAGAATAGGGGCAAATTCTGTTTTTGAACCAGCAGCCTCAAACAAGAGAAAGACCACATAATTTGGATGTGCTCTGGAAGAAACTGCAGGTCAAGTTTCAGGCTCATGAGCAGCTGTCCCCCTGTGCATAGCAGATGCATCAAATTTCACTACTATGAAAATGAGACATATATATTTACATATATAATCTGAAACCTGTTGATGGTCCACTGAAAAATAGCCCTTGATCTCAGCTACGAATCCCCAAACTCTCAGGAAAGTAATGGCTATTAGCAGATGCTGGGAGGTACACTTGCTTAAGATTCATAAGGCTCCTTAGAAGAGCAAGGACAGAGCGGATTAGCCGGAAAATACCACTCTAATTTTTCTAGCATCTCCTCCCAACCCACCAACTCCTTATCTTCCTTACTCACCCACCAGATAAAGAATCAATGTATAGTTCACAAGATTATTTGTACTCATCACTGAAAATAAAACAAGATTGGTGAGCACTGAACTTGCCAAGGGCCCTTGGCTCCTAATGATTTCCATTGTTAATGAAACCCCCTTTTGCTGCTAAATTTGTAAAGATGAGCTAACAACACTTCAGCAAAATGAATGCTCTGGGGACAGTTTTAAGATCTCTTTGTATAAACCAAAGTCATTAGGAACAAATGTAAAAGCTCAGTTTTTGTAAAGCATGAGCTGAAAAACCCACAGAACTCATAGTTATGAATAGTGCAAATGAGTCCTATGAGATTCTTGATATTAGGATTACAGGGAGAGAGAATATGGAAATTGTTTATGAAAATGTGAATCCCCCCATGGTCATTTCTTTTTAACTGCTGCCTCAGAAGTAAATCTTTTAGTGGAATTTTATCATGTGGGAAGGAAAGCTGGGTATGGTATACATTATATAAAGGAACAGGGAGCTGGTCTCTGCTAGCTGCCTTCCTACAAGATGAATGGGGTAATGCTGAGCCCAAAGGAAGTGCCTTTATCTTTCTAAGGTACTGACTTTGCAGAAATGATTACCTAATTAATGTAACTTCTACTATGTTTTTTATTCTACTCTCATTTTAAATAGCATGATGACAGAGTTCATTTGTATGATAAAAGTTTTGAAAGCATAAAAATTCAGTATATCATTTTGGAATAATTTATTTTTTGCATTTTGGTGATATGTTTAACCTTTTTTACCTTGCCAAAAGCAAATGCCTAAAAACTAAAAGCTTTGGGGTAGAATTTTAAAAATTAAGCAGTGGAAAAATTAAAGGCATGTGTCTTTTAGGAAAAATTTCTTACTGAGTTAAATAATAATGGTGATGTAGTGGGACTAATATTTTAAAACATAGTAAATTGGTAATTATTAAATGGAAAATTGTGAAGTAGATTGGTAAATTAAGATAAATAACAGGAAAATTTCCAAAGATTTTGCTATGAAATTTTTCATTGCTGCACTGTATTTTAAGGTTAAAAATCAGGACTCATTTAAAGTAACAATAAAGGACTAGTTTAAGATATAAATAGCAACTAAGAATGATATCATAGATTAATATTTAATGATATGGTAAAATATATTATTTAATATGATGAAATATATTTTTAAGGACAGAGTGTAATATATATATATATATATAATATCACTGTGTTAAGTCTAAAGAAAAACGTTAATGTGTATGTTAAAAGAAAGGCTGGAAACAAGAATATTAGTCTCTGGGTTTGGGGATTATAGGTAACTAGTGTTTTTTTTACACACATATTTCAAATTTAATAATTTAATATCTTTTACAGTCACTTTGGAAATAAATAACTACATTTATAAAGATAAAATTCTGTTACTTTTAGAATAAAATATATACCAATATAAAAAATGATGTTGAATAATATAGAGAAATAATTCTGATGATAGTTAAAATATCTCCCAGAGGAAAATTATACTTGCTAAAAGAAAAAAAATACACTATTTTAAAATATAAATTTTGATGCTTAATCATGATATGGGTCTATTTATTTCTAAGCAGGTTCTCAGTAGACCTAATTTGACCAGTAACTGCCTCCAGGACTGGGCAAGTCAAGGTCATTGCTTTGGGCTTTATGTTTTAATCCTAATTGGACAAGGGCTAAAGTACATGAGTTCTAAGGTCCCTTCCTGCTCTGTTAGTACAAGTGTCTTTTCATTAGTGATTGTATTAACATTGAAGTGTGGATTTAATTATTTTCAAAGACAATAAACAAAATTCTCAAGTCACTGGCCTCTCGAAGAATACCTCTTTCTTTCAGTGGCACTACACATGCCATTGATATAGAGTGTGGCACACCATTTAATTAATTTTAATGAATTTGCAGTTCATTTGAAATATCATCTGCCTATTCTAACTAAAAATTGGAAGACAGCTTTGGTTGAGGCTTCCTCACCAATACTCCGTATCTTGCTCTGCCTTATAAGTACAAGCACTCTTACTTCTTTTGGGGCAGACAATCCTAGACTGTTAACTATCAGACCGAAAAATAACCTGCATTTACAAAGGCTGACCCTGTCCGCTACCCCCATCTCTCATTCTATCCAGATTTCTTGGTCCCTTGACTGCTGCTAAGAAAGCCATCCTGAATAAAAATTACAGCTGTTTAGAAGGAATGTGTGACTTTTTGCACCTACCTGTCTGTTTCCTCATCTGGAAAATGGGAATCATAATTCCTTACAGGGTTGTTACAATGATTAAAAGAAATAATGTTTCATTTTGATATTCACATGAAAATGGTGCATATCAAGGGTTCAGTATGGATTTTAGGTAAATGTTGTGCATAGCCAAGTACAGGGGACATAGAAAATTGTCTAAATAGGTAGTAATAACATCTCTCCTCCTTATTACTTTTACTACTGTTATTATTAGGATGCAGTGCCAACAAATATTCCTATCGTTCCCAAATGAATACTGGACTATAAGGAAAGCAAAAATAAAGTTTTTAGACAACCTTGCTAAAAGTGAATGAGTAATTATAAAAGTCACTACAGACACTACATCTCAAGTTTAAGGCATTACAATGAAATACAATTTTATAATTCACCAAACTTTACTGGTATACTTGTCAATCAAATACACTGCTGAATCTATACAAAAACCCTGGCAACCAAAGGAATATCGTTCCTTAGTATCTCTACAAGGCCCATGGCCAAGGAAGAACAGAATCCCAAGTGAAGCTGTGCAGTTGGTGAGTGGCTAAAAGAACAGGAGACAGCAATGCTGTCAGCTGGCACCTTTCATGCATCAGCTGGGGCTGCTCTGTTTCTGAAGAGTCTCCTCACTGGTGCCCACACAGCCTGCTCATTCCCACTGAACCTGGAGCACGAAAAAACAAAATACCCTTTGGACCTCAAAACAAAATAGAGTTGGGGAAACCTGGTGGACAATAGACCAACTATATTTAAAATTACTGTGTTCTGAAATGATATTCCAAACCTCTTCACATTTTATTTTTGCATATTTTCTAAGAGGTATATGCTGCTCTTTCCGTATGAAAGAAAAAGGATTGCTAGGAATGGGTGGGTCATTTTAACTCTTAATATCCCAAATGTATCAAGAGTATATTTTAAGATAGCTGCACCCCTTTTAAATGGCTCTTATAATTAAAATAAATGTACTTTAAAAGAGACGTTCACTTTGCTTAAGCTGAAATAATATATATTACATTATATTTTAAACCTTTAAGTCCCTATATACACAGTAGCTATTATTTCTACTGGCTGGGAAGGGAAAGGGATGGAGAGGGTTAACTTTCTGGGCTGTAAGACCACTTCATAAAATATAATTGCTAAAGCATAAGAACAAAGGAAACCAAGTGACTCAGACAACATTAAAAAGAAGAGGACAAGGGGGCTTCCCTGGTGGCGCAGTGGTTGAGAGTCCGCCTGCCGATGCAGGGGACACGGGTTCGTGCCCCGGTCCGGGAAGATCCCACGTGCCGCGGAGCGGCTGGGCCCGTGAGCCATGGCCGCTGAGCCTGCGCGTCCGGAGCCTGTGCTCCGCAACGGGAGAGGCCACAGCAGTGAGAGGCCCGCGTACCGCAAAAAAAAAAAAAAAAGAAAGAACACATGAAACATGTACAGAGTGGCCAAAAAATTCAGAGTAAAAATGACAAAGACAGGCATGACAAAGACCTACAAAAAGGTAAAGGGGAAAAAACGCAATGAGAGGAGAATTTGTGACTTGATTTGTTGGTAATTTTTCTTTGGCCTGGATTTTGAACACATTCTACTGAAAAGCCTAGAACAAAGTTATTTAACGTTTCACAACTCAGAACCCTTATGACATCCAGAATCAATTATACCCATAAGACCTCCAAAAAATTGAACTGGTTTATAACAAAGGTAGAAAAATTAAGATATCCATGATGACTCACTTTAAAACAGTGAGCAGCAGGCTGCTTGCATAAATAGCTCTAAAAACATAATTTAAAACTTAAGAGGTATACAGTTGTAATAGAAGTTGTGAAATGGCTGATAAATTGCCCTATTTATAGACGCCTGTGTTACAGAGGAGATAAATTGTTTCTGGATAGTTGCGTGCCTATTATCCGTGGCTTCCCAACGAATTTCAAATCTGCTCTATCCTGGTCCTTGAATATTTAAGCTGCTTCTTCACTTAGCTCAGGTCAGAGCACTGTAAATCTAGGTGCCTCCTATGATATGAAGTCTAAATATAGATGGTGTTTTCTGAATCACAATGATTAGGAATCAGTACTTGCGGTTAACTTTTAAGATGAAAGATAATGATAGGAATGACACATTAGTTACAAGAGCAAATCCATCGCACTATTCGCATTCAAATCATGATCCAGTCTTGAGTGTTTATGAAAACTCCACTGGATGACATAGGGCTCCACCTGAACAAATAAATCTTGTTGCCCAGGAATAACCTACAGCAACAGTCATTGTCTTGAATTCTTCATACAAAGGTTGAAAATTGCACCAGTTTATTGTATCCACCAAATTACAACATCGACGAATGTATGGGTCTATGCAAATGAGGTTTATCTTCATTTCTAATGCACTGTCAAGGTCACTGTGGTTAATAAGGCTGATTGTACAGCTTGGGAAGAATCAACTACAGCCATTTAGTTAATTCTTTAGGCATAACAAGTAAACTGTCATGAGTAGGCAATAATTAATATATTTTCCTCACTTGAAAGGTCTCCAACTAAAAGATTTTATTTGACTAAAGTAAACTTTACTATTCTCTGTGTGTGTGTGTTTGTGTCTGTGCATTGACCAAAATGTAATTCTGTATGTTTTGTAATTTTAACTGTTAGATTCACTGCATAAGAAACTGCTGTACTTTTTAAAAATAGAGAAATATTCTTATTCTCATCAAATCCTGGATGTTCTATGGTTTCACTGAAATGCACTTTGATCCTCCTGTGAAAAAGCAGTGAAATCCATGAAAAACTTTATAATACATGTATGTATGCTAAGGAATAAGGATATATATAATTAAATTTGATAATTAAATATAGTTATAAAAAGTCTAGTCCTGTTACACAAGGTAAAATAAAATTATTGATTAAAAAAAGAAGCTGGGGTCTGGAGAAAGGGAGAATAGCAAGAGTGGATGAAAAAAGTTACAAAACAAGCTAGAAGGCCTATTTTGCATTGGGAGATAATATAGCTGAGAAAAACATACACTTTAAAAGAGTCAACTCAAACGTTATGGCTTTCTGAAATAAGTGAAATGTATGTATGCACATATACATGTAATTGGCAGGTATTGGTCATAACGTTGCATGTGTATAAAGGGGAAAACAGTGCACATTGAATGCCTGCACTATATGTTCGTTTCAGCATAAAATAAGCAAGGTTTGTTTATATATGAAAATAAAAGTCACTTCAATTTTTTCTATTTGGTTTTTTAATTATAGAAAGAACCTCAAGTCACTAGAAAGTAAAACACAAAACAAAAACAAAAAACCTCTTTCTAAATATTTAGATGTGAAGGGATTCTGAAACACGAGAATGGGTCCTTTGCTGTGAATTTTAGGAATATCTCTCTATATCATTCTATCTTCATGCGATAGACCACTCCCATCTTTTTTCCTACACAAGTAAAAATATAATCTTCTGAGGAATCATGATATTAATTTTGTCTGAATTTTATGAGGAACAAGAAGAACCTCCCTTCTCAGTGTCTTCTTTTATTCCTCCATTTCATGATGAAAATCTTAAGTAAGAACAGGGTGAAGTTAGCGAAAGTTAGAAGTCTTATTTGCTATCTAGTGGTAGCACTCCTTGAAATCTCATCAGCACATAATAATACAAAATATTATGTACCAAGTTTTGATTGCAAGGCAAAGGCTAAAGTTGTGTGTATTAGTTTCGTATGGCTGCCATAACAAATTACCACAAACTTGGTTGCTTAAAACAGAAATTTATCCTCTCACAGTTCTTATGGCCAGAAGTCCAAAATCAAGGTGTCAGCAGGCTGCTTTCGCCTGGAGATTCTGAGGAATCTGTTCCATGCCTCTCTCCTAGCTTCTGGTGGATCTGGCTGGCAATCCTTCACATTCCTTGGCTTGTAAATGCATAACTTCAATATCTACCTCTGTCTTCACATGAATTTCCCTCTGTGTTTCGCTGTTCTTTCTCTTCTGTCTCTGATATGGACACTCAACATTGGACTTAGGGCGCACCTAAATCCATGCAGTCTCATTTCAAAATCATTAATTTAGTTACATCTGCAAAGATCCTATTTCCAAATAAGGTCACATTCACAGATGGGGTTTAGGATTGAGACATATCTTTTAGAAGCCACTATTCAATCCATGGAAGTGTGTGCATGTGCTTTTATTTTTCCTATTATTGCCAAGAAATTACAAGTCATCAGAGTTTTTTCTCACTTTCAGATATTTTAAGATATGGGTAACACAAAACAATATTTGATGACTATGGAAGATCTTTCATCAACATTATCACAATATTGAGTAAATGTTATCACAATATTGAGTAAATGTTATCACACTATCATTAGAAAGACTACCATGAGTTATTTTCATTTTGAGGTAGAATAACTTATATGCATGAAATCAGTCCTAAGTCTTAAACACAAGGGGGAAAAATAAATAAAAAGGAAGTGTTGTTGATGTTGCTGAAAGAACCTTCTCAGTGCTAATAGCAATGCTTGTATTATTTTTGGAAAATGCGGAGGAAATTTCTTCTTTGTAGAGGTTGGTAGTAGTTGCAATAATCAATGAATCTTGAATCCACCTGTATAACCTACTGTCTGTGAGTATGTAAGAATGTTTTGGAAGCTACAAATATTTTTGTTGGTGCTTCTGCTCTGGCTTAGTAAATAATAATGATTACTATTGTAAGTTTAATCACCACTGCTCCCTGTGTTGCCCATGTAAATCTATATTTACTTAGTGCTTGTACTGTGATAAAGTCAGGCAGTTAAAATAGAGCTATTCTATAACTAATCAATAGGCGTATCTTTTGACAGATAACACAAAAGTTCAATAGTGTTATGCCTGAAATTGGTATAATATTAGGCAAACAATACTAGCATGATAGGAAAATTACTTTTGGCAGAAATGGGAGGAAAACCAGTTATACTGAAAAGAAAAAAGTTAAATTAAGTTATTTTCAAAAGCACATCTCTGTAAAAATTAAAATACCCTGAAAAAATACTATTGACTATTTGCCTCTATGCATGACCAATAATATAATATTTTTAAGTAAAATGTCAGGAAAAGCCAAAATGGTTGGGAAAAGGGAAATAAGTGTATGATTATTTCTGTATTTTAAATTAGAATATAAAATTGTTAATGCATTTAGCTTACAAACTAAATGTGACTGTAAAAAAGTGAATAGAGTTATGCACTTATATTAGCTCTCAATGCAATTAAAATCCCCACTACACTGAAAAGTAAATTAAAAACACATCCAAATTAGTCCCGCAAGTAGGTCATTCAGTCAGATATTTATCTGATGACGAACTGAACTGAGCTAGCATGAATTGAATTCTCCAAATGGCAAGGACAAGTGGTAGTTTCAGTGTGATTCCAGAGAAGCATAGGGAGAAGAGAGATTATAAAGTCGTCTTCTACATTTAGTTATAGCCACTCCTGAAGTAATCTTATACATGACCTCTCCTTATACAAAAGGTCAGGTAGTGATTGACTACTGGTTATGAAAAAGATGTCCAGTCTGACAAAAGAATTCACAATTGGATTAATTCAGATAGCAAGCCCACTTACTACATTTCACATATGGCTTTTCTTCTCCATAGCTTACCAAAACACTTCTATTTGTTAACATACTCTCATCTTAGAAGAGAAATCCCCTTAAGCTTTGATGAAGGAGCATAATCAATTAACGGGGATTTTTGCTCTTCTCAGCAAATAAAAACAAAACCACCTGATGAACTGAAAATGAAATTATAAAACTTCCAGAGGATGTTCTTGGGTCAGTATAGATTCTGCCCAATCACCTCAACTTTTGAAAGTACCAAGACTTTAATCTTGAGAAATGATGTTGAGGAAGAAGGCCATTTTTTTTAGGTGACTTTTTCTTTTTTGTTTTTAATTTTTATTGGAGTGTAGTTAATTTACAATATTGTCCCAATCTCTGCTGTACAGCAAAGTGCATCAGTTATACACATACATATGTCCACTCTTTTTTAGATTCTTTTCCCACATAGGTCATTACAGAGTATTGAGTAGAGTTCCTTGATTGAGTCACAGATGTAGAAAACAAATTTATGGTTACCCGGGGTGGGGGTGGGGGGAAGGGACGGGGGAGGGATAAATTGGAAGACTGGGATTGACATATACACACTACTATATATAAAATAGATAACTAATAAGGAGGGCCATTTTTATACACTGTTCCTTCCTCTTAACATCTCCTTTCCCTCTTTGCCTAGTGAACGTGTATCTTTCCTGTAGGCCTCAGGTCAGTTGTCACTCTGCAGGAATGTCAGGCTCACTGACAGGTCAAATTGTTCTTTTCTTGTAAATCTCCCTCTGGTTCTCAATACACTAAAATCGTACAGTATTCGTATGATATCTGATTAGTCTCAGTCTACCCCATTGGACTGTCAGCTTCAGGAAGGAAGAAACTGTGTCCTTTTGCTCATCACTGTATCCTGTGACTTTCAGCCTGATGCCTGTGATGCAGCAGTTACTCAGGGTAAATTTGGTACATGAATCAAGCACTGTTGGAGTCTGAATTAATACCGATTAATCACATTAATAGATATTACTATGGAAAAATTACTTTATTTTGGAAATAAAGCTGAAAGTTAAAAACCAAGTTGACTACGATCCAGCTATTCCATTACCCAAATGTGACTGGTGAGCTTGGCCCTTTAATGCTGCATCCATCACAGCGAGGGACACAGCATGTTAAAGATTTTTTGTTTTAGCTTTAAAAAACTACTGAGGAACAAATTAATAATAAGACATCGATGATGGTGATGATTTTGAAGATAATGGTGAATTATTCCAGAGGTTCCCAAAACACTTTCTGCTTTAAAGAGTCTCTGTGCTGGAGTTATGCAGACAACAATTCATAATGAGGTGACTGGCCATAACTACTAAAATATAAAATATCTAGGGAAGAAAGGTGACAGAAGGAAAGTGTTTATGCTTTAAGGTTTTTTTTTTTCCCCAAGCATATGATAGAAGTAAACAAAAATACATACCCTTAAGTTTTACATTGTGGGAAACTAGCTGAAAGTACTTTTTAAAGCTACATTACAAACATTCAAGTAGGTATTTCAATATATTCTTCCCCTCACCTCAAAGGGTCTGTTATAAAGAACAATTAAGAGTGGAATTCTCACCCATGGTGCATGAAGTTCTCTATTAACAATGCCTCAGCTGTGCACAGTGCGAAATAAAGAACTAGCCAAATAAATTACAGTATAGGATGCTCACGTGCAAGTAAAAATGTGAACTAAAAATACAGGTCAATCAGTTTTAAGCTACTTAACATAATCCACTGGGACTATAAGTGCCTTTTGCAGCATACTTTCTAAATTCTTAGAAATTAAAAATTAAATAATTTCTTACACTCTGACCAAAAAAAACCAGTTTCTATGTTTCCGTGCCAATTGTTGGTAGGAGGTAAAGAAATACATAACTTGACTTGTAAAAGCAGTATTGCCTAACATAGAAAAATAATGCTTTGAGTCAAATATTTGAAACGTGAGAAAATTATAAAAACTATTTTGAAACTATTTTAAAAATTATTTTAGATATAAACTGCCTATTTTACAATGCAAGATAGAGGCAAGTAGTTGTATTTTTTGAGGGGAAATGACTTAAAGTAAAATTAAGAATTATATAAGGTCTCTGGGGACATCTACAAGAAAAAATTTCAGACATAAGTTCTTAGACTATATACCATTTTTATATATCTATATCTATAGATATATCTATGTGTTTAAATAGATGTAGCTTTTAAAATTTATAGTGGAAAGGATTAATAATAAGTGAAAAATATACAAAAATTGGCAGAAGAAATAAAACTTTTAGAATACACTGAAAATGTTCATCTTCAGGGCCGCTATCCCATGTTGTGATAGCTCAGTTCTTAGCCTTGAACTCCTTTCTATTCTCTCCCTGGACAATCTCATCTACTTCTCATTTCTACCTACATCCTAGTGCAGGAGTCTTCAAAATGAGGTGTTTGTACCTCTGGGGGTAAAGTAAGACTTTTCAAGGAGTACCTAAGGATATGGGTAGCACTATGGCAATCCATTTCCACATTCTAAACTCTTATATAGATAGTTCTTTTTTCATAAAAACCCTTCTCTCACTTTCACTTTCCAGGAGAGAGGCATATTTCTCATTCATTCATCTTGCATGTTTGCAGGGTGCATTGTACTGCAGTATCAAATAAAGAGAAAATTCTAAATATTGGTGTTGATATCTAGAAAATGAGTTTTCAATTTTTTAAAATCTCTGCTTCCATAAAATTTGAAGAAGGGACTGATCAAGCTGTCAGGTGATAATTAAATTTTGGTGATAGATTACTATGTGATTTTTGGCACAAAACTTGGAAAGATTTTGAAGAATTGTGTTACATTCCTGTAACAAAACAACTTCCATTCCCATCTATTTTCATGTATAAGGTTTTTCAGCACTTTAAAATAAAAATATGAATAGAATTGATAGTGAAACTTTCTCATTCTAGCAGTGAGTAATATTTATCTGTGAGTATATAAACTAATTGGAAAAAAGGCCAATTTCAATTTTTACTTTTATATTTAACAATTTTTATTTTCATGTTTAGAAATTATTTACCAAAATTTGCAATGTATTTATGTGATCAAGTACATACAGTACACAATTGTAATGAAACCCCAATTTAGAGGGAAAAAAAACGTAACAGGCTTTTATGATGACTTGAAAAAATTTGTGTGTGTATGTCTATGTGTGTTCTGTGTGTGTATTTTTTACTGCAGAGAAGTATGATAGGGTGATCCAAAAAAGATTTTCAAGCAAAAATATATTATATTAGAACATAATTTGAGGGAGGAGAAAAGAATAATGTGAAATTTGTGACTAGTAAATAAGAACATAATCGTATTTTTAAATGTCTAATGATGGTTATAAAATAGCTATGATGTTTCATATCCACTGTATACATTTAAAGGTCTTGAAAGAATTTTATTGAAAAAAATGTTTATTTACAATATGCTGGAATTTAAATCCTTGCAATTATTTATTTATTTGTTGGTTTGTTTAATAAATTTATTTTATTTATTTATTTATTTTTGGCTGTGTTGGGTCTTCGTTGCTGGGCGTGGGCTTCCTCTAGTTGCAGTGAGCAGGGGCTACTCTTCGTTGCAGTGAGCGGACTTCTCATTGCGGTGGCTTCTCTTGTTGCGGAGCACCGGCCCTAGGAGCGCGGGCTTCAGTAGTTGTGGCATGTGGCCTCAGTAGTTGTGGCATGTGGCCTCAGTAGTTGTGGCTTGTGGACTCTAGAGTGCAGGCTTAATAGTTGTGGCTGGCACACGGGCTTAGTTGCTCCGCGGCACGTGGGATCTTCCCAGACCAGGGCTCGGACCTGTGTTCCCTGCATTGGCAGGCGGATGCTTAACCACTGCGCCACCAGGGAAGCCCCCAAACCCCTCTTGCAATTATTTAAATGTACGATAAAAGTTTTAGACTGAAAAATGTCATTTTAGGCAATTCATATGCATAAAAGTTTGAGCCCAAGGGATGTCAATTGTCATCAAATGCCTTCCTTTCTCTTACTTTTTATATTAACTCCTGTCACTCTTCCTTCCTCAGTCATGTTCATATATGTCCCCTTCACTTCATTTCCAACACCAGCACTCAGGGCTGGAAGTCTTCCCTGATCTCCTGATCTGGTCAAATTCCTACAGGACAGTGTCTCAGAACACCACAGATCTCTTCTTGGTTGCACTCACCTGAGTTTCATTTTTAGCTTTATGTGATTATTTTGAACAATTTCTGTCTCCCTCCTACACTCCCTCCTTGCCCCTGCATTCATCTTTAGGATGGGCAGGGGCACGGACCACATGTTCTCAATGCCAGTCAGGTGGCAGGGGCTGGCATTGCTTGAATGAAGGAATGCTGCCTTCCAAGTGTCTAGCACAGTGCCTGATACATCGTAGCTGCTCAATACATACTTATCAAATACATGAATAAATGAACATATATCCCCTTTTAACTATATAATCAAAAGAGAACCCAAAGTGGACACACTGTGAGGAAACTATATGATTTATGTGCAAGCACAGTGAGTGTGAAATTTTGGACCGTTGGAGCTGATGGAAGCAGTAGAGATTTGTTCTCACTTTAGAAACAGGGTTGAAATTTGGAGCCATTAACAGACTTGTCTTAACCCACAGGTGCCTAATGACAAACTAAGAGCAAACCTAATTCCTCACCCCAGCTCACTGGAGGTTTGGGCAGCCCTGCCCTTTCCACTACTCCACATAGACTCCACATAGACCGTGCTGTGTTCACTCGTCTGCAACAGGACTATGCTGGTATCTGACCACGAAAATGGCAGATCTGGCTGGTATAACATTAGCCTATGAAAACTTATAGTAGATCAATGTACAGTAAAAAGAATACAAAAAGGAGTGTAAAGAGCAGAGGTAATAGGACCACAATAACTTGGAAACATGGGCAATAAATTAGGACCTATGTTTTCAGGGAAGAAAACATGAGGTTTCTGAACTGAACACATACAGACCATAATGGAAAGAGCCCTTTGTCCCTCCACCTTTATGTTCTCACATAAGTAAAGCAAATATTGATGGATAGAGAGCAGACACAAAGGAAAGAAGCTTAACTGGAGCTCTTTACACTATGAGATTAAAAAAACGCTATGGCTGGTGGAGGTACATGTACCGTAAATAGCAGCTGATTAAGGGGAGGAAAGAAAATGTAATATTTACCCAGAGGCCAAGACAGGCAGTATTTCTTAAAGCGGGGAGAAAAGGGCAAATGTCCTCCTGCTCCTAACTGAGAGTCTCTGGTAATGTTTTGTTTTTTATTTTATGTTACAGGTCACATCCTTATATCCTCAAAACTTATAGAGAGTTAAGTCTAATATTGAAGGCATTCTATAAGTGTCCTATTCTGTTCTATTCTACACTGTTCCTACTTTCCCCATCTAAAATTCATACCACTCATTACTCGGCAGGGGGGGTCGGTCAAGTAGCAGGCAACTTCAAAGATGATTAATGTTTTATAATTTCCTATAAGGGTCAGATATTATATAGGCATTCTTTTACATAACTCTCACTACTTGTTTGGTTGTTAGTAGTACTGCCACTTTTCAGATGATGAAACCAAGTGATTTTCCTAAGTTAATTTAGTTGAACAGCTGCAATTTGATCATGGTGTCTTTGACTCTGAAGACCATAACAGTTCCTAATACCAATGGTTCCCAAAGTGTGGTCCCCAGATTAGCAGCATCAGCATCACCTGGAAACTTGTTATAAATACAAATTCTTGGGCCCCATTTCACCTACTGAATCAGAACTCTGGAGGTGGGGCTCAGCACAAACTGTTTAACAAGTCCCCCCAGTGATTCTTGTGCACAATCAGGTTAGAGACCACAGGCTTATACAGTGTAGCATAAAACTTTTGCTTACACTCACTGCAGAGAGTACCTGAGTTCTCTTGGGTGTCTTTTTTGCTTTTTTTTTTTTTTTTTTTTTATAACAAACATCTATTACTGACGTATGGAAATTTGATATACCACCACAGAATTACCGGCAGTAGGGGTAGAAAGTAGACAGGCTAGGGACGGAAGCCCAGATCTGCCACCTATTATTATATAATCTTGGCAAGTTGCATAACCTTTGTAAGTTTTGGATTTCTCTTCTATAAAAATGAAAATAAAAATGACGAGATCAGGGCTTCCCTGGTGGCGCAGTGGTTGAGGGTCCACCTGCTGATGCAGGGGACGCGGGTTGTGCCCGGTCCGGGAGGATCCCACATGCCGCAGAGCGGCTGGGCCCGTGAGCCGTGGCCGCTCGGCCTGCGCATCCGGAACCTGTGTGCTCCGCGGCATGAGAGGCCACAGCAGTGAGAGGCCCGCGTACAGAAAAAAAAAAAAAAGAATGACGGGATCATGCACCAAAAGCACTTAGCCCAATCTTGAAATGTAATAAATACTCAATAAAATAGATATAGTTTTCATTATGATTATCATTGTTAAAGACAATAATATTGGTAACATTATAATTAATTACATGAGTAGTGAAGCTTATTATTGCAGTATTATGTATGCTGCAAAGCTCCAGAGATTCTCCTCTACTTACAAATTTTATTATAAAATGGCCTTAATTTTTTCAATTTCAAAATGAATTTGCAATTAATTTCAATTCACTAAACATTTTAAATTTCCCACAATGTATAAGGTATTCTGCTCTTTTAAGGTATCTTTTAAGTAGGGTATTGATACCAGTTATCAATTTATATGTTAGGGAATTGATATCACCATTGAATACTTTTTTTAAAAATTAAACGCTTTAAATCTTTACTGTGTCTTGGCTTAAAGCTTTATTGGAAGATTGGGACTGACATATACACACTACTACATACAGAATGGATATCTAATAAGGACCTACTATAGAGCGCAGGGAACTCTTCTCAATACTCTGTAATGACCTATATGGGAAAAGAATCTAAAAAAGAGTGGATATATCTATATGTATAACTGATTTGCTTTGCTGTACACCTGAAACTAACACAAGACTGCAAATCAACTATACTCAAATAAAAATTTTAAAAAAAAAGAAAAAATTGTATCTTTTCACATTATTTGAAAAATAATACATTATCACAAAATTAAGAGCTGTGTCAACTGTGGACACATTTAACTTCAGGTTAAATTTTTATTCAAAGAAAATCGCATATTGCTCTATTGAGACCCCTGGACAGTTAACTGTCCAATCTCAACAGTGCTTTAATACAGACAGTTTCAAATAATAATTCACTTGCAGTAAAAATATATCCCCTCTATTTTACTCAGTGAAGCTCAGACCAATTAGTTCTTGTTTATTTGCACCAACCAGTGAAAGAAACCAATTTCTGTCCCTCTTATTAGGCTTTTTATCCATACAAAAAGGCTTTCATCTTTTCTGTATTTTTTTTTTTAGAGTGAAATTCTCAGTCCTCACTACCTCCTCTTGTAGCTGGTGTTTTCAAGATCTTTTTTATCATTCGTATTGTTCTCTACCGAATGCTTGGTGATTTGTCTCTTTTCTGAAATGTGGCATTCTGCTGAACTCAGTCCCCAAACCACAGACTAACAAGACGGGAACATAGCTCAATCTGTCTGTATGCATGACATCACCATTACAATTCAACACACTGTAGCATTTGAATATTTTAACAGGGCTCAGAATGTCGACTCATTCAATGTATCATCCACTGTAATTCTTGAATTTTTCTCACTGTTGCTACCATCTCTAGCTTTTCATTGCACATTTTGGTTCCATTACCCCGCCCTGCACCAACTTTCCATTCCATTTTCCTGAATCCAATGCCACCTATTCGACCTATATCACCAGTATATCAAGATCGGGCTGTATAGTAACACAGCACCCCAGAGGTTGCAAGCCCTGCTACTTCCATGACTCCTTGTCCTTTAGATTTATTAGCATAAATACATAGCATCTCTCCGACCAAAATTTTTTAGTATACAACTACATTACCCTTGGAGGGTTTTTTTAGATGATTTTTAAGGTTCCAGTTAAACAAAACCAAGCAAACAAACAAAGCTTACTGGTCTGTTACTTCAGGCACATTTAAAAAGAAACCTAGCCCTCCCCTTAATTGACTCAATTTAAGAACGATAAACTCAGCACCAAGAACAGGAGTACATTATTGTTTTAATATTGAGCTGTCATCCCCAAAATATAGATTAAACCTCCGATCTTAACACACAGGTAGCTCAGTGAGTATCATTTACCCTCCCTGCAGGAAGTCACTTGTGTATGCTGGGTCGTGTCATATGGTTGGTCAGTTGAGTAAACCTTAGTAAACACAGAGTTAGTTTCATTTAGCAGGTTTACTTGCCCAGTTACAAAAGAAAGCAAAGCAGGAGAATATAAGAATGATGAAGGAAATAACAAAAGAACCTTAAAATATTAGGCCCCAATTTAATTATTTTACGAATAAATGGCAGGGTTATCAAAACTGAAATGAGCTGACACTTTCATTTATAAGAGAATTATGGAAGTGATCAATGGTTCAAACTCACAAATCAAATATTGCTGCACTCCTTACACATCAATCCATGTGCCTTCCTTCTGTCTGGAATCTGCATCCACCTGCCTCACATACTCATACACACCTACCACTGCCTCACTCAGCCCTATCATCTGACAAAGTCCTACTCATCCTTCATGAGGAAGAATGCAGTGTCTCCAATGCAGTAACCCCTTCCTGCTGTGTGTTCACACTCTGTCTTGTGCTTAGTTCTTGCTTCAAAGTACAAACAAAGTACAAACAAAGTATTTGTTTATAGAGCTGCATCTCCTATTCATTTTGAATTCTGCCTCTTCTCTTTGACTTTTGGTTACCAGCTGCTATTGAGAAGCACTCAATAAAATTTTGTTAAATGAATGAATGATTTTAAGAATAGATTTTTCCCAATAGCTATATTTTTAAATGTAGAAAGTGATGTCTGGCTTGAATACTGTCTAGAGAATTTGTGGTAATGCAACGGTACAAGTTCAATTTTAATACAATAGCGAGAATATATGTGAGTATGGGTATATTCATGAAAGGGTTCAAAAACAGCTATCAGCTCTGAGAAAAGACATGTGTCTGTAGCCAAATAAAACAAAGAATGAAACAAAAAACAAAGGGGAGGAAAGTTGAGACCACAATCTTCAAATAGTATATATATCACCTTTTTTTCCTCAAATGTATATATGATTATATATCTTAATCAAATTTTGGATGTATTGGTTTGGGATAAATGTTTAAGTTTTCATAGCCTAATTAATGTGGTAGAACTGAATGAGGTGGTAAAAAATAGGAAAAAAGTTTTATAACATTTTAAGTCTAATATAATAATTTTCAGAAGACTTAGCAAAAACGATAATCATTAGTCTAAGTTTAACAAATGAATTTGCTTTAGTTCTAAAGAAGAGCGATGAGGGATTTAATCGCTGTCTTCAAGTGTATGATGGTTCCATTGAGAGATAATAGTGATAAAATATTTTCCTTCTTAGCTCAGTGTACGACTAAGATCGATTAACTTAAAGAGAAAACAGGAAAACTCTAGAGAAGGTGAGATGTTCTGATTAATTACTAAGTAACGCAGTGAAAGATTTCCCTCACAGACTTTTAAAGCAGGAGAGCTATGTTTTGATCTAGATTCAGGTACTAAATTTAAACTTAAACAACTCTCAGCAAGACAAATACCAATTTGTTCCATAAATAGATGACACTGTCTGTGGTCCTCAATGTTCTTCTACAACCAGTCTCTTTCTCTGTTGCTCATGGGGTCATCTCAGTCACTCATATGAGGGACAAGCCCCCTGTACCATGTAAAATAGAATCATCTGAACAAATTGTTCCCTAGCTCCTCATTCTTCTGATCGGACTCTCTTTAACACGGTGGCCAAAGACTGGAGAGGAGTGATTATAAATTGCCCAAAGTGTAAAAAGAAATGTAATATAATGATCCTTGGAAATTCAAAGACACCTAAAAAGGTTTAGAAAACTATAGTAAGAAGATCACCGATCTTTGATTATTTTCTACATTTAATATTCTTTTCATTAACATTAACAACTGACATTCAGTATAATATTTAAATCAAAAAT
This sequence comes from Lipotes vexillifer, assembly GCF_000442215.2. Taxonomy (NCBI): domain Eukaryota; kingdom Metazoa; phylum Chordata; class Mammalia; order Artiodactyla; family Lipotidae; genus Lipotes; species Lipotes vexillifer. The sequence continues at coordinate 4,209,499 of NW_006774067.1, forward strand.
AATACTATTAGGGCTTCCCTGGTGGCGCAGTGGTTGAGAGTCTGCCTGCCGATGCAGGGGACACGGGTTCGTGCCCCGCTCCGGGAAGATCCCACATGCCGCGGAGCGGCTGGGCCCGTGAGCCATGGCCGCTGAGCCTGCGCGTCCGGAGACTGTGCTCCGCAGTGGGAGAGGCCACAACAGTGAGAGGCCCATGTACCACACACACAAAAAAATAATAATAATAATACTATTAAATATTTTTAACCTCACATTATGTATTAAAATACTGTACTGTGAAATTCCAAGATACAAGTTTAAAGTGTCAAAGGTCACTAAAAGAGTAAAGGTTTTTCATAAACTTTTTGTTTTTAGTTTTTAATGTTAACATTTGCTATGCTACTTCATTTATATCAAAATGCTCACAGTTGTTTTATAAATAAATACCGCAACCTTTCTAAAGAAACTTAGAGTTTGACCTAAATTTATTTTGTCCTCATGGGATAGCAAAGCTATCAAAATTTAAAATAAGGTGACACCCTATATTTGAAGAATAGGTCTGGATTAAGAAAGGTAGTTTAAAACTACATAAAACATTCCAAAGATATGTGTATTGTGGCTTTCATGCTGTTGCTTTGTAAGCTGTGAACCTGAAACAAAGTTTTGCAGTGTTTTTTTCTTGTCTTGTTTTTCTCCAGTTGATAAATGAAATGCATCCACTGAGAATCTGAAAGCAGTATAAATCATATCAGAAATACAGGATTTGGTTCAACTTACCTGTTTCTGTTGCTGGAAATCCAATCTGAAATAAGCGTTGATGCCTGTTGGTGACAGTGCTTGTTGCCAAAACTACATGCTAGCATTATAACTTCTCTACGTAGCTCTCTGGGTATCATCAAAAGAAAAATTAACAAACAGTGTTAATATCTATAGAGAAAAGGAAACTCATTACACTACATTACAGTAGATAAGTAAATAATTAGCACAAAATTAATTTTCAGATATGGAAATTCCATTTTGCTGAGCAAGAGATAACTAAGCAGAGTAGAAGTTATACATAAAAAAGTCTTCTCTGGAAACAGTACTATAGTGAGGGGTATGGGTTCAGATCTCAACTTTACCAATAGAGGCAGATCTTAAATTAAAACATGGCAAAGAAAAGCCTTTGTTCTCAGTACCAGGTGGTGGAAACTGTGCTGCCCATCAGAAATCCTCCCAGGAGAGGGAAATGAAAGATGCAGAATGAAAGTAAGATCGTCTCATGCTGCTAAAGTCACAGTGGTTTTAGTGGTGTGTTACTGTACAGTTCTGGGGGAAAAAAGCAAATAAGAAAATAAAACCATACTCATGTTGGTAGGATGCTTGAACAAGAGATCCATTAAAATTGTTTTTTGGCCAACCAAGCTTGATGTACGTTGTTGCAACTTGCTTTAAAATATATTCCTAAATGGGGGGTAGGAGAAATAAAGATAATATCATTTTCAAATCACTCCATGCTGACAAGTAAAATTATACAGTAAAATTGAAATATTTTCTAAATGAACCAACTTTGAAATAGCGGTAAAATTATGGGCATGGTAATGCTCTATTATAATTTTATTCAATTTGATATTTCAAATATAGAAAATTAGTGTAAAATACAGTTGCAATGATGGAAGTCTACTCTTCACTTCCTACTGAACAATTAAGTAATTTGCACTATTAAATATTTGAGATGATAATTTTTGCAGCAGAACAAGAAAAGTGAGGAATATTGATAATGAAACCATACATACATATACACAAATGTATGTAGATATAGTTTATGAAAATGAGCACCTAATATTTATCTGTTTTATGTCAATAGACCATATTTAATGCAAAACTGTGCTATAAGCCCAGTCAATAGCCTAGCCTTTTTGAACCTGACGTACACAGAACACTCTTTACTAAAATGATGTGGTATTTCAAAGTCAAAATCCATTCATCTAATGATATACTTAAATATCAGTAGCAAGGTAAGATATGCTCTCCTCACTTTAATGTGGTCCTTGGATTTTGTCAATGGAATGAAAGCACTGAAATTACAGTAAAAGCAATTCTTAACTTTTATTGAAAATGAGGTGTCTGACATGATATACTATTCTGAAGTGCAAATATATACAAAAATGTATTTTGTTTTACATAAGTTTAATATTGCAGTGTCTCTGTATTAAGAAGAAAAGAGAAGAGTAATAAGTCCTTCTCCAGCAGATAAAAATTATACCATAACTGTAATGATACATTTCCACGCTTGTCTGTTTCAAGGGCTTAGACAAAACTAACAACAATGAACTGTCAAGCCAGGACTATTCCCATTAAAAAAAATATTAAAACAGAGGTGCTTTCATGTAGGTTTCAGATAAAATAGAAAGAAGCAACTCTTATGGACATCACACAGTTTAGATGGCTCTAATAAACAGATTTCATGTCATAGCAATCTAGTCTCGAGTCATTCCAAATGCGTAGGTTAATTAGCAGAGCCCAGTATGTCATAAATTAGGATGATTTTATAAGACACAGGGCAGAGTCTTGAAATAACTAAAAAGAAATAAATAGTGCCCAAAGGTGACAGGAGTTACAGAGACGTACTCTCATATGCAAAGCTTCACTGGTGATAAGAAATTTTGGAATCAAAAGCTCATTAGCAGTACTTAATCCTAATCTTATTCAAAATGATTATTACATCAGATTAGGTGGTGTCAGCAGTGCACTTCTGGTTTCCCAGTCTTCAAGCTTAGAAAATCTGGTCAGGTAACATTTTGGAATGTTTGTCATGTCTTCAGGTCTATTTGGATTATCTGTTGTTTGCTCTCCTATATCCCCTTGGACCCAATTATGAATGGGCTTTTGCCTCAATGTTGATCTTATCCTTGTTAATTAAGGAAGTGAATTGAATTTACTATGTCCTTTTGGTTAAAAATAATGACTAAGAATCTTTACTGAAACTGTCTATATTCTGTGAAGATCTTTGGATCCCTCTCCCCAGGTTAAGTCCTTTGTGAACACAGAGCCCTTTAACTCTAGGGAAGTAAGTTTGAACTTTAAGGATGTGCCATGTGTATTTGTTCTTAAATTCTGAGGCATTTAAGCTTAATTGACACTTTTAGGCTAGAACAAAAAGTAGCATGTATTACATTTCTTCTTCAAGAATTTGCCATTGGTGTTGCACAGAAGATCAGGACAAAAATAGCACAAATTAGAAGGAACTAAAATAACTCAGGATCAGTTGAATATAGTGAATAATGAGAAAACAGTTTATCTTCTGAAAATAAGAAAGAAGAAAATATATCTTTTTACATTGAAGACATTGTATTTCTCCATGCGGTCCAGTAATTTATCTAGAGGATAAAGAGCTCGGCTGGCGGCGTGCCAAGGAAGAAAATCCTTCTCTGCAGACAGGTATCTGATAATCTCCAGGGGAATATTCTGAGGCAAATAGCCAGCTCTGCACAGCCAAAAAAGTTAATGTTAATTATATGCAGAAAAGATACATGATGATGCAAAAATGAAGATTTTACTTATGCAAATAAAAGGCAGAAAGCAAGATTCATCACAGTATAAAGAAGCCATACCCAGTACTATAAAAATAAAATTACTCATATTTTAAATATAGTCCTACTTAGGATGCCAATGTCCCTTAATACATACAGAGTTGGGGAGTTAAAAATTTGAATGAACACAAAAATATCAGAATGCATGTTTTTAAAAAGGAAAGAATTGTGGAATTTGAATAAATCAACTCTAGGTATTTTCCTTCACAGAAACATTTCAGCAGTCACAAGTAATTGAAAATAATTGATTACTGAAATGAAATTCTGGTTTCTCAATGCATTCTCTTTACTTTTCATGCAGCTCTGTATAAATGCTATTTAATCCAGGTTGTTTTCAAAAGGATAATCAAATTAAAATAGCAATTTACAGTTTTGACTGTATCTATGTTACATTACCATACAAGCATTTTTCAAACCTTCTTGTTTAAAAAAATAAATGCTCTCTATAACACCTATGAAGATTAGAGTTAGATTTTAAGTCCAAATTACAAAAATGTTAAAGAAATAGACTCTTCCCATTTATTATTTTCAATAGATGCTGTGTCACTGTGGGGACCAATGTCAGATTCTTTGGAAAATATGAAACTGTAGCTTTTTAAAGCTATCTGAACACATGCTGCCCACATTTAAAGAGGGTATATCCAAAAGAGGATCCAGAAAGAAGTGACTACATATAAAATCTACAGTAGATTGCATATAAAATCCTTGCAAATCAGGTTATATGCAAATACTGTGCCATTTTATATAAGGGACCTGAGCACTGGAGGATTTTCGTATTTGTGGGGGTTCCTGAAACCAATCCCTGAAGGATACCAAGGGACAGCTATACATACTTGCAGCCCCACAAAATTACAAACATGAAGTTGTACAAAAAGGAGTCTCATAGTCCCTTGTCCTCCTGTTGCTTTTTTTTCCAGGAAGCCCTCTCCCAAAACTGACTTAGGCATCTATTTTCTGACCTCACATAACACTTTGATAACACCCCTATTCATAATAAATATCATGATATTAATCAGAATTTTATCATGATACTATCCTTCTCACTCACTGGACTTAGATCTGTAAGGAAATGAAGCATTCTTTTTACCCATCTTTTTATCCCCATAGCCTACTGCAAAATCTAGTTCAAAATAGGCACTCAATATTGTAAGTTCAAGATGGCAGAGTAGAAGGACGTGCGGTCACTCTCTCTTGTGAGAGCACCAGAATCATAACTAACTGCTGAACAATCATCAACAGGATGATGGAACTCACAAAAAAGATACCCTACAGGGCTTCCCTGTTGTGGCACAGTGGTTGAGAATCTGCCTGCCAATTCAGGGGACACGGGTTCGAGCCCTGGTCTGGGAGGATCCCACGTGCTGCGGAGCAACTAGGCCCATGAGCCACAACTACTGAGCCTGCGCATCTGGAGCTTGTGCTCCACAACGAGAGGCCGTGACAGTGAGTGGCCCGTGCACCGCGATGAAGAGTGGCCCCCGCTCGCCGCAACTGGAGAAAGCCCTCGCACAGAAACGAAGACCTAACACAGCCATAAATAAATAAATGGAATGAAATGAAATTAAAAAAAAAAAAGATACTCTACATTCAAAGACAAAGGAGAAGCCACAGCGAGATGGTAGGAGGGGCTCAATCACAATAAAATCAAGCCCCATAACTGCTGCGTGGGTGACTCACAAACTGGAGAACAATTGTACCATGGAAGTCCACCTGCTGGAGTGAAGGTTCTGAGCCCCACGTCAGGCTTCCCAGCCCGGGGGTCCGACAGGGGGAGGAGGAATTCCCAGAGAATCAGACTTTGAAGGCTAGCAGGATTTGATTGCAGGACTTTAACAGGTCTGGGGCAAACAGAGACTCCACTCTTGGAGTGTGTGCATCAGGACCCAGGGGAAGGAGCAGTGACCCCATAGGAGACTGAACCAGACCTACTTGCTAGTGTTGGAGGGTCTCCTGCAGAGGTGGGGGGTGGCTGTGGATCACCACAGGGACGAGGACCCTGGCAGCAGAAGTTTTGGGAAGTACTCCTTGGTGTGAGCCCTCCCAGAGTCTGCCATTAGCCCACCAAAGGTCCTGTAGGCTCCAGTGCTGGGCCACCTCAAGCCAAATGATCAACAGGGAGGGAACTCAGCCCCACCCATCAGCACACAAGCAGATTAAAGTTTTACTGAGCTCTGCCCACCAGAGCAACAGCCAGCTCTACCCACAACCAGTCCCTCCCATCAGGAAGCTTGCACAAGCCTGTTAGATAGCCTCATTCACCAGAGGGCAGACAGCAGAAGCAAGAAGAACTACAATACTGAAGCCTGCAGAAGGAAAACCACATTCACAGACAGACAAAATGAAAAGGCAGAGGACTATGTACCAGAGGAAGGAATAAGATAAAACCCCAGAAAAACAACTAAATGAAGTGGAGAGAGGCAACCTTCCAGAAAAACATATTCAGAATAATGATGGTGAAGATGATCCAGGAGTTCAGAAAAAGAATGGAGGCAAATAGAGAAGATGCAAAAAATGTTTAACAAAGACCTAGAAGAATTAAAGAACAAACAGATGAACAATACAATAAGTGAAATGAAAAATACACTAGAAGGAATCAATAGCAGAATAACTGAGGCAGAAGAATGGATAAGTGACTTGGAAGACAGAATGGTGGAAATCACTGCCACAGAACAGAATAAAAAAAGAAGAATGAAAAGAAATGAAGACAACCTAAGAGACCTCTGGGACAACAGTAAACGCACCAACATTTCCATTATAGGGGTCCCAGAAGAAGAGAGAGAGAAAGGAACTGAGAAAATATTTGAAGAGATTATAGTCAAAAACTTCCCTAATATGGGAAAGGAACTAGCCACCCAAGTCCAGGAAGCACAGAGTCCCAGGCAAGATAAACCCAAGAGAAACACACCGAGACACATAGTAATCAAACTGACAAAAATAAAAGACATGGAAAAATTATTAAAAGCAACAAGGGAATAACAACAAATAACATACAAGGACACTCCCATAAGGTTAACAACTGATTTCTCAGCAGAAACTCTACAAGCCAGAGGGGAGTAGCATGATATATTTAAAGTAATGAAAGGGAAGAACTTACATCCAAGATTACTCTACCCGGCAAGGATCTCATTCAGATTTGATGGAGAAATCAAAAGCTTTACAGACAAGCAAAAGCTAAAGAGAATTCAGCACCACCAAACCAGCTCCACAAAAAATGCTAAAGGAACTTCTTTAAGTGGGAAACACAAGAGAAGAAAAGGACCTACAAAAACAAACCCAAAACAATTAAGAAAATGGCAATAGGAATATATGTATCGATAATTACCTTAAATGTGAATGGATTAAATGCTCCAAACAAAACACACAGGCTCACTGAATGGATACCAAAACAAGACCCATATATATGCTGTCTACAAGAGACCCACTTCAGACCTAGGGACACATTCAGACTGAAAGTGAGGGGATGGAAAAAGACATTCCATGCAAATGGAAATCAAAAGAAAGCTGGAGTAGCAATACTCATATTAGATAAAATAGACTTTAAAATAAAGAATGTTACAAGAGACAAGGAAGGACACTACATAGTGATCAAGGGATCAATCCAAGAAGAAAATATAACAATTATAAATATATAAGCACCCAACACAGGAGCACCTCAACACATAAGGCAAATGCTATCAGCTATAATAGAGGAAATCGACAGTAAAACAATAATAGTGGGGGACTTTAACACCTCACCTACAGCAATGGACAGATCATCCAGACAGAAAATTAATAAGAAAACACAAGCTTTAAATGACACAATAGACCAGATAGATTTAATTGATATTTATAGGACATTCCTTCCAAAAACAGCAGATTACACTTTCTTCTCGAGTGGACATGGAACATTCTCCAGGATAGATCACATCTTGAGTCACAAATCAAGCCTCAGTAAATTGAAGAAAAATGAAATCATATCAAGCATCTTCTCCGACCACAACTCTATGAGGTTAGAAATCAATTACAGGGAAAAAGACGTACAAAACACAAACACATGGAGGCAAAACAGTACGTTACTGAAAAACCAAGAGGTCACTGAAGAAAACAAAGAAGAAATCAAAAAATACCTAGAAACAAATGACAATGGAAACACGACCTATCCAAAACCTATGGGATGCAGCAAAAGCAGTTCTAAGAGGAGAGTTTACAGTAATACAGTCCTACCTCAAGAAACAAGAAAAATCTCAAATAAACAATCTAACCTTACACCTAAAGGAACTGGAGAAAGAAGAACAAACAAAACCCAAAGTTAGTAGAAGGAAAGAAATCATAAAGATCAGAGCAGAAATAAATGAAATAGAAACAAAGAAAACAATAGCAAGGATCAATAAAACTAAAAGCTGGTTATTTAAGAAGATAAACAAAATTGATAAACCATTAGCCAGACTCATCAAGAAAAAGGGGGAGAGAACTCAAATCAATAATATTAGAAAAAAAAATAATATTAGAAATGGAAAACGAGAAGTTACAACGGACACCACAGAAACACAAAGCATCATTAGAGATTACTACATGCAACTCTATGCCAATAAAATGGACAACCTGGATGTAATGGACAAATTCTTAGAAAGGTATAACCTTCCAAGACTGAACCAGGAAGAAACAGAAAATATGAGCAGACCAGTCACAAGTAATGATATTGAAACTGTGATTAAAAATTTTCCAACAAACAAAATCCAGGACCAGATGGCTTCACAGGTGAATTCTATCAAACATTTAGACAAGCGCTAACACCCATCCTTCTCAAACTCTTCCAAAATATAGCAGAGGGAGGAACTCTCCCATACTCATCCTACGAAGCCATCACCCTGATACCAAAACCAGACAAATATATTACAAAAAAAGAAACTTACAGAGCAATATCACTGCTGAATATAGATACAAAAATCCTCAACAAAATACTAGCAAACAGAATCCAACAACACATTAAAAGGATTATACACCATGATCAAGTGGGATTTATCCCAGCGATGCAAAGATTCTTCAGTATATGCAAATCAATCAATGTGATACACCATATTAACAAATTGAAGAATAAAAACCATATGATCATCTCGATAGATGCAGAAAAAGCTTTTGACAAAATTCAACACCCATTTATGATAAAAACTCTCCTGAAAGTGGGCACAGAGTGAACCTACCTCAACATAATAAAGGCCATATATGACAAACCCACAGCAAACATCCTTCTCAACGGTGAAAAACTGAAAGCATTTCCTCTAAGATCAGGAACAAGACAAGGATGTCCACTCTTGCCACTATTATTCAACATAGTTTTGGAAGTCTTAGCCACAGCAATCAGAGAAGAAAAAGAAATAAAAGGAACCCAAACTGGAAAAAAAGTACAACTCTCACTGTTTGCAGATGACATGATACTATATATATAGATAATCCTAAAGGTGCCACCAGAAAACTACTAGAGCTAATCAATGAATTTGGTAAAGTTGCAGGATACAAAATTAATGCACAGAAATCTCTTGCATTCCAATACACTAACAACGAAAGATAAATTAAGGACACAATCCCATCCACCACTGTAACAAAAAGAATAAAATACCTAGGAATAAACCTACCTAAGGAGGTAAAAGACATGTACTCAGAAAACTATAAAACACTGATGAAAGAAATCTAAGATGACACAAACAGATGGAGAGATATACCATGTTCTTAGATTGGAAGAATCAATATTGTGAAAATGACTATTCTACCCATAGCAATCTACAGATTCAATGCAATCCCTATCAAATTACCAGTGGCATTTTTCTACAGAACTAGAATAAAAAAGCTTAAAATTTGTATGGAGACACAAAAGACCCCGAATAGCCAAAGCAATCTTCAGGGGGAAAAAACAAGAGCTGGAGGAATCAGACTCCCTGACTTCATACTCTACTACAAAGCTGTAGTAACCAAGACAATATGGTACTGGCACAAAAACAGAAATATAGATCAACGGAATAGGTTAGAAAGCCCAGAGATAAACCCATGCACCTATGGTCAACTAATCTATGACAAAGGAGGCAAAGATATACAATGGAGAAAAGACAGTCTCTTCAATAAGTGGTGCTGGGAAAACTGGACAGCTACATGTAAAAGAATGAAATTAGAACACTCCCTAACCCCATACACAAAAATAAACTCAAAACGGATTAAAGACCTAAATGTAAAACCAGACACTATCAAACTCTTAGAGGAAAACATAGGAAGAACACTCTTTGACATAAATCATAGCAAGATCTTTTTTGAAACCACCTCCTAGAGTAATGGAAATAAAAACAAAAATAAATGAATGGGACCCAATGAAACTTAAAAGCTTTTGCACAGCAAAGGAAACTATAAACAAGATGAAATGACAGCCCTCAGAATGGGAGAAAATATTTGCAAATGAATCAACAAAGGATTAATCTCCAAAATATATAAATAGCTCATGCAGCTCAATATCAAAAAAACAAACAACCCAATCCAAAAATGGGCAGAAGACCTAAATAGACATTTCTCCAAAGAAGACGTACAGATGGCCAAGAGGCACGTGAAAAGCTGCTCAACATCACTAATTATTAGATAAATGCAGATCAAAACTACAGTGAGGTATCACCTCACACCAGCTAGAATGGGCATCATCAGAAAATCTACGAAAAACAAATGCTGGAGAGGGTGTGGAGAAAAGGGAACCCTCTTGTACTGTTGGTGGGAATGTAAATTGATACAGCCACTATGGAGAACAGTATGGAGGTTCCTTAGAAAACTAAAAATAGAATTACCATATGACCCAGCAATCCCACTACTGGGCATATACCCTTAAAAAAACATAATTCAAAAAGACATATGCACCCCATTGTTCATTGCAGTGCTATTTACAATAGCCAGGTCATAGAACCTAAGTGCCCATCAACAGATGAATGGATAAAAAAGATGTGTTACATATATACAATGGAATATTACTCAGCCATAAAAAGGAACGAAATTCGGTCATTTGTAGAGACGTGGATGGACCTAGAGACTGTCATACACAGTGAAGTAAGTCAGAAAGAGGAAAAAAATATCGTATATTAACGTATATATGTGGAATCTAGAAAAATGGTACAGGTGAACCAATTTGCAAGGCAGAAATAGAGACACAGATGTAGAGAACAAACGTATGGCCACCAAGGGGGAAAAGTTAGTGGTGTGGGGGGGGAAGGTGGGATGAATTGGGAGGTTGGGATTGACATATATGCACTAATATGTATAAAATCAAAAACTAATAAGAACCTGCTGTATAAAAAGATAATTATAAAATTTAAAAAATAGGCACTCAATAGATGTTCCTCAAAACTAAATTAAATTATAATGTCAGTTCTTAAAAACAAGCACATTTTACAAATATATTAAAACTTAAACAGAACCATATTTTTTAAATTAAGAATTTTCTAAGGTTAAACAATACCAGCAGGATGGAAAAATTCTATTGGAGTGATCTTTGTAGTATTTTTTGCTCATCTTGTTTATTAATGATACACATGATAGAAGACAAGAAGGCCATGGCTAACTAGCCAATAGCTTTGAACAAGTTAGCCTATAATAAAGTAAAATAGCTTTATAGCCAGTGAGAAAGCAGAGGCATTATACAATATCTCTGTACTTTTTTTCTCTGATTAATAAATAACTCTCCTATTCTCCTTTATGTGTTATTTTATACCATGCATTTAAATAAATTGAGGGAGGGCTTGGAAATCTGTTTCTCCTGGTCAGTAAATTGACAAGAGTGAATTACATGATCTCTAAGTTCCCTCCTTCCGTAAACATTTAATAATTAAAAATAAAGCATCCAGAAATAATTTTTGCAACTTGTATAGTTCCACTACCACCACCACAACCATCCTTTTTTCTCCACACACAAACTTGTTTCTTCATTTCCCAACATAATTTCTCAAGAAATCAGCCATGATCTAAATTCAGAGGGTCCTCTAGGCACTCAGTTATGTTAAGAAGCAAAGTCAATGTTTGGCCTTTAGTTGGAAAAGTCAACAGATGTTAGCTATTTTCCTCAAAAATGAAAAAGTCCTTAGCTTTACAACCAAAGTCAACTAATTTATTTAATTTTATTTTTTAGAAAACTATCAATTAGTATAAGCTATACTATATTGAGGAATTACCGTATTCCGCCTACAATGCGTTGTTATGGAATGACATGTTTGTTTCAGTTTATTATCCTTAAAAGCTTCAAGATCAGTACTATTATGCCTTTTTTTTTTTTTTAAGATAAAGAAGCTAAAGTTTACAGAAGAGAAGCACCTTGCTGAGCTCACCTGGCTAATAAGTGGTAGGGATGGAATTCAAAGCCAGGACTGAGAAGAAAGCTCCCCCTGGTTCCCCTGCATGAGTCTGCCTCCCCAAATCCCATTTGAAATAGGGTTAAAGGCTTTCTTTCTCCCTTTCTTTAACATCTGTTTACATGTCATGATCACCGCACTCATCACCCTTAGACCAGAAGCGCAAATAAATAGCTAATAAAATCTCAGGGCTATGAAGGGAAATTAAGCAATATTAGGGAAAGGAGATTTATGGGGGAACAATTTAAATCGGGTGTTTAGGGCAAGGCCTCCCTGAAGACACCTGCATGAAGTGAGAGAACAGGCTGAGTGAATCTGGCAGGAGGCGAATTCTGACTGAGGAAACAGCAAGTTCAAAAGTCCTAAGGAACAAATTTGGGATCTTGAAAGATAATAAAAGGGACTTTGTGGCTGAAATGGAATAAGCCTGAGACAAAGAGTAGGGCCTGAGGTTGCAGAGGTTGGTGGTGCTAGATCATGAAGGCTCTAAATAATAAGGGCTTCAGGTCATTTTTCTACAGGTGATGGGAAGCCACCAAAAGTTTTTGAGCTGGGAAATGACATGATCTGATTTATATTCGAAAAGGGTGACTCTAGCTGGAAGAGAGAGCAAACTCAAATTGCCACATGGTCTTCCAAGATGAGAATGAAGTGAAATATGATTTTCCAGTTGATCTTCTCTCTCTTACTATACGGACTATGCTTATGAGAAATATATACCCTCTTGAGTGAAATCGATGACATGAAAACAGACATAATGCCTTGTTTTGTTTTGTTCTTAAGGTAGGCTATGCATGCGATTTGTTTTAGAAACAGTTTCTTATGCAGGTATCAGAAAAAAAATTCCAAAAGCTTATGCATGCATTATTTGTTGTTGCTCAATTGCTAAAAACAGCATCAGATGATATGGGAAGGTCATGGAGAAATCATTTAAACAATGAACACATTTTAAAAGAATATATAGTGTATATACAGGAAGCTGTATATTCCATTTTGAGTTAATCAGAAGATTTATTCCAGAATTTAAATACAGAAAATAGCCTAAAAGAACACCAGAAAAATTATCCACGTAGCTTATAATTTCCATAGAAAATACAATGCTTAAAGTTGGTATGGAATTCTGCTTTCTGGGCAGTGAAATTTTCCAATGCTCTACAGAGCCACATGGGAGTAGAACGAATAAAAATTACAGCATGACTTTGCAGAATTTGAGTTTACTGACATCAGGATATCAAATCATTAACCTAAAGGTCCATAAATCAGTGGAGCTTCTAACTTTCTATAAGGCTGCTTTTTTAGAGAAATGTGTGAATAATAGGAAACTAGGAAAGAGAAAAACATCACTCAAACCAAGTCACTTAAAAATAACTGGGTATATCTCCTCTTGTCTAATATTTATGTCAAAGTTTTGTCTTTTATATAGATTTTATTACATTGTATGTAAGTTTATATATTTAACTTAAAGTAATTTTCCATATTATTAGGAATTCTTCGTAATTACTTTCAAATTAGTTCTAAGAATATTCTGTTGGGAAGATAAGTGTAGTTCACCATTGTTGAGTATTTTGGGTATATACATTTTTCATATCTTAAGTAACAGACCTATGAACATCTTTGTGCACAATGCTTTTACATATTCTGGATGATTTTCTTTGGATGGAACACCCAAATTCGAATTCTCATGTTACTAGTTATAACATATTGTGGTTCCTGGCAAATCTGAGTTCATGTTTTCAGGCATCATCAATCAGCCACTGGTCTCAGACAAAGGAAAAAAAGGCAGTCACTGTGGTGGCCAACACAGTCAGCACTCCCTATGTGCCAGTCCCTATGCCAAGTGCTACACATACATTGTTATTAAAGCCTCATGACAATCTTCTGAGATTAGCAACATTACTAGCCTCATCTTAAAGATCAAAACTGAGGCTCAAGGGGCTTCCCTGGTGGCGCAGTGGTTGAGAGTCCGCCTGCCGATGCAGGGGACACAGGTTCGTGCCCCGGTCCGGGAAGATCCCACATGCCGCGGAGCGGCTGGGCCCGTGAGCCATGGCCGCTGAGCCTGCGCGTCCGGAGCCTGTGCTCCGCAAAGGGAGAGGCCACAACAGTGAGAGGCCCGCGTACCGCAAAAAAAACAAAAACAAACAAAAAAAACCTGAGGCTCAAAAAGGTTACTTAACCTCTCCAGGGTCATACTGAAAATAAGGATGTTGCTGTTATTTGAATACAATCTTCCTGCTCCGAGCCTGTGACAGTCTTAACCACTATTCCGAAAGGCCTAGGAAGTAATTTTTTATTCTTTTTCCCATCTTCTAGTTAAAAAAATGAGGATAGGAATATGGGGGAAATCAAGTGGGAGTAATCTCTGGGGGCCTTATGAGGAAAAAATAATATAAGAGAACAGATGTGGAAGGAGAGACTGATTTGGTCCATGACAGTGACTTTGAAATGGAGGCCTTAGTGGACTCATTGTAGATAAAGCTTTTAGGCTTTGGTCATTTGTGTCTCTTTTGCCAAAACCACTTTCTTCACCGCTGCCGCCACCCCCCCGCCCCCACCATTCCCTGGGCCTCTTCATTATCAAGTCTAATCTCCGTAAGTCAAGGAACATCCACAGTTCCGACTGGCCTGGAGAGGCTAAACCTGTTAGGTTAGGTACCTACCATGAAGAGCACACATTACAACAACACTTTGCTTTCAGAAATATTGTTGACAGAGGTAAAAACAACAGAGCACTAGAATGTGTTCTAAAAAAGAAAAGGAGAGGTAATCACATAAAATTACAGTCTTTAATTTAAATAAGAGGAAATGCTTCAAACAACAGAAGATGTTTTCCATCTCAGGGTCTTATAGGAAAGGAACAAATTAAGGGTATGGAAAGTGATTTGGGGTCCTAAACTCAGGCTTAGAAGGAAGAGCAAAGGACTTGAATAAAAACATATGAAGCACTGGAGAAATCGCTTCCTGGACAGAACTGTAGGGCACCTCCTGAGCCTGGAGAGCCCACCTCAGTTAAAAATCTCAACAAGAAATCTCAAAATCAAGGCAATCCCACCCCCAGGGTATCCACAGAGGTAGTGCTACATATATGCGGCCACTATAATTCCCTATGTAATTTTCTAAATGTACAGCTAAGGTCTAAATTTTGGACTGACACGAAATTAAGCAAGAAGGCACAGTCCAAAAAGTGGAGGCATTTTGAAAACAAAACAAAACAAAACACTTCCGAGAGTGTAATCTAGTCATGCACAAGACAGTGATGACTCAGTTGGGAAGATTTTTAGAAGAGGCACCAAAAGTGAAATCTAACTGATATCTAAAGGGAATCTAACAAGAGCGAAGTGACAGCATCCCATTTAACCCGGGTTCTGCAGCCAATTTGAAGAAGCTCCTGGCCAATGTTAGACATTCTGAGTATCAATAAAAACGGCAATGGATTGAAACTTATCAAATATACTTAAATCCATAGGTCAAAATGATACTTAACTAAAAACAAAACAAAACAAAATAATTGGTCACTACATAGAGAACTGGCTCATTATGCCAGAGAACTGGCTCATTATTTTTGATGCTGAAAAATGCAAGGAAACAATCAAGCATTTATCCCGTCTCTCCTTAAGAACTGTATCACTGGGTCACCAAATAGTAAACGAGAGCAAGTTTCTCTTTGAAAAGCTATTTCTTTTATAAGCGGAAAAGGAATGAATGAATCACCATTTGCAAGCTCTAGTGACAATAGATTTAGGCACTGAACGGAAATAGCTGCAAATATCATAAAAAGAGAGACTACTCTTTATTTTATGTGTTCATATACAGTCAACTCTGAAGCTAACTTGCTAAAAGGCCTTAAATTAAGCCTGTAGACTTGATTACCAAATTTATAGGTGATAGAGAAGACAGAGGAACACATAAAAATGCAGAATGGGGATGCAATCAGCAAAATCCAAACTGTGGGAAATCATATAGGACAAACAACGTCATTCTTTACCAAATAATTTGGAAAGAAATTTTTTTAACGGTGAAGAAGAAAATCAATAGTTTAAAAGTGATCGAAAAAACACATCAACCAACCACAGTGCAGTAATATCATTTGAATCCTAATTCAAACAAACTGTAAAAAAAAAAGTGGCATTTATGAGACAACTGGAAATTTGAACACTTCTTGAGTATTTGATTTTTTTTTTTTTTTTTGGCCTCCCTGTGCAGCTTAGGGGAATCCCAGTTCCCTGACCAGGGACTGAACCCAGGTCATGGCAGTGAAAGCCTGGGATCCTAACCACTAGACCACCAGGGAACTCCCCTGAATATTTGATATTATTGAGGAAATACTAATTTTACGTCATCATGTTTAATAATGTCATTTTTTAGATACACATAGTGAAGATTTTTTTGAAGAAATGATTTGATGTCTAGAATTTACTTCAAGATAGTATGAAAGTTTGGTTGGGGACATGAATGAAATAAGACTGACCATGAGTTAATAATTGCTGATGCAGAGCAATGGATACAGGGGCTTTGGTACATAGCTCTAGAGGTTTTTTTATATATTTGAAATTTTCATAATAAATAGTTAAAAAACTGAAGCAGGGACTAAGTTTTATTTATCTTTGTATCTCCAGCATGCATCATAAAACCTTCACATTGCAAATGCTTAAAAATATTTGCTGAAAAATGAACTTCAAGGAAGGCAACATTTTTAGTCTCAGTTTCCTTCTTTACAAATGGGAGAAATGGTATTTACCTCCCAGGGTCATTGTGAGGGTTAAAAGAAGAGAAATGGATAGGTAGTTTGTAAACCATAAAGTGTCACACAAATGTGGAGAGCCTTAAGGCTGAAGAACCAGAACTAGAATTCAGCAACCACATGTTCTGCACTTGTATTCTGACCTTGATTTGTTTCTTACGCAGAGCCACTAAACTCATGGATAGATCCCAGCACATTCATTTTCCCCTTAGGGACAAAGTACCAAATGGTAGTGTAATTGCCAAGGGAAAGTTATTACTCTGTTCTGAATTATTTCCTTCATAAATCCCAAACCAGTCAAACAGGCTCTGTCACAAAAATGACAGGGTTGCTGTACAGTGATGAGAATCCCACATATGACTGCTCCATAAATCTGTGAGTATCCCAACCCTCCAAAGTCATTCTGAATCGTGTGTTTAAATCAGAAGTGGGAAGCCAGGCTGGCAGCCTGTTGGTCAACATTGTGGAAACAATGAAAATGAGGTGATTTACTCAGCTATCAGCTATAGAAATATCCCATCATCTGTCTTATGTAGATTGTACAACATGTGACAAGCATTTTGTTTTTCATTAAACATTTTCTGTTGCATCAAAGGAAAAAAAGTCTTTTCACTTGGTAATGATAACAATCATCCACATTTCTCTTAAATTCAATCATAGCTGCTACTAGCAGGTCAAAAAGACAATTTCAAGCAACAATAGTGAATGAGAGAAAAGGGAGAGAGAAGGGCACACCTTCTGCTCATGCCATGCATTTTCTCCTTCTCTAATCTTCGTAAAAGATATTCATCTTATGGAGAAATGAAATATCTAATTCTTTATGATTTAAAGTGATATTTTCCTGCCTCTCATAATATTATACCCTATTCCAAATTAGAGTTAAAAGCCGCTCAATGCCATTGCAGATGAAATGTGGAAGGTAAAAATACCTTTTACTACCAATGAGATAGAAAAAAGGACTTCTAATGGGTAGAAGGAGTATAAACAGTGTAAACTGTTAAGAGTATAAACAGTATAAACTAAAGAAACTATGCTATCAATTTATTTGAGAATTCGTACCAAAAGGAATTCTAGATTTGAGACATTTTCAATTCTTGGAATTAAAACACGTTGAAATACTTTTGAAATCATCTAACAACTATATATTATAACAGATAATTTTTATCCTTTGGGACACTAACTTGTAGACAATTTATAAAACCTCCAGAGACAGAAGTTAGGGGGGTAAGTAGCTTCCTCTAATAGCTACATAGCTGTCCTGCCTGTCAATTTTAGCTTTAACTTCCAGTGTCACAAAATTCTGAAGATATACTATTTACATAGAAATATTTAATTAATCTGGATCCCCAACTCAGAAATATGTGACCTTAACCTTTCCTTGATTTTCTTTAACGTTGAAGATGTTCAAAAAAAACTTAGGAAAAGTAATGATAATGATGTTCTAACTCCTTAATGATGATTAGCAATTAGAGGACATTAATGGTATAGATTTACTGTGTTCTAACAATGACACTCATTAATTTTAATAACAGTCCTATAGTTAAGTCCTTGCTTACTGTCTGAAAATTTACCCCTCATTACCACTTGTAGGAAGTAATTTTTAAAAGTTGAAGCATTAATGAAAATAAAAACAATACCAAAACGTGCTAGCTAATTCAGAACAAGTATATATATTTACATTATCTTAAAATATTATTATATATACCTTTTTTACAAGAATAATATGTTTAAAATGTTTTCTATTCTACTAAAATGATCACATGTAGTCCAACATTACTGAAATTGAAAGTGATATATAATTGTAAAAATTAGAAATATTTCTCCAGTAAGAGAACCACTTTTTTGAGAAGATAATTCTGGAATCTTAATTTAATAAAACTCATTATCATTATTATTAATTAATTTTTTTTTTTTTTTTTGCAGTACGCGGGCCTCTCACTGTTGTGGCCTCTCCCGTTGCGGAGCACAGTCTCAGGACATGCAGGCTCAGCGGCCATGGCTCACGGGCCCAGCTGCTCCGCGGCATGTGGGATCCTCCCGGACCGGGGCACAAACCCGTGTCCCCTGTATCGGCAGGCGGACTCTCAACCACTGCGCCACCAGGGAAGACCCGTTATTATTTAATGTACAATTATAGTACAATAATAATTTTCATGAGAATCACATATTTAATATTCAAAAGTAAAAATTTATGAGAAAAAAATGACAAAGTGTCAAAATCTTTTAAAAAACTTAGAGAGTTTTAGAAAAATGACAGAAAACTAGGACACTCCATATGACTAAAACACTCTTTAAAAACTTACACTTGCTACTCTTTCTTTCAAAGTAACTATCTTAAAAGAATTTTTCTATGGATTTAGCCATAGTTAAATCCGTATTCACTGAGTCCCTGATAAGGAAAAATAAGAAAATCATGAGACTTACACTTTCTAACTTTTATGCCCCTTCTGGATTTTTACCGGCTGAATTATTTCTAAATTTTCTTGGTTTAAAGATTTGCCTCTATTGTGTAACCTTAATTTCCTTGTTTCCTTTGTTCCATGTACAAGTGGATTCAAGACTTACCACTACTCCTTTGCATTCAAAGGTTAACTTGACTATGTAAAAGACTTTGTATTCTATCCACTGAAATATACTTTACTTACAGAAATCTGAGCCAGTCTGAATTTTCCACTTTCTAGGTAACCTGTTCTGTTTAATTTTTAAAGCCTAAGGTATTCACCAAAATAGGTCTTAATATTAATTGCTCTGTGTAAGTTTTTTCCTTAAACACAGGGTTCCCTTTTGATCTACATGTTCACTTCTTTATTGTAAGGAAGTTTACTCTTCCTATGCTTTCAAATTTTTTTTATTTGATTGCTGCTTTTTCATAAATATTAAGTGCACACACCACACACACATATACCAACACACAAACACACTGCATGTCTCTTCGTTTACATTAACGTTTTCATTGTTTTTTCCATTTCATTTATCTAAATTTTCTCCAGCTTATTCTCCATGTCATCCCTGACTATGTTTTCCCCTGTCTATGTAGTTTTTCCTGCTTCTAATATAGCTTTCTTTCTTGTAATGCCAGATCACTTTTATTCTTTTTGTTGCCTTATCTCTTTTTCTATTTTCTTTAAACCCTTGTCTCAAAAGAAACCACATGTCTTTATTTTCATTCTTGGAAATCACATAGATGAGCATATGTGAATTTTTTGCTTGATGTTATAGTTCTTCTGTTGTTACTATGATTCTTAAGTATCTTTCCTATGGTATCTTTCCATAGTTTTATGGCTTTCAGGATGGTATATGTTTGAATTTCACTCCTATTTGAAAAGGGTAGTCCTATCTAACAAGTAGTCGCTGATTGGTGGTGGCTAAAGAGCAATCATAGTGAATAGACTGGGACAGTAGCAGTTTACACTTAGTGGTGTTGTTATTTCAGACCCGGTTCTAATCAAATCAGTGGTTCCATCTGTTTAGGGGTGTATTTCTGCTTGTTATTTCAGACGTGGTTCTAATCAAATCAGTGGTTCCATCTGTTTAGGGGTATATTTCTGCTCCATAGTCTCTTTCAGAATATGCTGGAGAGCTGTGTGATTCATACTTCAACCTTGCATATTGAAGGTTCTTGTTGTGGAGATTTAGCATTTAATTGTCTCTCTCCAGCTGTCTCAATTAATGTTGCCAAGCCAACTGCCATATATATTTCTTCCCCACCCCACTATTTCTGGCCCCTGCTTCCTGCAAAAAGTGGGAGTTTGCATGTCTTCTCTTTAAGGCCTGAATTTGCTTCCTGCTCTTCCATGTAGAGAAAGATTCGGCAATGTAACCCATCATGCCTCCAGATTCCATTATTCCAAATAAGACCGTCCCTTCATGGATGTGCCTTTCATTTTTAAGATTTCTGTGTCCCATAGACGGTCTGTAAATACTTTCATCCATTTTCAGAATCCTTCTGTACTTGGGCCCATAATTCAGTGTATTTGTCAATCGTTCTTTATTTTTTTTCTTCCTTTTTTTGGTTATTGGCAGTTGGTGTTGGGGAAGCAGGGAAGTAGAAATATATATATTTCATTTCCTTCAACTGAACATTTCTTTAAACAAAAGCATAATAAACAAACAAAAACTGGTCCTGCTAATCTGGGTCTTGAGAATGTTGTGTTGAAGCCAGTGTTCTCATGTATTTCTGGTAGCGTATTCAACTGGTATCTGTTGATTATTCAGCTTGCTCTTGACCAAATCAATTTCTTTTTTCATCCTGAGGACACAACTAGATTTTCTTTACCTGATTCCCTCTCAGTTAGGTATTACCATGTAATTGATTTCTACGAAAAGAGAGTGAGCATATCCAGACTGGCGTTTTAAAGCTGATTGTATGTTTCTCCATGCCCTGTCCCATTCTCTTGCTGAAATAGAGCCAAACCCAAGTTCACCAATGGGCTGCTTTTTAAGGATAACAACCCTTGGTCTACTTGATAGTAAGTCGTTTCAAATAGGAATATAACTCAGGAGATGAGCTTAAATCCAGTTCTCCTGTTTAAGGCTGAAGAACACAAGATAATCCCCAATATGTCAAAGAGATACAGAGAATCTGAGAACTAAGTCTCAAAAATATTGTGGGAGTGGGTATGCCTAAAAAAAAATAAGAAGGTTACTAAGGTTTTAATGGGGTTCTGTTTCCAAAGATGATACAATCTTAGACTAAAAGCATGTGTAACTATTTACGACTTGAAACAACCCTTAGGCGCTCAACCTTCTACAGGCTTGGAAGTGGAATGATAAAACTGTGTGGTGCCCAAGGAAACTATATGCCCACGACTCACCTCACATATGTTCATGGAGGATGACGGAAAAGGAGGAGTCTCTCAAAGGGCAGATCCAGACTACTAGGAAAAACTGACCAGGAAGCTAAGCTCAAAAAGCAAAATCAGAATTATTTAATCAAGAAACTTTGTCCATCACCAAGAGTTCTTCTCAATGGCTCCTATTTTTCCATTTTTCCCTCTCTTGAATGGCAGATTTTATTCTGTCCCAGCCCCACCACTGAGAATCAGTTGTGTTAGAGACGATCAACTTATTATTTCCTCGGATTTTTTTTTTTATTTTGTAGAGATCTGTCCTTCATTTGGAGATACTGGGCTTGGAGCTGGTTTGTATTCAAAAGATTAAATTTCAGAAGGTATCATTTGAATTCCCCATTTGCTGACCAAGAATATAAAGCAAACAAAAAAAATCAGCATTTCATTTATTAAAAAGAAAAAAAAAATAGATGGCAATCCCATCTATCAGGAATTTTTCTCTGGTATCAGGTAAAGTTTTCTTGAAGATTTTCCAATGTAAAGAAGCAGTGTAGGAATTTAGTTGAAACATTTGGAAAACAAAAGTGGCTGAAGACCATGTTGATTCTAGTTAAATATAGAGATATGGTCACTGATGTTAAGCTCTGGTAATTAATAATTGTAAATCAACCAATGTGTTTTCCACTGCATGCTAGGTAATATACTACACAATCCATTTGTGGAGGCAAAAGGTGGTTAAGTATACTTAATTTTGCTTGTACAATTAAATAATTATTACTTGGTAATTTTCTGAGGTAAATAGTGTTTTTAAGAAGACTGTATTTCAAGAACAAGAAGAGATTAGAACAGTTTTTCTCTCCTTTACCTCCTCAGTTGAGGTATGTAGATTAGGAAGAATAGAACACTAGTTGTTTTAAATAAGCCTTTTTTATAACTTCTATTTTAAAATATATATTTAAAAGTCCCATATAACTTATATTTTAGAATATACACACACACACCCTTCTCTTACTTTTCCTAAAGTACAAACTGCTATTGACTCATGAATAAAATATAAAAAGGACCCCCCAAAATTGTTAATAGTTAAAAATGAAATGTATGCATTGTAATATTCTAAACATGGATCCAACAATAAGAAACTCCAAAAGATCTCAAGTTCAATGAGGCCTGATGGAGAGAAACATCTGTATTTCCACGTATCAGTACGTTCCCACATAGCAGTATATAACTAGAGACACATTATATTCTCCAGAGTGACAGATTTTTACTTTCCTATAGTGCTGCCCCATTAGTGACTTAATCAGGTAAATATGGTCTAAAACTGGATCACATAAAAAGTGAAACTGGTTGGCAAAGGGGACATTTCTAAATGGCTTTTCTGTATTAGCAGGAAATGGCTTTTCTGTATTCGCAGGTAACGGTAACTTGGTGAAGCCAAAATCTGGACATTCTTTTTCTATCTAGAGATTTGAAAACTGACCATGCCTCTTAATCCAAAATTGGGAGCACATTTTCATAATGGCAAGAAATTACTTTTTAAATTTAAATCTCACAAAGATGCTACCACGTTAACTTCTCCATTTTGATTTCTTCACGTTTGTCTTCCTCTTCTACGTGGATCTATTGCAGTCGCTTTATTTTGAGATCTCTTTGAAGATTATCCTGAAATACCATCTACTGCTAACATGTTTGAGATCTATTACCATATAATGGTGGACACAAGTGTCATGATATTACGTGTGTGATGTTACTCGTTTCCTCCTTCCAGATGTTTTTCAAAGATCACCCTAAATTCTCAAATGCCGCATCTTCCATGAAGCATTAGGAGATTGTGAGTATACCATCCAAAAGGGATTCCTCTTCCCTTAAAAACACTGTGCCCTTAAAGCACCTAACATTTATATTAGATAAACATTAAATCCTTTAGACCTTAATGCATTACACTAGATAAAATCTTCCATTAATTGTGAGATTATAATCTCTCTCTAAATTCTAAGGCATTTGAGAATATGCTGTTAAATTTTGTACTTCCTATGTTTAATATATGTAGTTCATTATGTTTAATATAGTGCACTGTTACAGCAGATTCCTCATAAACATTTGCTTAGTGAACAAATGAAACACATATATTTCTAACAACTATTACTTGATAAAAAATTAATTTTGTTGTGAATGTTGTTTTTAAGAGATTCCTTGCTGCTGTCATGAAGCTGCATTTATCCAGATATATTTGCACCTCTTTGATCTCCTTAATTATCAAAACTACTAAATTTAATGTTAACATTCAACCATGATATTTAAAATTACATGCTTCATATTGGAAGAATTATTCTAAATTACAGTAGTATTTTTTCTCAAAAGAAAGCTAAGAAAGAGAATGTTATAGACAAAGACAAATTAAGATGAAAACTGAGTCAACAACTTCAACAAACTACATTCAGATTAAAACTTGGGTATACATTTTATACTTCAGTACAGGGGTATGTATTTCTAATAAAATATATCCTGAATAATTTGTTTTAAATTGAGGTAAAACTAACGTAAAAACCTATCCTGGATTAACTACTTTTCTAGCCCTAAAGTCTCAACTCAGTATCATATGTCTCTTGAATGTCATGACAGATCCCAGTCTGTTATGGAATGTCATATAATAACAGAAAATATTGATTGATCGTTTATTGGACCTGGAGCTACATAGAACTTTTATTTAATTACATGATCTCACTTAATAGTCACACTAAAACTATGATGTGGATACTCTTTTATCCACATTTTGTAATTGAGGAAACCAAGGCTAAAAGTCAGTAACTTGCTCAAGGTTACATTTTTTGTTGCAGCTGGGACTAATATCTATATTTAATTCTGCAGTCAATGATTTTAACCACTATAATTTTCTAAACAAAATTAGAGAAGAGAGAGCAATTATTTTTTTAAAAATAATTATATCTTAAACTTATTTTGGTCTAGAGAATAGAATAATATAAAAACTGAAATTAATAATATCAGTTTTAAAATTAGCCATGCTAGAAATACTCTCATATAATTCTTGGGAGAAATTTGCCAATATTTAAGAGCAACTTGACAACCTGTTTCAATGATTTTAACCATGGACTCAAAAATTGAAGTTCCAAAACTATATCTTAGTAAACAGCAAATAAATAATAAAACTGCATGCACAAATATATTTGTCAGAATTATTCATAAGTGAAAGTTTGAAAGCATTCTTAATTTCCAATAATATAAATATTTTAAGTTAGTTATGGTATATATAACCATAAAAAAGAATATTAGCACTTCAAAATTATTAAGATAGGGAAATAAAATGCATAAAGATTGAAAAGGAAGAAATAAAACTACAGTTATCTCCAGATGACATTACAATGTTTGTAGAAAACCTTTAAAGGAAACTATTAAATAGCTATAAGAAATAATAATGAAACTTGTCAAGGTTGCAGAACATAAGGTCAATATACAGAATTCTTATACCTCAATAATAAAACAACTAAATTTTTTTAAATGGACAAAAGATTTGAACAGATATTTCACAAAAGAAGATACAGAGATGAAAAATAAGTGCATGAAAAGATTCTCAACATCCTTGATCACTAAAGAAGTGCAAACTAAATCAATAATAATAAGATACATTCCACACACAATATAATGGCTAATGTTAAAAAGACTGGCAATACTAAGTGTTGGTGAGAATGCAAAGCAAATGAAACTGTCATGTATTGCTTGTTGGAATGCAAAGTGGTCCAGTCACTCTGGAAAACAATAGGGTAGTATCTAATAATCCTGCCAGACAACCCAGCAAGTCCACTCCTAGTATTTACTCAGAGAAAGGGAAACATAATCACATGAAGATGTTTATGCAAATATTCATAGCAGCATTATTCATAATAAACTAAAACTGGAAGCAACCCAAATGTTTAAAAAATATAAATGTCTGTTTTTTCTTGCTATTACTGCTTAATGAGTAACTATTTTCCAAGAAAACATCTGTAAGGGTCTGTATCTCTGGCATGCAAACCTCTGCCATCCAGGAGGCTACCAAGGTGCCCCAGGGCATCTCTTGTCCCTCACCAGGTAAATAGCCATATTATAGTTCTCAACAGCTTTCTAAATAGAGTTTGTCTTAATTGCTCTCCTAACTACTTTCCCTGCTTCCACTCTGGCTTTCTCACAGTATATTCTCAATAAAACAGCCAGAGTGATCCTACAAGAACATGTCTGAGCACATCACTCTTTTGTTCAAAACCCTCCCAGTGGCTTTCCCTCTCACTCTAAATAAAACCCCCAATTCTTACAACAGTCTATAAGGCCTTACATGGTCAGCGCTGTTACCTCCCTCCCTAAATCATCTCATCTTGCTATACCCCTTACTCACTCCATTAGAGCCACATCTGTCTATTTGCTTTCCCTTGGACATGCCACACACATTCTACCTCAGGGCCTTTGCACGTGCTGTTCCTCTGTCTGGAATGCTCTATTCCCAGATGGCTCCCTTATTTACCTTTGTAACATAAATAACAACTCAAATATCAACTGAAAAACAAGAGCTTCCCTGACCACGATATTTAAAATGAACTCCTTCTCTGTTAGCCTTCTCCAAACTCTCCCATTCTTTTTGCTTTTTATTTATTTACTCTGAAAGTATCACCACCTGACAAATTTTTACTTGCTTGATAAACTAACTGTAATCCTATCCACTGTAATATAAGCAGAGACTTTGGCTCTTTTATTCACAACTATTTACTCTAGTGTCTATAATAGTGCCTGGTACATAGTAGGTGTTTACTAAATATTTGTTGAATTAATGAACTGTCACATTGCGGATAGGCCACATGGGATCACCATTTCCATCCCCATCTATGTAATATTTTTAACTCCCATGTATCTTCAAATGTGCAAAGCTGTTACTACACAACTGGAAGACATTGCTGACTAACTTTGTATTACAGAACTTTCCATTTGTGAATTATTCTTACTAATGAGCATCAGAAATTGAAATAAAAAAGGTCAACCCACTAAAATTATTTTGACGTACTTGCTTCTCATGTTTTTCGTTATTTTCATTTTGCCTGTTTATGAAAGATGTTCTCATATCACTTATCTGTTGAGAATAAGGAGAACACACAGTTCATTTTAATATCATGTATATATGCTTTAGAAAATGATTAACTTATCTGGAATGAAAAATAGATATTGAATGATGACATACAAACCAGGTAAATAGCTATTGAAAGTTTTTCCTACCAGTTTCTATACATTCTATAAAGTACAGACTAACAAATAAAGAACATATGTTTCTAGCTTACTCTGAATTTGGCATATCTTTGAAGTAAATAAATATTTGAAAATGTCTTCACCAACACTTGGAACTTTCTATTGTTATATGTGATAATTAATTAGTATATAATTCATGTTCATATTTTATCTCAATATATTCCTTTCGCTAAGAAAATCAATTGAATTTATTTTAACTAAACATCGGCTATGATTCTTGACTTTTAAAATTCTGGGGACTTCCCTGGTGGTCCAGTGGTAAAGAACATGCCTTCCAATGCAGGGGACGCGGGTTCGATCCCTGGTTGGTGAACTAAGATCCCACATGCCATGGGGCAACTAAGCCCGCGTGGAACAACTACTGAGTCCGTGCGCCTCAACAAGAGAGCCCACGTGTCACAAACTACAGAGCCCACGCACCGCACCCTGGAGCCTGCGCGCCACAACTGGAGAGAGAAAAAATCCACACACCACAACTAGAGGGAAGCCTGTGCACCACAACAAAGAGCCTGTGCCGCATCGAAAGATCATGTACACCTCAACGAAGACCCCACGTGCCACAGCCAAGACCCGACACAGCCAAAAAAACACAGAAAATAAATAAATAAATAAAATAAAAAATAAAAAACAAAATTCTGTATGACTTTTCGTATGAAAAGCAAACATGACAAAATAATCTTTCCGAGGCCAAATATAATGATTTCCTCACAGCCTGAAATAAGTATTATGGCTCTGTCTTTGTTATCCACCTACCTTTCAATCCATGTATCCATCATCTATCTACCTGTCAACAAACTCATTAACGTTCACACTATATATATAATTTATTGAAATACTCTATGTATTACTTTTGCATTTATTGAAACACAAATTTTCATATGGATTTCTCAACTCTTCACACTATGAAATAGCTGATAGTCTATCAATGTCAAAATTCAACAGACTGCAGTAACATTTAAAAAATGTAAATAGGAAACCTGAGAAACTCTACAAAGATGGAAATTAAAAAGTGTGGTAAGCTAGGAGGCAAGGGGCTTAATTGCTCTGCATATTAACTATATTTCTATAATAATTTTAGTCTCACTATCAGTTGAAACAGGGGAAGTAACATTTCCCTCCATACGGCCTAGATAAAGCCCATGATCTGCCCTCAGCTTATGCAATTAAATTCCAGTGCATTTGCACACTGGGAATGCAAAACCAAGTAATTTTCACCCGGAGTCCTTTCTATTTTGGCATTTCTGACAGCATTCCCAAGAACCCTCCACGAATTTAGAGTGTGTTTAAGTCAGCCTCCACATAAAACTCTCTGATACTCAATCATTATTCTCTTCGGAGCCTATTGGCCTTACTTGAATTTGTCGCATACGGACTGCTAGAGTAACATTTTCTTTCTTATGAAAACTCTCTTTTTTCCCCTTTGGTTAGCACTACCACCTGGTGACCTGGAGAGCTGATACTGAACTTCTGTTTAATCCTCACCCTAATTAGCTGAAGCAGCTGAGCAACCGGAAACCCCTGCCTCCCTCCCTCCTGAAGCTCAAATCCACTGTACCCCAGGCCATTCCACTTTAGGAAGGAAGAAGTCAATCTGCGATTCAAATGTGGTCTCATTCCGCAGGGCCACGTGCTACTTCTTAGTTTCTGAGTCGGCCTGTACCCATATCTTTAAATAACATTAAATAGACTCTGGCACAGTTGCAACAAGTCAAGTTTTCCTAATCTGATGTTGTCTCACATCCAAAATGGTGAAGGCCTCTTCACTAGTACTCCATTTCACGTAAGGGCATCTGAAACATTCCACACAGGCTAGTTGAAATTGCATGCAATTAAGGGAGAACCTCATGTATTTAAAATAATCTCCCAAGGCTTTAAGACTTGCCATATAAGCAAAAGTGTGTGCTATTTTGAATTAATCACTCACCTTCATTGCACAAAATGTTGGAACTAAGTTTCCTTTCCTTTCCGCTCTTTCCCAAATCATTGTCTCTTCAAGTATAAAAATGAAATCGTCTGTATTTTCATGGCAAGTAGAAACTAACGTAAAACACTTATTTTCCATTACCTTTATTCTAGTTTCCTTATCAGGATAGCATTGCTACCTCAGGTAAATAAGTTACTGAAGCCCAAAATAGATTTTATGAGTTCTAGGAGAAAAATACGAGCAGTTCTTGTAACTGGCTGATCAGTATGTTTGATAAGAAAGCTTGCGATCAGAAAGGCTCCTAAGAATCTCTGTTCCAAAGTGGGAAAATATCATTACAAGACACCTTAAAGTAATTACTCTAGCGTAAAGCCTGCATGAATACCTATATTCATATATTCCTCATTTTAAAAATTTCTCTATAATTTATCATAATAAAAATGAAAAGAGGTTTTTTGAGATTTCTTTGAAAATTAGGCTTTTTACATTAACAGACTAAATGCTAGAGGGTTCATTTACTTTTCTCCACAGACTAAGCCTACCACAAAACTCTTGTTTTCTTCTTTCTTATCAATTATTTCTTGCTGAAAGAACCTATTTCCTTTCCTTTCCTTTCCTTTTCTTCATCTTTCTAAGTTCCTGAGTCCCTCAAAGACTATCACACAATAACTACAAAAGCGAAAGATGCCTTCTTCTCACACTTAACACTTGCTCCAGGTAGCTCTACTGTTCCTGCCTACTTGCACTGTCAATAGATTTACAAATTACTCCAGGTTTAGATGCCAGATTAACTTGCAAGAAAATTCTGCCATGTTGTTCACCCTGGAAAACTACTGAACACCTCAGAATTCAATGTGCATGTGTATGGTTGATCTGTGTTAGTATGCTCATTTGGGAGCTCAGCTTGGTGCTCTGTGATGACCTAGATGGGTGGGATGGGGGGGTGGGAGGGAGGTCCAAGAGGGAGGGGATATAGGTATACATACAGCTGATTCACTTCATTGTACAGCAGAAACTAACAACATTGTAAAGCAATTGTACTCCAATTAAAAAATAAAAAAATAAAATAAACATAAAGGTGTCTCCTAATTACATGAGAAGCCTCCAGGAGATTTCCATGCTTGGGAAAATTTCTAAGACACCCAGATTTTGAGTTTTGTTCACAGCTATCAGATGGCATATCCGAAATGGTAACATATTTAATAACAAGAATAAAAAAGTGTTTTTGAATAGTTAAAACTGAATCCCTGATGTCCTGATTGTTGAATGATCAGCTCAAGACACTAGGATCTAAAGAAAGCCACCCTCACTGCTATTGAGGATGCTACTCTAAGGCCTTTTAGCTCCACAGGAGCACCTGCCTGTCTAAATTGATGCCATAAATACCTTCTGGGCCTCAAAAGCAGTGATTTTCATATTGCTGTGGGTGTCAGAATCACATGAGTTGCTTCATAGAATGCAGATTCCTAGGTAGTGGTGGGAATATGCAATTTTTAATAAAACATCTCAGGTGTGGTGGTCCTGATGCAGGTGGTCTCTCAGCTCATGCTCAAAAGAAGCACTGCACCTGAATATGCAAAAGATTCCCAGCAAGCAGGAGAAGAGATAACTCAAATTCATGGAAGGAAAAACACTAAGATAATACTATCACAGTCCAAGAATCTAACATCAGCGGAATATTTAGGTCTCTGTGCTAAAAGCACATATTACAAATATCTATTCAAGTAAAGTTGATGGTATAAATGACCATTTTGGAGGAAGCTTTACCTAAATAATTTAAATTATGTGTGAACAGGTATTTCAAATTATTGGGAAGCTTAGAGAAATCCTAGAGAAATTCTTATGAAATCTCAGGCTCAGGTTTCAAAGCAATTATAAAATCAAAAGAATCATAACTTTGTGTCAAATGTGACCAGACAGTACTAACTACAATGTGAATTCTAATTTTTTAAATTTGTGAGACACTAAAGAGCATATATACACATATTCAAACAAATTTGTACTTGCATTTGGAAATTTAGACTATTTATTCTTAAAAAAGAATGGCTTATGCAAATCCATGTAAGCTACAAACATCACCCACACTTTTGTAACAAGAGTGCAGGCTGTTATGAAAATGGATCAAACCTACAGAAGGATGTCAAAATATCTCTCTTCTACTTTCTACTCAGCACTCTCAGACATTAGACATTAATATTAAAACGTTTTCACCTACAGAGCTGAAACACAAATTTTGCACTGGAAGGTTACAAATTTGCTTTTGATTTAATGCAGTGCAATTGAAATGTCTCTTAAGAAAGTTTGTCGTCCTCAAGAGCCACAGGCCTGCCCTTATGCCCCAGGAGGTTTGAACTTCTCAGAAGTCCCTGGAATGTATGGTAGCTCCCCCTAAATCCTTATCTCAAGGACAACATCTGTGACTTCACTCTCAAAAGGTTTCTAAAGATAGCTCAAAGGGAACTCTTAAACCTTGAGCAAACCGGCATACCCCTCTAGGAACAGTGTGGCTTGAAAATTCAGGAATCTACTCTAGCCTTTTACTGGGTAATCATAGAAAGAAAGCTGAAGACTCCCAGCTCATTATAGTAAATGTCCTGAAAATGCTTTCAAACTATTTTTAACATTTACTGTGACAAAGTGTTGTGTAAACTAAGACCAATTTGGAGGCCTTTTGGATATGAATTTTTAAGTAATTGCATGCAGAAAGGTATAAAATGAGAGGGCTTCAGGGTGACTTTTTTGTATATCTCAAGAGAAATGTTAGCTGATAAAGACAAATAATTAAATCCCCAGCCTCAGAGATGTGAGAAATATTTTGATCTCTTAGGGATGGCCACAAATCTCCTGCACAAACTCATTATGAGTCACTATTCGGAGCATGGAAAGATCTGCCCTGGCCAGAAAGTCCAAAAGCATAACTATAAGCTAATTGTAAATAGCCTTTGGTCAATGGCAGAAGATTGGAAGCATATAGCTAACAATAAATCTTATTTTGCAATAAACAATTTTATCACTTTCAGGATTTCATAAGTATTTAATTGTAATCCTTTTGCACACACATTCTAGTGGCTTAACAAAAGATAAATAAGAACATAATCTACACATGGTTACTTCTCCCAAATGATTCTAATATAAACAGCTGAAGAATCATCCTTCTCTCCCTGCCCAGTGAGTACAATATAAAATCCATTTTAATCAGTATTCCCAGTATTCTATTATTAATAACTCTTATGATTCCATTATAAAACACAGCTAAGGAAGAAAAATGTTTATACTGAGATTATATAGCACTTTCAAAAAAGAAAAAGGCAGGAATTGAGGAAAGAATTCTGAAACTAAATATCCTTTTTGAAATCAGAATTTATAAAGCAGTAGACAATGTCAGAGGGATCCAGGATTCTTAATCAGGTTTTGCATAGCCATGTTCAGGTGAAGTGAAGCAGTCCTGTTATCTCCATAACCGAGTGGGGAAATCAGGACAAAATGTCCAGTCTGCCAAGGTATTTCTCATAAAAGGTTTCTAAGTCATTCCTTCTCAATGTCCCCTACAAAAGGTCAACACATTACAATTTAAACGTCCAGCCATCAACACAGGAAAAGCTACTCTTCCTCTAGCCCAGTTCAAGATGAAGTTGCTTTTCAGGTACATAATGCTCCTATTTTCTGCAATGAGCAAAGAAGTAATGAACACATGTTTGGCAGGGGAAACTTTAAACAAGGTACAGGAGAGCCATCCAGAAGACAGAGAACTTCTAATAAAAACTATGATAGAGGAAGTCTCACAAGGAGCGGATTAGTACCAATCAGTTTACAAACATTGTTAAGGCAGTTTTAACAATGCTGCTATCAGTCCTGAAACTAAGGCCCAGAAACAAAAACAATGCATGAGGGTAGGTTTGAGGTATTCTCATAGTCTGCTTCTTCATGAGCCATTATATTTTCACTGGCTCACATACTGAATTTCCAGTTCTCCTAACATATCGCAGATTTATAAACTCAGAAACAAGTTGATAAAAATGTATTTATTAATTTTTTAACTTATGCAGTCTTCAAAAATGTATTAACTACTACTGATGACAGCTCACCAGTACCTAGAGCACTTCTAAGTGTGACATTCATAATCTCCAGGTACAGGTTCTTGTGCTTATTGTTAATAAAACACTAATACTTTAGAAGATATAACTGCTATCTTATTTCTTAACAAAATTTGCAAACTAAGTTGTAAGATTCTGTCCTAGTTAGGCTTTTTTAGGTGATTGGGTCCTTAATGGAATAGCCTATAACAGAATTTTTTAACTATGCTATGCAAGCTAAAAATATATGTTATGACATTAATAATGCAATAATCCGGCATGTGTTCTACAATACATAATTGAATTTTCCAGGAAACTGGTGACTAAATAAATAAATCATTGCTGCCCAGGGCAAAGGTGGTGATGATGATGGTGACGATGATGATGATTTATCTCTGGAACTCTTGGATATGAACAAATGTTCCAAACAATTTTCACGTATTTTGACTATTTTCAAACAAAATACCACATAGGTCCACAATCCAGTTCTACACACTTTTATAGCTCTTTAAAATCATACTCAGAGCATGTTAATGACTTTAAATATCCAAATCCAGTGCATATTATACTTCCTAAAGTGCATCTTCCAAATTTCCAGTTTCTACTACATATTAAGCTAATAAATAACTTCAGTAAGAGTTCTTACATTATCTAGCTGCCAATTCCACTCCTTCTCAAATCTATGTTTTAATCAATTTGTTGCATGAGCATCACTGTGGTAACAGTTCTCTTGCCCTAAATCCATCCCCTAGTTTACACTTTTTCCTGCTCTCATTTTATTACTTTTAAAACTTTAGTAGATTTCCATGGCAAACTTTCATTTTTCTGATGGTATTTCCTATATGATGTCCTCCATAACCTTTCTAGACCACATTAATTCTTTATATTACAACATTTGCATAATATTTTATTCATCGCATTGACATACTGAATACAGTTAATTGTCTACAGTGTATTGTCCCTGCTAGACCATGAATTCATTGAAAACAAGAAATGCATCTTGTTCATTTTTATATCTCTCAATCTAGCAATGCTTCATCAAAACAAAAACCAACAACAAACATGAACACCCAACAAAAAATATCTAGGCATTTAGTCACTAATTTCAAAGTTCAAGTCATAACACAATGATATTTGCGAGGCAATTGATTAATTCCTTACACACAAGTAATGAAAATTAGAGCATCTAAGTGCAGAAGCAGTGCCATTTCCTATAGAAGCATATACCATAAAAAATGAGGAAATAATATGACATTTCCAGAACCAATGTAAATAAAGCTATAGAGCTTGACTTAGGGACCTAAAAAAATGGGGAGAAACAACGTGTTTTGATATTGGAAAGCTCACATTTGTAAATACGTTAATTCTTTAAAAATTAACTTATAAATCCAATCAATGCATATTCAGTCAAAACTGCAGCAGGATTTTTAATGGGCTTTGTCAAACTGATTTAAAAATCTGTACTTAAGAGAAAACACGTAAGATTTTGAACAAGAGAAAATGTTGTCAACCACAACATACTATAAAGCTAATCAGAGCAACATGGTACTAGTGCCACAAAGAACAGAGACCAGTTAAACAGAATTGAATCAATTCCCTAAAATGTAAGCATTTTCATTAAGATAAAGATATCATTTCAAATCTATGAATAAGAAAGTCCTTTAAACAAATAGGATTAAATAATTGGTTATAAATATATTAATGTTAAAGAAAATTAGACCACTCTTCCATTCTATACATAAAAACTAATTAGAGAAGGAAGGGTGAGGAGATAGATGTAAAAACAAAATAGCTTTCAAATAAAAAATGAAATATTTTCAAAATGTTCATATAGAGAAGGTCTTCTATGGAAGTCAGAACCAAAGAAACAGAAAGCTACAAAAGGAATGATTTAACATATAAATTAAAAGCCTTTGAGATGATGAAATACACCACAAAGTATATTAAAAAAAAAATGACATAGTGTTGAGAGAAAATACTGTAAAACTGTTTTCTACAAAAAGGAGTAAAATCCAAAAAAATCCAAAATATATAGGAAAAGGGTAGGAAAAATACCTCACCCATCTTCTATTAGGCTTTTGTTTTTCCTTTAACCAGGTAACAATTCACAGAAGAAAACAAAATACACATGGCAGATGTATATGAAAAGATGCACAAGTTAATTCAACTAGCTCTGTAACAGCTTCAAAAAAGTTATTTTTGCTGCCATACTGTCAAAAATGTAAAAGATATATATACTCTTTATTATCATGAAGGGTTTGGGGGCATTGGGCCCTCTCGTATGTGGTTGATGGAGGGTTCTACTGGGAAACCCTTTGGAATACAATCTGTAATACTGATCAAAAATCTTATACTCTTTAAACCAAAAATTCCTCTTTCAGGAATCAATCCTATAAAAATACGTATATGTGCGACAAAAGACTGTTCAAGAACACTCAGTGCAGTCTTGATTATAATAATGAAAATTTAGCAACAATGGAATAAAGCTCCTCAGATTTATTTATATAAATGAGTAGAAAACAATGTATTTCTGTTCACGTAAAAAAAATTAAACTGTATGGAAATGTTTAAAAATGGCTGGATTTGGGCTTCCCTGGTGGCCCAGTGGTTGGGAGTCCGCCTGCCGATGCAGGGGACGCGGGTTCGTGCCCCGGCCGGGAGGATCCCTCATGCCGCGGAGCGGCTGGGCCCATGAGCCATGGCCGCTGAGCCTGCGCGTCCGGAGCCTGTGCTCCGCAACGGGAGAGTCCGCAACGGGAGAGGCCACAACGGTGAGAGGCCCGCGTACCGCAAAAAAAAAAAAAAAAAAAAAAAAAAAAGATAAATTTTGATGCTCTCCTGTTTTTAGTGCAACATAGCAGGAAATGGTAATGTGGTATTTTAAAATAGCCTAGGTTAAAGATGATTTTATTTTTGCTATCATTCTTGTACCAGTATATGGAATATGTTACTATGTGATTACATTTGTTACTTATTGGGAATTCAGGACTTTTATATGCTTTGATAGAGTGGACACTATATTTATTGCTTTTCCTTTTGACACTTTTATTATCTTTTTTTATTACACCAGATACATATTTGAAATTGATTATATTAGCTATTATTTCTCTCTCTCTCAGCCTTTTTTTTTTTTTTGTGGTACATGGGCCTCTCACTGTTGTGGCTTCTCCCATTGCACA
>NW_006774067.1:4245812-4278800 GCF_000442215.2 Lipotes vexillifer
AAAAAAAAAAAAAAAAAAAAAAAAAAGGCTGGATTTATATACATCAAATATTAATTTTATCTGTGAAGAGGGAGGCTAAGAGCTATAGCATGTCATGGAAGGAGTAAAAGAAAATTTTCACATTGTTATCTCTCTTGTTTTAATCACTACAACTAGAACGCATTCATGTGGTTTTTATATATTTAAAAAACAACCATAAAAAATACCTAGAATATGTGTACTTAATTGCACAAAAAGATAGTGGGCCTGAAAGTTTATAGTTTGAATAATTAATAGTTAATTAGCAATTCATTCAACAAATATATATTGGTATAATCCTGTACCAAAGATTAAGTTAGGCAGTAGTAATACAAGGATGAGACAAAGCCCTACCCTCAAGATCACCCCAAAATCACAGGGACCCAGAAAAGTAGTTGAACTACAAGGTGACAACTGCTAAAGTACAGATCCACAGGATGACACCTTATTCTTTCTGGGAAGGACAGATAGGTTTCAGGTAAGGTTGTGCAAGTGAAATTTCACTTTTAAGTGAATAGCAATATTCCCAACAGACAAGGGGAGTGGAAAGGAATTTCATGTAATGGGCAGTCACCCTGACCTGACGTCATAAGCGCTGCTGTGCTACTATCTGCAGTTGAATGTCACCCTTCCACCCCTCACTTGAAACCTGTGCACCCTTAGCTAAGAGACTTAACCCCTTTCAACCTCCACGACTCAGCTATAACATGGCTGCAGTAACCACACCCACTCCATGGGTTTACTGAGAAGACTGAACAAAATCATTCATAAAAGCCTCAGTACAGTACCTGGAACATACATATTGATAAATATTTGCTACTCTTCTGTTTGTTATCTATAAAGAAGCCAAAAGGAGCATGGTGTGTTCAGGAAACTGAAAGAAGACTGACACAGGTTGGTAGCAAAACTTTGAAACATTTACTAGAATACACTGAAATGTGAATAACCCTTAACTCCAAGTGACTGCAGGGTGTTTCCAAGTAAATGCAGAATAAATCTAATTTTGTGTTTATTTACTTCCATACTAATATGAAAATTATCTCATGATCAATAGAACAAATTTCAATATATATTCAAGGAGATTTGCACATTCCCCTGGTAAATTTGTATAAATGATAATGAAATTGTTTACTTCAAATGTTTAAGGCTTCCAAAACTGTTATTGAAAGCAATGTTCTGTATTAGACAACAAGAAATTTAACTCTGGAAAAAAAAATCATCTACTAAAATTTAAATATTTCATTAAAAAATAGCTTCTATCATTTAATGCAGATGAGTCAAAGATCCTTTCAATTTCCATCTTTCCATCTGCCCTCTCTCTTTAGGATATCACTACTTGTTTGCTTTCTCACCATCATTTCAAACACGTAAGGATTCATATGAACTACCACTTCAAATCCCCTCAATCTTCCTATATTACCTGGCTCTTCTATTACTGCATATATATGAAGCCCTGGCCCTGTCAATTACTAGCTATATGACTTTAGGTAAGTTACTTGACTTCTCTGACCCTCAGTCTCCTCATCTATATAATGGGAATAATAATAATAAATACAGATCTGCTTATCTCATAAGGTTGTTGTGAAAATTATACAAATTACTATATGTAAAACAGAACAGTGCCTGGAAATTTATGTGTTTAGTTAACTGGTAATATTAGTTCTCTTCTAGTTCCCTAAGCTTTCCTTGTGGAACTCAACATAGCTCTCTTTTGTTTGCTTCTCTCTCAGGGCAATGTTACATTAAGTACACTCTCTTACTGGCTTTCTGAACTCTCTAAACTTCTATGTCAAAATAATCTTCATGTTATATCTAATGCTTTCTTCAAAGTCTTCATATCTTACTTAATCTTTATCTCCACATATGACTATCTTGTCAGGCTTTCCTCCACCTCTATCATTTCTAAATTTTTGTCCCATAATATCAGATTATTAAAATTAAAACTATACTTGATGTGAACAATACAAAATATTAAAAGGACTGACTTATTTTACTATTTAGCCTCAAAACTGAGTAAAATAGCTTGGGTTTATGATCAACATTACTTTAAAGGAATAGCTATTTAATGACTTTTCAAAGGATTTTTAACATTATAAATCTAACTATGAAAATCACACAAATATTACTATAACTAGTACTATAACTTCTGCTACAAGGTTGATATATATTTTGTCCAGAACAGCTTTACCCAGTAGAATATTTACTTCTGTCTTGCAGCGCAAGATTTTCATAATGAATCACATTCAAAAATACATTAAAAAAAAGATATACTAGTATATGTCATGAAAAAAATGCCAATGCTTCAAGGTACTTTACATCAAAAATTAAATATGGCACAATGGTCATTTTGTAGAGTTCATTAATGAAATTGTAAAAAGAGTATTAATCTTGAGTGTTAAATTGAACTTGTGGCAAAAATTGATCAAGCTTCTCCTGATTCAGAAATACCCCATGGCTACTATTGATCAAGAATTTGGGACACTGATTATAATTCATATCCAAACACAAAGGGTGTGAGACAGAAATTATTTTTAAAAGATTTCTTATTCAATACATATACACTATTTAGCTTAACAAAGGAAGTCTTAAGGGCATGAGTTTTATTGTGGAGAGCCACAGGAAAACATACCTGGCTAGGCTGAAGGCATCGTCGATCAAACCTGCTCGGTTACTGACAGAGAGAACCTATGAGGTCAACCAAAAATAAAAAAATGGAATCACTTAGGATTAAAATGGCAGATGTTCATATGTCAAAACAGATCTTTGATGAGTAAATCCAGTTTACCTCATGGTTCCTGATTAATTGATCAATTAATAATCTCCAATTCCTTAAATCATAGTTGACTCTAAAATAGCCAGTTTGATTGATGTTCCCCAGTAACCAGCTTCCTTTGTCCAAAGAAGTTATTCTGTGGTGTTCTGAAAACAGCATTTTAGGGGGTAAGAGAGATTTGCAATTTTAAGGGTTAAAATAGAGTGAAGTATGTTTTCTTAATACCAGATATCACAGTACCAATAATTAAAAGAGGACACCATCCTAAATACCTAATTGAAATCTACTCTTTAGTCAATTAATCACTATAGCTAGAATTTGCTAGAAAACCTTTAGTAGCTTACTCATTATTACTCTTGATAAAACCCTGTTATGTATATATAATTTTCTTTCTCAAGATAAATGTAACCAAGAAATCTACTACTGTATTCATGTGGCTTCCAGTTACATTGTATATGTATCTGTGGAAAAGGCTTCAGGTGCACATTCTACTTATTTTATTCAGCAAGAAAGTGATTAAAATAATAAGGCTCATTTATTTGAAAGTCACAGTTATTTCTTACCCTTTTCCTTGTGCTTTCTTGGGATGTGCTAATAAATAACAGACTTTCCAGGATCATCAATAATGTTGGAAAAAGGAACCTTATTTAAGACTCTAATATTTCTACATATAATTAGAACAAAGATAATAAATTCTGCTTATTGGAATCACTTTGGAAAATGGTAACTTGATTATATTCACTGGTTAATTCAGTTAAAGGAAGCCAGTAAAAGTAATCTTATAACTTACATATTTAACCCCTTCAAATATGATACACTTTTAATGGCAGCCTTTATTGACTCATTCACTTTTAATGGCAGCCTTTATTGACTTCCCAGAACCATAGTTTACAATTCTAATTATTTTGTTGCTGCTGCCCTCAGGACTCATGCTTCATAGAAGTTGCATAATGTATGAAGTTTACTTAAAATTCATATTTTATACACATACATACACACACACACACACACACACACACACACACACACACACACACACACGTCTATCTAATTTCCACAGTGACTCAAAACCACAAAATGCATCATGGAAACCATTCATGTCAGTTCTGAGTAAGAGGTACAACCTCTAATTCTCACTCTATTATCCAGGTTTTTACACATCAGACAACAAAACAAATTTTATTTTTACTTCTCTTAAGTGCTGAATTTACAGAGTACTTTCTCTTAAGTAAAAGCCATACAAGAAGAGGTTATACCACAAAAATTAATGAATGAATGTTAAAGATCATTCATTGTTCACGTTTAGAATGGGGTGGGCTAATGTAACCAATGCATGTTACACATTATCAACTTTCAGAAATACAGTAAAAAATACTTAAACATAAATATCTAATCTTTAATGTTTCAAAGAGCACTTCAACTTCTTGACACCTTTATTAACAGTATGTGTTAGAACAGATAAAGAAATGAGGCTCAGACAGGTTAATTGAATTGTCTGAGATGGTGCATCTCAGGTATCCTGACTTCTGTGCCCTTTTTACCACGCATACTCTGTTGATACAAGATGGTATAACGTTTTTATTGTATATGATACTGTATACATATTCATATTCTTATATTAATTTGAAAAAGGGGGAAATAACTTGGGAAACAAGAATTATAAAAGGAGTACAAAAACTTCTTGTAAAATTTTCCTATATATAAATGTTTGAACTTACGCCACTGATCGTCTTTTGTCCTCAGTAGAACTTATAACCTAAAGGCCAAGTAATGGCATTTAAGGTCCCTTCTAATTCTATGATTCAATGGCAGAAGGGGATAGTTTTCTTAGTTTGAAATTTTACCCAGCTTAATCTGTGGTACTTAGGAAAATAAATCTGTCAGATATTGCTCTAAAATATTTATAGCTTCCCAAGTTTCTCATACTTTATATCTGCAGGTTTTTAAAAAATTTAATGTATTTATCCACACAATTTCTGTGAAGCTTTAGAATGTCACCCAATTTTACAGATGTAAAAATAAAAAAACAATCTAAAAAATGGCATTTAAAAAACAAGTCCTCATAAAGAGAGATTTTAATCATGTCTGAATTCACTGAAGAAAAATTGATTGAAATATTGAGGATATTGTTTCCCTTGAGCAACCCTAACTCTGTCTTCAGGAATAAGATTTTTATAGCAAAACATATTTAAATTGTTATTGAATTCACATAGGTTAAGAACAAGTTTAATCATTTTCATCTAAGAAGTGATTATTATTTAAAGAAACTACAATATTAAAGGTTTGGGTTTAATATATGAACACATGATTAAACTTTCTACAATTTTGAAATGGGCATCGATTTCTATGATATTAAATCTGTTTTTTAAAGTTACTTCCTCCTGACATTTTAGATAGATGGCATAACTTAACTTCATGTGATGCACTTGGTTCTAGTTTTTTGAACTTTTGAATTCAACTATATATACGTAGAATAGAGACCAACTAAAATAGGAAAACAATCACTATACCGTCTAGTCTGAGAAGAAAAAGAAAGGCAGGCATCTATTGTTTTTTAGTATTCTATTATTAAATTAATAACTAAAACCTGAAGGTTATTACTGTTCATGAATATTTTTACACCTTTGTTATAAATGAAACCTTTGGAGAAATGATTCCCTGAAAAGTTTTCTAATAGATTTTAAATACCTTTTTCTTTCTACTTAATTATATCTCTAAAATGTTCTTCAAATTAACTAACGGCAAGAAATGAATTTTAAAGAGATCTTTTTCAATAGCCTAATGAGGTACAGTATGTGATGAGTACCATAATAAAAAAGTATGGAAGTTATATTTCAAGTGTTCGTAATAACAATTAAAATTTATATTTAGAATATATCCAAAATGGCACAAGACTTAGATTATATCAAGGCAAAGAGTAGTTGTCATTTTATAGTATTTTATATCTTTATCTTTTTGGAATAAAAAGAGAAAGGATATCAGATCTTTCTACTCAGTGTTGGCTGGTTGAAGAACAATCAGAATTTAAAACACATAAAAAAGTGAACCAGGGTAATAAGGGTAACAGTGTGAAACAAATTCAGGTATAATAACATACTAGTTTTCTCACTGGACTCTTGTGAGAATAAAATTAGATAATGCTCTGTAGAGAATACAGAGAACCATTCCTGTGTATCCAGTGGCAAAGTGTCAAAACTGACAGATCTGCAAAGTAACCTACCAAAGTATTAAAATCTTGTGTGTGTGTGTGTGTGTGTGTGTGTGTGTTGTAAATAAACATAGAAAAGAAAATCAACCTCCTAAGACACTTTCGGCAAGTTATTTCTCAAGCCTTAATTTTCTCATTTGTAAAGAGGGGACTAAAAAAAAAAATGCTCTCTTTTAGGCTTGTAACTTTCATATGAGCTAATATTTAAGGAAAGTGTTATATCATTATGCCATTTTTAATGTTTACTTTGAATTTGCAGCATCAATTTCCCTTTTATTTTAAGTCTTTTCTTTCCTAACATTTTTTTTAA
Organism: Lipotes vexillifer; assembly: GCF_000442215.2. Taxonomy (NCBI): domain Eukaryota; kingdom Metazoa; phylum Chordata; class Mammalia; order Artiodactyla; family Lipotidae; genus Lipotes; species Lipotes vexillifer. The sequence goes on from NW_006774067.1 coordinate 4,252,122, forward strand.
CATCTTTATTGGAGTATATTTGCTTTAAAAGGTGTGTTAGTTTCTGCTGTATAACAAAGTAAATCAGCTATACGTATACATATATCCCCATATCCCCTCCCTCTTGCGTCTCCCTCCCACCCTCCCTATCCCACCCCTCTAGGTGGTCACAAAGCACTGAGCTGATCTCCCTGTGCTATGCGGCTGCTTCCCATTAGCTATCTATTTTACATTTGGTAGTGTATATGTGTCCATGCCACTCTCTCACTCATCCCAGCTTACCCTTCCCCCTCCTGGTGTCCTCAAGTCCATTCTCTACATCTGCTTATTTATTCCTGTCCTGCCCCTAAATTCTTCAGAACCACTTTTTCTTTAGATTCCATATATATGTGTTAGCATATGGTATTTTTTTTTCTCATTCTGACTTACTTCACTATGTATGACAGACACTAGGTCCATCCACCTCACTACAAATAACTCAATTTCGTGTCTTTTTATGGCTGAGTAATATTCCATTGTATATATGTGCCACATCTTCTTTATCCATTGCTCTGTTGATGGACACTTAGGTTGCTTCCATATACTGGCTATTGTAAATAGTGCTGCAACGAACATTGTGGTATATGACTCTTTTTGAATTATGGTTTTCTCAGGGAATATGCCCAGTAGTGGGATTGCTGGGTCATATGATACTTCTATTTTTAGTATTTTAAGGAACCTCCATACTGTTCTCCATAGTGGCTGTATCAATTTACATTCCCACCAACAGTGCAAGAGGGTTCCCTTTGCTCCACACCCTCTCCAGCATTTATTCTTTGTAGACTTTTTGATGATGGCCATTCTGACTGGTGTGAGGTGATACCTCACTGTAGTTTTGATTTACATTTCTCTAATGATTCGTGATGTTGAGCATCCTTTCATGTGTTTGTTGGAAATCTGTATATCTTCTTTGGAGACATGTCTATTTAGATCTTCTGCCCAGTTTTGGACTGGGTTCTTTGTTTTTTTGATATTGAGCTGCATGAGCTGCTTATAAATTTTGGAGATTAATCCTTTGGCAGTTGCTTCATTTGCAAATATTTTCTCCCATTCTGAGGGTTGTCTTTTCGTCTTGTTTATGGTTTCCTTTGCTGTGAAAAAGCTTTCAAGTTTCACTAGGCCCCATTTGTTTATTTTTTTTTAATTTCCATTTCTATAGGAGGTGGGTCAAAAAGGACCTTGCTGTGACTTATGTCATAGAGTGTTCTGCCTATGTTTCCCTCTAAGAGTTTTATAGTGTCTGGCCTTACATTTAGGTCTTTAATCCATTTTGAGTTTATTTTTGTGTATGGAATTAGGGAGTGTTCTAATTTCATTTTTTACATGTAGCTGTCCAGTTTTCCCAGCATCACTTATTGAAGAGGCTGTCTTTTCTCCATTGTATATCTTGCCTCCTTTATCAAAAATAAAGTGACCATATGTGCATGGGTTTATCTCTGGGCTTTCTGTCCTGTTCCATTGATCTATATTTCTGTTTTTGTGCCAGTACCATACAGTCTTGATTGCTGTAGCATTTTAGTGTAGTCTGAAGTCTGGAAGCCTGATTCCTCTAGCTCCGTTTTTCTTTCCCAAGATTGTTTTGGCTATTGGGGGTCTTTTGTGTTTCCATACAAATTGTGAAATTTTTTGTTCTAGTTCTGAGAAAAATGCCATTGGCAGGTTGATAGGGATTGCATTGAATCCTTAAATTGCCTTGGGTAGTATACTCATTTTCACAATGTTGATTCTTCCAATCCGAGAACATGGTATATCTCTCCATCTGTTTGTATCATCCTTAATTTCTTTCATCAGTGTCTTATAGTTTTCTGCATACAGGTCTTTTGTCTCCTTAGGTAGGTTTATTCCTAGGTATTTTATTGTTTTTCTTGCAAGGGTAAATCGGATGTTTCCTTAATTTCTCTTTCAGATTTTTCATCATTACTGTATGGGAATGCAAGAGATTTCTGTGCATTAATTTCGTGTCCTGCTACTTTACCAAATTCATTGATTAGCTCTAGAAGTTTTCTGATACCATCTTTAGGATTCTCTATGTATAGTATCATGTCATCTGCAAACAGTGACAGCTTTACTTCTTTTCAATTTGGATTCCTTTTATTTCTTCTTTGTCTCTGATTGCTGTGGCTAAAACTTCCAAAACTATGTTGAATAATAGTGGTGAGAGTGGCAACCTTGTCTTGTTCCTGATCTTAGTGGAAATGCTTTCAGGTTTTCATCATTGAGAACGATGTTGGCTCTGGGTTTGTCATATATAGCCTTTATTATGTTGAGGTAAGTTCCTTCTGTGCCTACTTTCTGGAGGGTTTTTATCATAAATTGGTGTTGAATTTTGTCAAAAGCTTTTTCTGCATCTATTGAGATGATCATATGGTTTTTCTCCTTCAATTTGTTAATATGGCGTTTCACGTTGACTGATTTGAATACATTGTAGAATCCTTGCATTCCTGGGATAAACCACACTTGATCATGGTGTATGACCCTTTTAATGTGCTGTTGGATTCTGTTTACTAGTATTTTGTTGAGGATTTTTGCATCTATGCTCATCAGTGATATTGGTCTGTAGTTTTCTTTTTTGTGACATCTTTGTCTGGTTTTGATATCAGGGTGATGGTGGCCTCGTAGAATGAGTTTGGCAGTGTTCCTCCCTCTGCTATATTTTGGAAGAGTTTGAGGAAGATAGGTGTTAGCTCTTCTCTAAATGTTTGATAGAATTTGCCTGTGAAGCCATCTGGTCCTAGGCTTTTGTTTGTTTGAAGATTTTTAATCACAGTTTCAATTTCAGTGCTTGTGATTGGTCTATTCATATCTTCTATTTCTTCCTGGTTCAGTCTAAGAAGGTTGTGCATTTCTAAGAATTTGTCCTTTTCTTCCAGGTTGTCCATTTTATTGGCATAGAGTTGTCTGTGGTAATCCCTCTTGATACTTTGTACTTCTGCAGTGTCAGTTGTTACTTCTCCTTTTTCATTTTCAATTCTATTGATTTGTGTCTTATCCCATTTTTTCTTGATGAGTCTGGCTAATGGTTTATCAATTTTGTTTATCTTCTCAAAGAACCAGCTTTTAGTTTTATTGATCTTTGCTACTGTTTCCTTCATTTCTTTTTCATTTATTTCTGCTCTGATTTTATGATTTCTTTCCTTCTGCTAACTTTGGCAGTTTTTGTTCTTCTTTCTCTAATTGCTTTAGGTGTAAGGTTGGGTCGTTTATTTGAGATGTTTCTTGTTTCTTGAGGTAGGATTTTATTGCTATAAACTTCCCTCTTAGAACTGCTTTTGCTGCACATGATAGGTTTTGGGTCATTGTGTTTTCATTGTCATTTGTTTCTAGTTATTATTTTATTTCCTCTTTATTTCTTCAGTGATCTCTTGGTTATTTAGTAGTGCATTGTTTAGTCTCCATGTGTTTGTATTTTTTACAGATTTTTCCTGTAATTGATGTCTAATCTCATAGTGTTGTGGTCGAAAAAGATATTTGATTATGATTTCAATTTTCTTAAATTTACCACGGCTTGATTTGTGACCTAGGATACGATCTATTCGGGAGAATGTTCTATGAGCACTTGAGAAGAAAGTGTATTCTGTTGTTTTTGGATGGAATGTCCTATAAATATCAATTAAGTCCGTCTTGTTTAATGTGTCATTTAAAGCTTGTGTTTCCTTATTTATTTTCATTTTGGATGATCTGTCCATTGGTAAAAGTGTGGTGATAAAGTCCCCTACTATTATTGTGTTACTGTCAATTTCCTTTATTATGGCTGTTAGCATTTGTGTTATGTATTGAGGTGCTCCTATGTTGGGTGCATAAATATTTACAATTGTTATATCTTCTTCTTGTAGTGATGCCTTGATCATTATGTAGTGTTCTTCTTTGTCTCTTGTAATAGTCGTTATTTTAAAGTCTATTTTTTCTGATATGAGAATTGCTACTCCAGGTTTCTTCTGATTTCCATTTGCTTGGAATATCTTTTTCCATCCCCTCACTGTCAGTCTGTATGTGTCCCTAGGTCTGAAGTGGGTCTCTTGTAGACAGCATATATGTTGGTCTTGTTTTTGTATCCATTCAGCCAGTTTATGTCCTTCAGATGGAGCAGTTAATCCATTTACATTTAAGGTAATTATCAATATGTATGTTCCTATAACCATTTATCAGTTGTTTTGTGTTTGTTATTGTAGGTCTTTTCCTTCTCTTGTGTTTCTGGCCTAGAGAAGTTCCTTTAGCATTTGCTGTAAACTGGTTTCGTGGTGCTGAATTCTCTTAGCTTTTGCTTGTAAGTTTTAATTTCTCCAACGAATCTGAATGAGATCCTTGCTGGGTAATCTTGGTTTGTAGGCTTTTCCCTTTCATCACCTTAAATATGACCTGCCACTCCCTTCTGGCTTGCAGAGTTTCTGCTGAGAAATCAGCTGTTAACCTTATGCAGATTCCCTTGTATGTTATTTGTTGTTTTTCCCTTGCTGCTGTTAATATTTTTTCTTTGTATTTAATTTTTGGTAGTTTGATTAATATGTATCTTGGCTTGTTTCTCCTTGGATTTTCCCTATTTGGGATTCTCTGAGCTTCCTGGACTTGACTGACTATTTTGTTTCCTATATTAGGGAAGTTTTCAACTATAATCTCTTCAAATATTTTCTCAGACCCTTTCTTTTTCTCTTCTTCTTCTAGGACCACTATAATTTGAATGTTGTTGTGTTTAATGTTGTCCCAGTGGTCTCTGAGACTGTCCTCCATTCTTTTCATTCTTTTTTCTTTATTCTGCTCTGCAGTAGTTATTTCCACTATTTTAACTCCAGGTCACTTATCCATTCTTCTGCCTCAGTTATTCTGATATTGATTCCTTCTAGAGAATTTTTAATTTCATTTATTGTGCTGTTCATCGTTGTTTGTTTGCTCTTTAGTTCTTCTAGGTCCTTGTTAAATATTTCTTGTACTTTCTCCATTGTATTTCCAAGATTTTGGATCATCTTTCCTATCATTACTCTGAATTCTTTTTCAGGTAGACTGCCTATCTTCTCTTCATTTGTTTGGTCTGGTGGGTTTTTACCTTGCTGCTTCAACTGCTGTATATTTCTCTGTCTTCTCATTTTGCTTAACTTACTGCATTTGGGGTCTCCTTTTCATAGGCTGCAGGCTTGTAGTTCCCATTGTTTTTGGTGTCTGTCCCCAGTGGGTAGGGTTGGTTCAATGGGTTGTGTAGGCTTCCTGGTGGAGGGGACTACTGACTGTGTTCTGGTGGATGAGGCTGGATCTTTTCTTTCTGGTGGGCAGGGCTGTGTCCGGTGGTGTGTTTTGGGGTGTCTGTGAACTTATGATTTTAGGCAGCCTGTCTGCTAATGGGTGGGGTTGTGTTCCTGTCTTCCTAGTTGTTTGGCATGGGATGTCCAGCACTGTAGCATGCTGGTCATTGAGTGGAGGTGGGTTTTAGCGTTGAGATGGAGATCTCTGGGAGATGTTTTGCCGTTTGATATTACATGGGGCTGGCAGGTTTCTGGTGGACCAATGTCTTGAACTCGGCTCTCCCACCTAAGAGGCTCCGGCCTGACACCCGGCACATATTTTCATAATATGTGATGATGTGTTAAAAATACAACAACATGAAAATTTGAATAAAAATTCAACTGGCAAAACAGTGTTTATATTTCTGTTAAGCAGATTAGATTCTGCTGTGAGACCTTTTTCTTATATGTATGTGTGTATGTATTTTAAGCACTTACATCTCCCTAATAGGAGCAAGACTGGGGAGGAGAAACAATATTTTTGTTGTTTATTTATACTTCACCTTACTTCAAAAAAAGATTTGTGGTTGTTTAAATTACGCTTACAAAATATCAAGAAAATATAAAGTAGCAGAATGTGAGAAAGGAGTAAGAAAAACAAAATGTGAACATATTTGACCATTTAAATCTAAATGAAATGTTACATAAAAGATGATAATTGGTTTTTTCTTCAATTCAATGGAAAACAGAAATAAAAGAGACCTGTTTCACACTCTAGTATGAAGCATTTAGATTGGATTCAAGAAATAGCTTTCTGACAGTGAATTGAAATAGGTAACTATCTTATTTGAAGATATTTAGAAATAGAATAGAATCTCATCTTTCTCTGCTCCTTGAGAGTTGACCCTACCTAAGGGATGGTTTCATGACCTAGCAAGCCTCTCCCTTCTGGCCCTATAATTAGCTAATTCTACAGAGAATACTGCCTCACCCATTCTTTAAAGAGCCTGCCTGGTAAAGAGAAGATAGCTGGAAAATGGAATTTAAAAATGTGGCCTGTGTTTCAGTATCTGGCATACTGTTCTATTGGGAGTTACGACTGTAATTCTATTATATTCAGGACTATAAAATGGTGCAGTTTAAAGCAGTTAAGAATAGTACTACAAGTACTTAGATTTAAATTTTCTCTTTACCGTCAAAGACACAAATAAATTTAATAATTATATCAGCGGACTGAAATTAGACTATGTAGAAACTATACTATATTATACTTAAATTTATAGAGGTAATTCCTCTATATTCTCTTTCTAATTTGTCTTTATTCACATTTTTATAACAGCTGATACAAGAGGTTGAGTTGCTAAACAATTATCTGAAACCAAATTATCAGGGGAGAATATATTTTTTACCTGATTTGTTAGACACCCAAATAATTGCTTCTGGAGACACATGGCTTCTATTTCCTACCACAACAGTTAATGGGATCTGCCACAGGTAACTGCAAAATAAAAGAGAAACTTTAAGAATAAAAATGGTTATAACAAACAAACAACATTTCCTATGCACCTCCTATGTGATTTTTCTTATTCTCTTTAGGAGAATTTTTTAAATTCCCCAGTCATAAATGTAAGGAATAGGCCAAGAAGATGAATTCACTCTTTCAATGTCGCTAAGCAGACTTGGCCTCTAAGAGTTTTAATTTCAACACAAAAGGTGGACTACCAACAAAACAATTTATCTTGGAAAAAAAGATTTGAATTTTACATGAGGAATAAAAAGTAGCTAAAATCTATAAATCTGAGCTGCACCATATATTGAGTAAAGTCTTAAAATAACTCCTTTCTACTTGATTCTGCATTAGATTAATGCCCGTTCCAGTGGTTTCATGCATTTACATTTCAACATTCTCCTCATTTACTTCTTTAACTATTCTTAAAAACCACTTTTGTCAGATATTATAGAAAGGATAATACAGCACAGATAAAGTTATTTAGCAAAGTAGGGACAAAAAGCAAAACTGATCAGATCCCCCTAAAATCCAGATCAATACAAAGAACACCGTGGGACACAATGCTTTGTTTTCTGAAATGGAATTTCCAAATTGATGTGTGAGATCAACCACCAATGTGCAGGGATCAGTCATGAGTCTTCAGCTATTAAAGAAAAGCGTTTTCTAGAACATGACTTTTTATAGGATAAAAATTTAGGCCTAAACTTGTACGTGAAATAATATCAATTTAACCTCAAATGAGCAACCAGAGATAAATTGGATAGTCTTACAATAAAATCCAATGACTACAGTTTGTTCCCCTAAAATATAGCCAGGTTATGTTAACCAATCATTGCACTATTAGCAACAGAGAGAGTCAACAATATGCAGTATGAGAAAAATATTTCTGACCTGAAAACTATAAGAATACTCTATGAGCTCAGTAACTATGAGAATTAATGGAGAATTGAGACTTTTTCAGGGAACATGTCTGGGGGTATGTAGCTAAAAATAGAATGAATATGTCTTTTGATGGGGGAGGACATCTCCAAATCTGTCATGTGGAATTTGATTATTATTTTATCATTTCATGTCTCCCATTCACAATAATCAGAATTTAGTAATAGCAAAAATCCAAATGGAAGACTGGAAGAAATTCCTAGTGTTATACCAACTGCTATCTCCAACATAGAAAGTTAATATGTTTAAGATTCTAAATTTTAAAAGTATATGCTATACTTAATCAGACAAACATTTCTGAGTGCCACCTATGTGGAGACATGCTGCTATACTGAATGGACTCTGGACAATTGATCAGGAAATAAACAATCTATTGTAGCGAAACAAGTATTGTTTGTAGGGTAGACATTGGTGAACGCCAACCCATGTACACTCTTTAACAAATATCCCCAAGCTCATAACACGATACCAAGAATATGCCACAAGTATTTATAATGGATTTACTGTTAGGAAGATACAGAGAATTTATATAATAAATTTATATATAAATATATATAGTTGTTCTCTAAAAATAATGAATCTTTTTGATTAACTGAAATTATTAGGTAAGAGACAATGCCTGACTCTGCATGTGATTCTCGAATTAAACTATGAACTCACTTTTGTGTACCTAAGATCTTTCAAAAGCCTGGAAATGAAATGCTTCCATAAATTGCGGTTGAAATGGATTGAATGAGACTGAACTGAAGTAAAATAAAAGGAACTATCAGTCTATAATAAGACAGAGATTAACTTTATGCAATTGATTTTTTTAGTACAGATTGTCTATATTGAGTTGGGGCAACTAAATTTTGAAGGCAAATAAATATCAGTTAAAGGGCCAGAAATATATAAAATTGAAGATGTTTAAAACTCTTCAAGGATAAATGTGTCTTTTTTGTAGCATGATCATAAAATGTTTATGAAATAGTATTTGCCCTTAATATAACATACTTATAATCTTACATTTATTTAAACTGTACCCTTCTAAATAATGAAACTAGAAATTACAATAAAAATTGATATGTTTTGATTTTGAGTTTTAGCAAAAGTCTCTAAAGTCAAGAAGGAGAGATTCATACCAATACCTGCATTGTTGCTTACAGACAATTCCACATACAAGAAACTTCCTAAATTGCAGACACTGTACTGTATAGCAGTGTTCAGATGCAAAAAAGGAGTTAACTTTAAGGTACTGCAATACAAACATTGGGGCATTTTGTAAATTTTTAAAAATACCCTCTATATTTTTCCTAAGAATGTTTTTGGCCTCTATTCTCTGTGCGTGTGTGTGTGTGTGTGTGTGTGTGTGCGCACATGTATGTATACACAAAATCTATACATTGTCCCAAAGTAAAAATTACAAATCACCAAGCACATCTGAAGTTTATATTATTTCTGAATTGCTATACTATCAGTACTATACAAGTTGTTTTCCTTAACTTTCCAAACAACACATATTTGATCTTTCCACCAATTTCATTTTTAAGATCAAAGAAAGCATGGCAATTATGTTGCTTTATGATTACAACTTAAAAGGCTAGAAGAAGACCCTAAACATTGTGGGTGAAAAGCTCTGTGTGGTATGCTGTAAAAAAATCCAAAACTGCAGTGAGTTATGTTAAAAAAGAAACTAGAGGGCTTCCCTGGTGGCGCAGTGCTTGAGAGTCCGCCTGCCGATGCAGGAGACGCGGGTTCGTGCCCCGTTTCGGGAAGATCCCACATGCCGCGGAGCGGCTGGGCCCGTGAGCCATGGCCACTGAGCCTGCGCGTCCGGAGCCTGTGCTCCGCAAATGGGAGAGGCCACAACAGTGAGAGGCCCGCATAACGCAAGGAAAAAAAAAAAAAGAAACTAGAAAAAAGAACCTGTGAAATTAAATTGTGCCCCCGCCCCTTAAGTTTAACTTGAATTTTAGTCATCTCATTTTAAGAGGAAAAAAACAAAAACAATGCACTTTCAAAAGACCCCCAAGATATTTTTTATTTAACAGTCCCTGGGACTACCTCTCTTCATCGTAGGTCACATTTTTATAATAAAGCAATGTTTATTCTAATGATTATGTTAAGGTAGAAAAGCGTAGGTACTTATTTTAGCTGGAGTGAAAAAACTTTTTAAAAAATGGTACCAATATTAGTGAAGCATTAATGTAGATGCCATGAAAAATGGTTCCAAGGTTGCTATCATTGGACCCAAAACAAAAGGAGATAAATATAATTCTCTGTAGCACAGGACTCCAAGAAGCTCCATATGTATAGGAGACATCACTGAACATTACAATGTATTAACTTTATAAAGAAAAAAACGCTACACAAATTCACAATTTCCCAAATACCAAAATGCTAGCAAATATTTTACTCACTTTCACATATCAACTAACTTTATGCAATTATTATATAAAGACCTTTCTTTCTATGCTGTAATATAGCTACCACATATGAAAAATATGATTACTATATACATTAAAAATGTTCTAGGCATGTTGTAGTGATATTCCAGTGTCCTCTACAAAATTGAAGACAAAGAATTGATTATACCGTCACAGAAAATATCCACAATTCATGGGTTTCCTGGCGTAAATGGGCACTATGTTTTACTGCATTAACTATTTGCAGTATATGATAAAGACCTAAGAAGGTTACAGACAAAGGGCAGATAGAATTGGTATTGAAGCTTTGACCACAATGTTATAGTGAATTAAATTATCAATAATATAAAACTGAATACTAAAATTTCAACTGCAAACTTTATTATTTCAAAAGATATAAAATAAATTTTGAGACTGATGGAATGCCATGCATTATCTCACTCAATATTTTCTATGCCAAGTTCTCAGCGTTCAAAACCATTCATATGATTTTATAACTCCAGCAAAAGTAAAGCTCTGTAAAAGCTTTGTATAGGTATATATACCTATACAGCCTGGGAGAAAGTCTTCCTTTAAAGAGTCAGACTTGCGGCCGATACATCTGGCTCATATTATAGGTTGACAGACTATTTTTGTTCAAAATTTGTTCTGTCATCTGCATGTCCTTTATGTTTTTCTGCATCAGTGATGCTTGTGTTAAGAATGATCATTCTCAAAGGCAAGGCCTGAATCTCTCTAACTTTGCCACAGTCAAGTAGTTTTTATGTACTTCCCGACAAGGCCAGGGTTCATGCCTAAGCAGGTTTCACCTGGGGCCAGAGGGTGGCTGGCCAGAAGCAGTGTTTGGCAGCTGTGAGGAATCCAGGGTGGGTGAAGGGTTGACCCAGTCAGATCCTGACAGTGTGGCAGGATAATACCCTGTATTCCACAGGTGCAAACAGTTAGGTTACAAGGGCAGTCTGCTGAAGGACAGTGTATATAATGAGCAGGAGATTTAAGACAATACTTTCTTAAGTGGGTTCCCAATTTAGTCACCAGAAAACATTCATGAATTTCTCAGTTACTTCTACCTGGACCCTGTCTTGGAGCTACGCTACTTAGGTATGATTTTCATTCCTCTTAGAGATAACAAAGAAAGCTTAATGCATGCTTCACATATCCTAGATACTGATGGATGATAAAATCAGATTCCTAATATTCCAAATGGGAGACCAGCATGACCAGTCTAATCCCAACACCTCATTTTATTTATTAATTTTGACCTCCAACCCTCCCTGTCCCGCTCCCAACCTCTTATCCAGATATCTTAGAAAAAAATAAAATGAAATGATTTAAGTTCTATCTTTCCTTGGCTCAGCTTTAATAAAGCACAAAGGAGTGGGAAAACATGAACTAGAAAAGAATTACATGCTGAGTTTTCAGTAATTAAATAAGAATTTCAAATGAAAGTTAAAGTAACAAGTCAGATTCTATGTATGTTGTGTTAATGGTTTTTAGACACTAAAAGTGAGGGAAGAGAATGTATTTTAATACTAAGTGGCATTGATAGTTAGACCATTTTAAATGGATCTAGTTTGAGTTCCTCTGGCTCAGACACTATTTAGTCTGGTTGGGGGTTTTTGTTTAACTAGTCTTTCTGGATTGTTAGTTTCTGTTCTTGTCTATTCTACAAATCTTGGTTTTCTTAATACCATTTAATCCACTTCAAAGTATTTTAACTTTCTTAAATTTAATTCAACAAACATTTACAGGGAAAAGTAAAAAAACAAAACAAAACACACATTATTGTTTTAAATGACCATGATAATTTAAATCCTGTCTTCTTAAACAAAATAACTTTAGCATGCTGTCACCTTGATAGTTAAAATATCTGGAAATGGGAGTAAAAGAGGGTTCAAAATGAAAATACCATATGTAAATAAAGAAATGAAAGCTATATTTCGAGTACTTTTCATAATTCTGTTATCAATTCTTTTTAAAATGTTAAAATGCAAAGTGAAACATAAAAAACAAAAGCAATGTTTTCACATAAGCAACAGAGTTGTACCTGTTATTTTGAGGTTCATGTGCTTTAGTTTTAGCACTGATGTCATAAATAAAATGTTGCTGGGTAATTATTATTCTATTTTCTGCTGTTGTATTTCTCAAGATGGTGATAACAGGATAACCCATCTGGAGTGTCCACTGATCCATTACTTCTTGTATATTTACATACTTTCCATTCCTTTTTAAAGCCTTTATAACCAAAATTGTATAAATTAATTTTATAAACATAAACTATAAACATAATTAACATTAAACCATTTTCATGTTTACTTTTATGATTTACTTAAGTATGAAAACATTTAAAATCGGTGAAACTAATATAATGTGTTAGTAAAATTAATCTTCTTGCCTTAGCTTAAGCTTCATGCATATATATATATATATATATATATATATATAAATAAAAACTTTATTAACATTAAAGTTTTTACCTAATGGAAGATGAAATATATTTTATTGTTAAAGCAAGTACTTACTTGCAGCATCTTTAAGCATCCCCAGTATGTCTAGTATTAAACTTAAATACTTGTCATTCACTTAAAGAGAAAAAGTTCTTTACCATCTATATTTCACTCAAACATGAATATCTGACACCCTATTAAAATTATATTTCAGAAGTATTATCATGTTTGAAAGTAGGCAAGGTATCTTTAACTACCATTGTAGCTGAATTAATTTTAAACCTCATTATCCTTATAATATAATACATCAAATATAAAACAAGAAAGCAATATCAAGAAAAGGGAAATATAAAAAGTAAAAACAAACCATCAGTGTCAGTAAAAGTTATGAATGTTTTATAAACTCAATTCAAATATTCAAGAAGAGGCTTTGGCTTTCAAGCTTCCTATACTTTACCTCTGATAGTGTATTCCAGAGATCATTTCTGGCTGCATTGCCATACTTATGAATAGTTAAGTAATCCTACAAAGAATATAAAATTGTAATTACAATTCAAAGGCTAAGCAATTTCCAGTAAACACATTTATTTCTCAATTCGGTTAACCATTTCCATTTGTTGGAACTGCCTTAACACAAGATAAAGACGTGCAAAAAAGGTGAAGAATCTCATTTTAAAATATTCCAAAGAGATTGAACTATAGCATATTTCTTAATTAAATCATCAAACAATACTAATCTCTTAAAATTTATTTTCATAGCCACAATCACTTCTTATGGATTTTCCAGGGTCAAAGATCTTCCTCTAATTCAGCAAGTCAAACTCAGGAAATTTTGAAAAAACTACCTCTGCAATGAAATATTTAGGGGAAACTTTCTCATCAGGCTTTCATGTTGAAGTGTTGAAAAAATAGCTTGTTTTATGGAAAAAGGAAAAAAACAACCTGACTGATATATACTGATGTGAAGAGGGATTGTTTTGCCAAAAAGGTGATGACTATCTCCACAACTTGTCCAGTTCCCTGTCTCTCTGCAAAGGACAGGCTGCCTGATACAAAAATGATATATACACACTTCCATGAGTTTGAAACTCATATTAATATTTAATAAGAAAAGGTCAATCCTAAGTTTATTTAACGTTTTTGAGCTTAGGACTTCACATTTCTCATTTTCAATCATTAGGAGTTTAATGTACACACTTTCTGATTCATGTCTGTTCCCTTCTAAGAAGCATGGTTTATGTCACTGAATGTGTTATTTAGTTATGGCTACTTGGCATTTTTTTTTTTTCTGATTCCAAAGTAGAAAAATCAATAGACAACAGTGTTTTATATTATGAAACAGTGTCCCCTCCTTCATCTGAAGTTCCATTATCTCTGCCACACCTAGGTAGTAGACAAAATCTTAATTTACATCAGTACTAAAACTGGAAAAATTTTGCTGACTCCTTTCAGTACTTTATGTAGAGTGGAGTACTTTGGGGATAATTAAAGTTGGGGAAGCAAATTTTCTGAAATACAAATTGTAGCACCTGTGACAGATTCAGCTTTCTTGGTAACTCAAAGCACAGCGAATGGCAACTCCCACTTAATCAGACTCCTAGAGATGCAGTACTCAACACTAACTTAGCAACCACAAATTCATCGTTGTCATCAGGTGTTAGGAATAACTTTACTGAAAAAATACAAGCCTGAATGACCAGTCTGAATCCTAACCTTGGCTTTGAACATGCCACATGAGGCATTTCCAATTAGAACTCAAGGACCAGGATTTAAATCAGCTATTTCAGATTTAGTTGTCAGAATTATTTTTTATGCTTGTTTAGCACTTAAGTGAATAAATTTGGGGAAAATAGGAATTATGAAACATAAATTTAAATTTTATTGTAAATAAATAATAATAATGCCATAATGATAAAGTTTTAACATGAGAACTATTTATTATTGGATTCTGTTTATGTATAGTGCTGCTAGGATAATCCAAAAGAGGGAACAAAGGAATACTACATAGACCTTGAAAGGTCCAATACATAACTACAGGTTTCTCTTCACAGACAGATCATAAAAATCCAACGGTTCATGATATGAGTTGACCTTGGACCAATACTGATCATCAACTTGAGCTCTTGGTTCCCTCCCCAATTCAGAATAAAGTTCAAATTTACATTTCAAGCAGGCTGGAATGTCAATTATCCAAGTTTAGGAAGGCGCTCCAACTTGTCTGCCTCAGTATTCAAGGCAGATCGCATGCCTTCTTGGACTCCCAGCAGCCCCAGTTTTCGGGTGTTACTGGACTCCTACATATGTCACTTCTTTTCTCTGTTAAAAAACTCAAATGTTTTCCTTAGTAATTTTAACCTTCCTCTTGCACAAATATAGTCATATTTTGAATTGAGGAAATTTTGCTTTGTCTTTGTAGAATTACAAAACCACTTAAAAGAACAGTGAGTGTGGTTTTTTGATGATCAATCATTTATTTATTTGTCCATTCCACAAAATGTATGGTGCACTTTGCATGTGCCAGGCAGCTTACCAGGTGCTGGGGCAACAGTGGTGGAGAGAAGTTTACCGAGAATAACTAGAAATACTGAGATGTGATTTGTATAGGAAGGTTTCTACGACTGAAACTGGGGAAGTCTTGGTACAATAACCACTTGATAAGATGAATCAGATATTTGGTATGAGATTGAATAAGAAGATTTTAAGTTCTGGTCAAACCTACAAGTCAATGAATATGGACATGGCTGGAGTTATGAACCTGAAATGAAAATTTATATTTATATGTATGAAAGTCAATCAGCAGTAGATTTGACATAATATAAAGTAGAAGAATGATTTAATATTAACACTGTAAAGAGAACTGTGGGTTCTCTATACAGAGTATTTCAGAAACAGTAGAGTTGTTGAAAAGAGTAAAACAAAGATGACCACTAGAATATTCTTAAGGAACATAACCAACAATATAAACTGATTAAAAGTTAAAAGCAGGGACTTCCCTGGTGGCGCTGTGGTTAAGAATCGCCTGCCGATGCAGGGGACACGGGTTCAAGCCCTGGTCCGGGAAGATCCCACATGCCACGGAGCAACTAAGCCAGTGCGCCACAACTACTGAGCCTGCGTGCCACAGCTACTAAAGCCTGCACACCTAGAGCCTGTGCTCCGCAACAAAAAAAGCCACCGCAATAAGCCCACACACCGCAACAAGCCCGAGTAGTCCCTGCTCACCGCAACTAGAGAAAGCCCGCGCGCAGCAACGAAGACCCAGTGCAGCCAAATAAATAAATAAATTTATTTTTAAAAAAGTTAAAAGCATGTTAAGCAAAAGTATATTCTGATACATAAAGTGCAGGAATGGGAGTCTGTCTTTGTTCAAATCCATATTCCAACAGTCCCTAGTTGTATGATCTCTGGCAAATCACTTAACCTCTTTGTGCCTGTCTTCACATCTAGAAAATAAGGATAATAAAAGTACCTGCTGCATAGAATTTTTCTGAGAAATAAATGATTTAATATTTGTACAGTGTTAAAAAGCGAAGAGTGCTTAACACAGTAATGTCTATTCACTAGACAGTAGCTGCTATAATCTTATTAATCATTTCAGGTTACAGGTTGGAAAACTGAGTAACAAAAGCAAAAGCATCATTAATGATAATAATTAAAGAACATAGTACATGAAAACAACATCTGCCTCCCTTTTAGCACTAAGTTGCTTTATATTTTATTTCATTCAATCCCAAGATGACATTTATGAGTTAGATGTTATCATCAACACTTAATAAATCAAAACACTGGAACTCAGAGACTCCAGCCCATGTCCAAACCCCATATCTGTGCACACAACTGCTGACCCAAATCCAATATCTTCGAGATGACACACAGGTGACTAAGAGTCATGTTCAAAGCTGAACTCATGTCCTCCCCTATATCAGCTCCTTTTGGGAGCCCTTCCCCAGGGATGACCCTTCCATCCACCTCAACCAAGGCGTCATCTTTGATGCCTTTCTCTCCCTTTCCACCACATTCAGGTAATGATCCACATCCTAAATAGCCCCCTAATATTCCCCCTTCCTTTTAGCTCTTTGACAGCCACTCTATTTTGCCCAGATGACTATTACTGCTACTACTTCTGCTTTGTCCCTTTCAAATCTCATCTCTTTCACGCAGTCATGCATGAATACTTTTCATCAAATATACATATGAATCCCTGCTGCCTTCAGAATACAGTCCAAACATACCTCAATGTATCTTAAAGGTGTCCCTCATAGTCTGGTCCCTCTGTACCTCTCCAATCCCATCCATTACTTTGTTGGCCCCCTGCCTCAACTTAACCATTTTCACCTTTCTTGCAGATGTCTAATGCATATTTTCTCCCTTTTCTAGTTCCCTGCACAAGCAGTTCTCTACACACTCTTTTCTCCTTTGCCCATTTAAATTCAATTCAATCTCCAGGACTCAAGTTTGCATGTCCTTCGGGAATCCTTTCTTGCCCATTCTCACCCCCTTCCTAATTCTGAGTCAAGCACCCCTCTTATATTCTTACATGCTTCACCATATAAGAGCAATTATCACACTGTTATAATTGCCTGTTTACTAGTTTGACTGCCCACATAGTCTGTAAATTCCATGAGAGTGAGGACCCTGTGATTCCTGTTTACCACTATTTAACCAGCATCTATATGCCCAGCCTGGTACCCAGTAGATGCACAATATATTTGTGTGATTTCTGACTTTCCTTATGCAATATGCCTTTCTGCTGACAGCTGACAATGCAGTAAAGAGAGATTTCTTGTACCTATCATGTTCCCCCTAAATGTCATATTTAAACACTAAATAATTTATTATTTCAGCGAGTATCTGTCAGATATATAACTTGCAATGATATATGCGATTGGCCCTGATGTCATCAAAAGACTGTAAACTATTGGGTATGAGACCATTTTTTGTTTAACTTTCTTTGCTAACAAGTGACACGGTTCATAACATTTTATATATAAAAGCCAATGGGACTAATAAAGACAAGGGGAAAAGTAAAAAGTGAGCTGAGGAAGTAAAGCACTATTATCTTTTAAGATTTATGTGGAAATAATTATGGAATACTTGCTCTACTATTAACAAGCACTTCAGCATGTTGAAACAGAGGATCAACCATATAAATGGTTTATTCCTCAGGACACGGAGGGACAGTTTGATAAAAATCAAAGAGCTATGGACTGGCTTGTATGTGTTCAGCTGTAAATAACAAAAAATCCACCCTGGGATGACTTTTTTAATAACAAGATTTATTCTTTCCTACTATAAGAAGGTAAGATAGAGCCGCAGCTCTTTTCCTATGGAATTCTTTTGGCCCCATCTTTACCTAAGTTTTGGCTTTCTCCTCACATTTGGGGCTAGATGGCTGTAGCAATCCCACACATTCAGATGTAACATCACACAGAGGAAAATATGGAATTTTCTCCTGAGAATCTCTGTTTAAGAATCAGAAAAACTCTCCCTCAAATCCTACATCAAACTCCCCACGTTTCCCGTTTAGCCAAATTCTATCATGTGCTCTAAACAAAATCTGTTAGTGAAATTTTGGGGGGGGGGGATTGCACAAGTCAGGACCCAGTCCTATGAAGTATATGATTATATAGATGAGGATGAGAATCCAAACAAAATCAAAATTTGGTTTATAAGAAAGAAGAGGAGACTAGCTTGTGGGTATACCACCAACAGTGTTTTCTCCAGTGAGACAAGGGATGCAAGTCCAGGCCTCAGTGACCCTGGAAAGCAGGATCCTTTCTACTTGCAAGAATAGTCTGGGAAACGCCAGGTAAATCGAGCACTGATTTTTCTGACTATGTGACAAGAAGTTTGAAGCAAGGGTTTAAAATATTGTTCCTTTCTATTAAGAATAATTGTACCTCAAAATATTTGTACTGGGCATTTGTCATTCTTTTGGCTTTCTGGTATTTAAACACCACTTTTATATGAGGGTGATAACTCATCATGGAATCTTAGAGGAAAGTGAGGGCTCTCTCACTTGAAATGGAAGGGACAAAATTCTAAATCCTCTCCACTCTCCCTGTCAGCTAAAACGTGGATACTTCATCCCAGGACTGTTAATCCTACAGGATCAATGCAAAGGAGCAGCAATCACTGAAATCACATTCCCTGTAATGGTGACACTGAGGGTCCAGA
The DNA here is from genome assembly GCF_000442215.2 of Lipotes vexillifer. Lineage (NCBI taxonomy): Eukaryota > Metazoa > Chordata > Mammalia > Artiodactyla > Lipotidae > Lipotes > Lipotes vexillifer. The sequence continues at coordinate 4,270,828 of NW_006774067.1, forward strand.
TACAGCCATGCTAATGGCAGCAACGGAACCAGCCAGTACTATGACATGACCTTGGCTAGGTTTCTTAATTTCTGAGTCTCCTTTAGTTCCTATTATCTGTTTTGTAAGCCTGATTCTCCACACTTCCCAATGATTCCAAGGACTGCCCTACACCCTTGCAAAAAATTCCTTTTTGCTTAATTCAGTCAGAGTTTCTTTCTGTTGCTTGCAACCCAAAATCCTGACTGATACAACACTAATGGGTGATACAAAACAAAGATGTCTTACATTTTCTTGGTTTCCTCAGCAAGAAAAATAGAAACAATCTCTCAGGACTTATGCAAAACGTAAAACAAAGACCAGCCAGTTCTATTTAGTAAATCAACTCAGCTTTTATATTATTAGGTATGGAGGAAAGAGGTGGATAGTTTAAAAAAAAAAAAGAGGCAGATAAGAAGGTCGGAAAAAAAGATATGAAAGTTCCACAGAGAGGAGTGCACAGAGAGTGACAAGAATAAAAAATAAAACTCTGCAAAACTTGTGTCTTAAACAAAGCTTCTAGAGCAGAGGCTTTTAAATTGGGAACCATAAGGTCTAGAATTAAGTATTTGTAAGTGTGGGCATTATTAGGGTAACGTGATCTTAAAGGGATCCATGAACAACAACAAAAGCAGATTAAAAGCTGCCAGATCACAGCAATGTCACACAAGGTTTGGATAAAACCCATCTGAACCCTGGCCATGCATTTCAGAGGATGTTTCTACATTCCCTGACCTTGAGAAACAGAAGTAAAAGACTAAAACAGTGACAGATGACCAACTAAAACACAAGAAAGCTAGGCTATAGATCAAAATATTACTTTTGTTAATGCCTGAATACTGGTTGGAGATTATGAAATTAAGTAAAAACAAGTAGCCAAGTACTGAAAAAGCACTATGCAAAATAAAAGAATGTTTACATTTTAATTCTACTAGGTAAGAACCAAGGATAAAAGGAATAAATAATTATTAAATTTTTATTGTTAAATTATAACAAGTTTCCAAGGAAACCTGGAACTTGTTAACTTGTTAACAAGTTAAAAAGGAAATCCTGTAAAATAGAAACCATTCCCAAACATTCTGAGGTACAGCAGTTTCTGACCACAGGATACAATACAAAAGAGGTGGAATTTAGGAAGGAAAGTTGTTTGAATAGCTACGATGATAACAGTTGAAAAGTCAGTTATATCACTGTTTGCAGGCCATTTTGATTTTGATTTTTTAAATGTGTGTTTAACTTAAATTTACTTTCAGAAGTTGCTTACTTAGATATAGGAATATTCAGATATTTCCATAGGAACAAAAGGGCATTTCACATGTTTTAAAAATCCATTACTCCACCTAATGAGTGTACATTTTGTAAAATCAGTATACTCTCTTAAAGGGCTGTGAAATATGCCAGAAAATTTTAAATCAAAACAACCTGCTAGCCCATGAAAGATTTTTTTTGTCTGTTTGCCTGAAATTACAGACAATGGCGTATTCTCACTTCAGTTCTGTTTTCGCCTTTTTTTTAGCAATTATAGATCATACCATCAATGCCCCAACATGCAGCAGCATCACCAGAGGCGCAATATTGCCACTGTTGAATTTGTACTCCATCCCAGAACAACCTGACAGGGTCCTACACCTGTCAGCAAAATAGCGTGAATGTTAAGTCGATAGGGGTGTTCTGGGGTACTAAAATATCCCCACCTCTCACTTCTGCTGCTAGCTTGAAATATTACTGAGACATAAAATGAATCTATTGGTAAAACTGAAGTCTGTGAATTGCTTTTTCTGAATGCCCTGGTAAAGGGTTTGGACCACAGCAAGCTCACAAAACAGATAAAGTATATCCTGGCCGGTAAGAATACACTGCCTTTTGTAAATCAAGATACCCACTGACTGCAGGCCATGTACATGGAGTTCTCTCACTCAGCCCCCGGTGCTGGTCACTCGCTGAGAAGAAAATGAAACTCAGTTGAGAAAGAGGTAGTGTGCATATTCAGAAAAACTAAGAATTCAGGCCGATCCTTACCAGCCATGTGATCTTGGGTAAGATATCTATTTTCTCTAAACCTTAATTTCTTCAACTGGAAAAAGTAGATAATACAGCACTTACTTGAGAACAGTGTGCATAGAAGATGACATAAAACAAGTAAAGCACTTAGGAAGAAAAAAGCCTGCCACACAAAGAACCCAAGAAACTTTAGTTATTTTAAGATCAAGCTCAAGGGAAAAAAGTCTAGAGTCAACATCTTCTTCTTCAACCCTACCTCCAAGAGAAGTCAAAATGTTCTAGAGGCCCAAGGAAATTAAGTGGACTAACCTGTAGGAGGAAAGTGCCCAGAGGACATTTTTTTTTAATTTTAAAAAGTAAAATTGCAAGAAAAAAATTTGAGATCAAAGCTTATTTAGACTTGAGAAAAGCTTAGAAACCTTCCCTTATCCAAGTCTGGAGAAAGAAAGAGACCATGAGGTCTAGAACTCTGTTTTTCACAGAGGTCTACTGAGGTGACAAGACCACTAATGGGGGCAGGGGCCCAAGAAACGGGGGCACTAGTTAGGTTCCTCAGCACAAAATAGCCATACCTAAGGGAGCACTAAAGCAGCAAAGACACTAACCTCCACGTGACCAGAAAGGCAAGGCTTGGGCAAGATACATACCGAACATTCGAGCAGCATGCACTATCTCACTTCTTTCCTGAAACTAATACGACTGACTATCAGTGTGGATGAGAACAGACGATTCTTCGCTGTATGTTCTGGCCTGATAAAGGTCCCTGGAACAATTCTCCTATTAATGGGCATGACATAAGGGGAATTCCATAAGGACAGATTAAATTTCCCATATGCTCAGAAGCACGGGGGATTTCTTTTATTCAGTGTTAAAATAATATACACTTACTAATATGTTATTTACTGTTAACATTATTAATGGCGGGTATTTGTCTATCAGATCCTTCCTGTTTTTGTTTCCCTGGTTATCCAGCTTCTATTTCATAGTTTATCTTAATTCCTAACAAACAGCCTCATCTCCTTTGCAGCTCTGTTTTTCAATTAGGCTAGCTGGCAAATATCCCATTCCTGGATAAAATCAAGTATTTGCCTTCTTCAAACCTGTACCCATACAGCTGAGCATCACAGGAAAAAATAAGGCAATTGAGCAGTTGTGCTTTCCTTTTTGTAAAAAATAAAAACTGGTTCACAGTATGTATGTATGTATTTATTTACCTATTTACTTATTTATTTATTTATGGCTGAGTTGGGTCTTCGTTGCTGCCCACAGGCATTTTCTACTTGCGATGAGCTGAGGCTGCTCTTCGTTGCAGGGCGTGGGCTTCTTATTGCGGTTGCTTCTCTTGTTACTGAGCACAGGCTCAGTAGTTGTGGCGCACAGGCTTAGTTGCTCCGCGGCATGTGGGATCTTCCGGGACCAGGGCTCGAACCCGTGTCCCCTGCATTGGCAGGCAGATTATTAACCACTGCACCACCAGGAAAGCCCCTGTGCTTTCTTATAAATCCATAAGCACCAAACTCAAATAGGCACTCAATAAAACCAGGCAGCCGTGCCTTCCTATTCTTCCCAATCCTTAATCTTCAAATCTGTCTACTGGGCAGCATTACCTCACTTTCAGCTATTGACCTTGCCTCAGATAACACTAAAAACATAGAATTTGGAATTCCCTGGCGGTCCAGTGGTTAGGATGCGGTGTTTTCACTGCCGTGGCCTCAGGTTTGATCCCTGGTAAGGGAACTAAGATCCCACAAGCCTCAAAGTGTGGCATAAATAATTAATTACTTAATTTTTTAAAAAGAATTCATCAGAAAATGAACTCCTTTATTTTCCAATTGCCAAATTTACTGGAAGGGTCTCTCCTATCAAAGACCAGTCTTTTTACTGTCTCAGGAACCAAAATCCCAGTTGTCTCTTTCTTCTGCAACATTATCAAACTCTTCTGTCCTGACTCCTTCTCTACCAGCCTAAAATGATTACAACTCTCTCCCATCTTTAAAAAACAAAACAGAAACTTTCCTTAGCCCTTATCTTCCTCTAACTACCTACCCTGTTTTTCTGATCTCCTTCCTTGGCAAATTTAAAAAATTTTATCCTACATACACTATCCCTGCTTAGGTATTTCCCATCCTCTCTTTTCTTTATGGATTAATTTTTATTGGAGTATAGTTGCTTTGCAATGTGTGTTAGTTTCTACTGTACAGCAAAATGAATCAGCTATACATATACATATACCCCCTCCTTTTTGGATTTCCTTCCCATTTAGGTCCCCACAGTGCATTAAGCAGAGTTCCCTGAGCTATACATTATGTTCTCATTAGTTATCTATTTTATACATAGTATCAATAGTGTATATGTGTCAATCCCAGTCTTCCAATTCCTCCGGACTCCCTCTTCTCCCTTGGTATCCATACATTTGCTCTCTACGTCTATGTCTCTATTTCTGCTTTGCAAATAAGATCATCTATACCATTTTTCCAGATTCCACATATATGCGTTAATATACATTTGTTTTTCTCTTTCTGACTTACTTCACTCTGTATGACACTCTTTAACCTATTCCACTAAAGTCATTAAGTTGCAAACTGCCAAAAGGAACACTTTTTAGTCTTTATTCTGCTCTACCCCTTGGCTGCATTTAACCTCCTTGGTCACTTTCTTTTTATTGAAATAGGCTTTTTTCTTGACACGAGTAACACCATACCCTTGGTGTTCTGCCTGCGTCTCTATTTATTTCACCTCAGCCTCTTTTACCAGCCCCCTCCTCTTCCTTCAACCTCCAACTGCTACAGCCCTTTAGGGCTTGGTCTCAGGCCTTCAACCCAGAAACTGCAGAATCATTCCTAGGTACTTTTTCTTCCTCATCTCTCAACTACCACACTCTTCACCCAATCTATCCCAAGGTCCATTTCATTCTCCCTTCAAAAAACATTTTGAATCCATCCATGTCTCTGTACATCTACTAACTATTTAAGCCTCTGTCATCTCTCACCTGAATATTAAAATATCTTCCTAATTTTATTACCTGATTCTTCCTCTCTTCGTATGCTGATTGCTCCAATCCCAATGTATTATTATAATTAGTCAGATAACTATTTTAAATATAAATAGAGCCATGTTACATCCCAGTTTTAAAACTGTTGAATAGTCTCCCACTGCACTCAGAATAAAACCCAACCCTCTTAAGCACAGTGCACTTTGGCATCCCACAATTAGCTCCTGCCCTCATCTCCCCCCTCATCTCTTGCCCCTACTAATGCTGCTCATCTACGCTAGTTTCTTTATTTTCCTTGAAAATGCTCAGTTCCTTCCCTCAGCCCTTTGCACAAGCCCTTCCACCTTTCTGGAATGATCTCCCCAGACCCCCACCTCTTTCTCATCCTTCAGAACTGAAGACACATGCCTTCTTCCCAAGAAGGATTTTCTAAACACCTAACCTAAAGTTACCTGACCCACCCACCCATATGTTATCACACAACATCTGATTTTTTTCCTGCCTAGCATTTATCACACTTAGTAAATAGGCCTGTATTTGTTTTTTTCCCTTTTAGCATCAATCTTATCTAGTGATATGATTCATAAGACCGGGGGCATATCTGCTGTGTGTAGCATGCCCTGAATGCTTGGTATTTATCATAGTGTCTAACACTGCGTGGCTATGTAATACATATGTGTGGAATAAATGAGTAACTGAACATATCTGCTGGGTGAACAACGTGGATATAAAACTAAAGAGAGCTGATGCAGCAAGAGAAATCACAATTTTGGTTTATTAGCACAAAGCACTAAGAAAAGTTTTTAACACTAAAATGAATTATTGCTCTTAAGGGGGGAAAAATGATCTGTAACATAATCATAGAGAGAGACTTTGAGCAGAAGAGAAAAGATGAATATGAGAGACTGATTGCAAAAGGAAATGAGATGCAGGATGAAAAATGGATATCCCCATTTCTTTGTGTGTCATACTAACACAGAGCCTTCTCTTCCATAGACAGAAACACAGAGGTAGATCAACATGGAATTTTGAATACATTTGAACCTTTTGTAAGATAGGTTCTAAATACATAACTTAGGATAGGTCTTTATAGCACTCCTCTTAAGCCACTAATTTATAACATATGGTTTTTCAGAAAAATAATTTTGACATTTAGATATGATAGGGAAAAGAAGTTGCATAAATGTTATGGTTCATTATTTTTATAACTATTGAATATGTATAAATAGTTATGTTATAAAAAAGTAGAACTTTAGTTTTTTAAACAGATAAACACATGGATAAATATGCCATAAAAAAGTAAGTGATAAGTGTGAAATGCAAGAGAATATATGAAAAGTTTTCAACCTCAATTGTGATAAAAGTCTATACACTGAAATAGCAATTTTTTACTTATTAAATTAGTAAGAAATTTATTTTGAAAATAAGACACAATGTTGTTTGCTTAGTGTATTATAAAAAGGGAACTTTCAAACTTTATTTCTACCATTATATATTGGCTTAATATTTCAGAAGAAAAATTGATAATATGCTTCGAGAAATGTAGATGAAAAGACAATCAAAATATAATGGGAAAATCTATAATTTAAAAATTGTTACAGTGTTGTTTATTTAACAAAAATTGGAAAGCAATCTAAATGTTTGCCAACAAGGAAAAAGCTAAAAATATTATGTACATCTATGCCATAATACTAGTATTAAACTACATACTAGAACCACCAAGCAATTATGAAAATGTGAGTAAAAACGAAAAAAAAAACTTCCCAACCTAGAAGGTTTCTTTAGCACCAAAACTTTCAACATTGCCAAATATATACTTCTAGGCTATTTCATGAACGTTCTGAAAAGAGAACATAAAATAAGAGAAAAAATAAATTAAAAAAGGAAACAAAAGAAAACTGCTGATGCAAGAGCTAAGTAGGTTAGAGAAAAATGCCTCTAAGGCAAGTTTATTGTGCCTCTGAACTAGCAATCTAACCAAATGGTAATGTTTACAAGGAGGGAGAGAGTGTTTGCAGATACGTATACATAACCCAGTGTGTGCAATTCACTGATCTGTATGCATTTACACACATACCAATATACGAATATATCACCCATTAGCCAAGTGTGTCAAATCATTTCACAAATACATTTTAAAGATATCAAAAACATCATTTAATAATAGCAACCCTATAAGTTAAAATGAATAACATATCTCGAGCTCTTAGCTAACAGGCAAAAGAAAACCAGTAAGAATAAGTTTCTAAACCCTCCCATTAAGCTGGGTAAATGCTTGTGGGATGAACAAATAGAGATATATGTCATTACTAATGAAGGCTTTTTAGTTAATGTTATATAGTCACAGTAGTGAACTAACAACATTTAATTCAGAGGCAAAATGATAAGGATTCAGTCAGTAGCTGTATACAAACAAATTCATTGAAATTGAGGAATAGAAGTTATTTTCTCTGACTGAGAAATACGAATAGCTATTGCTATTTAATTTTTTATTAAAGTACTTGATTTTTATTAGAGATAGTATTCTTGATTCTCAAATCCATGGAATCTTTCCTTAAAATTAATATTTTTCTCTATAGCGTAGTCATTAATTTTAGCTTTGTAGTTGGTCTTTAATAAGTTAAATGTTAATTAGGTCAAATCCAATGACTAAACATCATCAATGATAGTATTATTATCACATGGTATTGACTGATCACAAGAAATTATTATGATGAGTTAACCTTTCTACCTATACCATACCTAAAACTGCACAGTGATTTAAGTGAAACACGGAGAAATTGAACAAAACCTATCTATGGTCATTTAATTTTAGATTAAGCATGATTCAGCTACCATCTGGATAAAAGCACAATACAATCTCTTCAGAAAGGAAATTAACTTTGACACATGTCTCTGTTCCTCTGTTATTTTCTGACTTTTCATTTATCTAAAAACCTACATGCAAGGGAGCAAACACTCT
>NW_006774067.1:4278865-4293668 GCF_000442215.2 Lipotes vexillifer
ACATAAACTTGTTTTCAAGTAAAAATCCTGTATACATATGTTAACATATAACTTCTCACTGGAACACAAGTTATTGAGTATGTTGTTGCTACTAATAATCCCTATAGCTTTGTGCTGTCATTACCTTTAGGCTATCAGAATTTTATGAGCACAAACCAATAATATAATGATATGTCCCTTTTGCTTTTTATCCACACCTCATTGCCTTACATTGATTTGCATAAGCAATTTCCACCCTGATAATTGGAGGCAAACATCTTTTTGTAGGTTACCTTATGGAAAAGAGCAGTTAAATACTAATCAAGAGAAATCTTTCTTTATTCAACCATATTTTAAATGATATTGAATTACCCTCATTGGATAAGCAGGAGGGTGACTCACTTTTTGACATGCATTTCAGAGTGAGTTTATATCAAGTTTAGCAATGATCTTCCTTCATAATCTCAGTTCCCTGGTATTGCCTCATAACAACATGAAGAATGGTACTGCCAGATCATTAATACAATATTGTTTTGTTTGAAAAGAAAAAGCAGTAGTTATGTACTAATTATTTTTTAATAGCTACTGAGCCAATCAATGTTATCTGAGGATTTCAAAATTATAGCTTTATTCTTTTATTTCCAAAAAACTCAAAGAAAAATTTAAAAAATGTTACTAGGGAGATTAAAACAAGTAAAAATGAACTAAGAAAGGTTAAATTCATGTGAAAACAATTCTATCTAAAAGAATCCTTATCTGAATTATTTACTTTAAAAATAAGCCTAGAATACTTATGTAAGAACGAGGATTTGAGCTGTGGAAGCTTAAATTATAAAAACAAGGTAAAAGAAGTAGGTCCTAATTTACTGGATCTATACACATAGACATTGCTACATATGGGTGAAAATGAATATATATGTACTTAAACAATACGAAGCCTAGGAAATTAAAAATGTGAGAATTTCAGAAAGATTCAGCAATTCTTACAGTAATAGGGTTTGAGCGTGAGGTGAACTAAGATGACACACAGAACACAGTGCCCCCGAAGCCAACTGAAGAAAGTGATTCAAGGACTTCTGGGTTACGCCGGTGAATTGAACAACCACATCTAAGTTCACTCCCTCCCAAAACCTGACTAGAGCTACATTGAGTGTATGGGTGTTGTTTCTTTGTGACACCAAAATTTCTTGATTTTCTGAAATCTAGCGGTGGCTTTCCAACTTTCACTCCACTAACCCTCCCAACAGGGTCAAAGCCAAATACTCAGATGATTAACTGAAGATTCAAGGACACTTTTGCACATCTAGTTAACAAATTTTCCCATCAAATTGAAATAGCTGTCCTAAATTAAAGTATCAAACCCAAATTGTCTAGCTAATAAAATGCATTAAATGTCTTAGATGCAGAGAATTTGAAAGATGAAAAAAATCTTAGAGAGCATTTAATTCTACTCTTGCATTTTGTAACTATAAAGTCAGAGGCCACGAAAGGTTTAGTGACTAGCAGAAAGCCCATCATTAATTAGAAACAGGAATAAGAATTGTTTCTCCCTACTTATTCCATTGCCTCTTGTGTCCCAAAATATGCCAGCTATTGATTTGGGAAATCGATTATGGAAGAACAATAGCTATACAGAGTTTGCAAAAATACAAATATTTCTATGTTTTAAAAAATGTATTATTTACAAGTGGCATACATGATCCAACAAGGGTTTAAGCTTCGTTTGCTGTGTTTCGCTTTCAGTTTAAACATCAAAACAAAACAGAAGCTGGCATTAACGGTAGTCAGGACTAATTTTTTATGACTGTATATACTTTCTATTACATTCTAAATAGATAGAATGTATGTTCTGTCTATTACATACTGTAAGAAGTTTTGAGGCAACTTATTTTAATAATTATTCACGACTGAACCATTTAAGCATCAGACAAAATTCAAGAAATAAGGGAAGTAGACCAAAAAATCAAAAAGATCAGACCAAGGGAAGTTGTGATTATTCACTATAAAAGTGTTTACCACCAGACTTTCTGATAGCTGATCAAATGGATTTATGGGTACTAGGAGTCCCTTCCTACTGAAGGATATATGTATAAGTTGAAACCTGAAATATGTTGTCCAATACAAAATATTACAAAAGTTAGAAAAATGTAGTTGAATCCATACTCAAATACCTGCTAAGTTAAATATAAACATGTGAACTGACCCATCTTTCTATATTATTATATTTAATATACAAATATATTTATAGTTTATTTTATATCTATGTATATTATGATATATCATATATTTATTTATATTTTAAATTTATATCACGTAAATATATCATATTTTATATATTTGTGGTTGTATTTGTAAAAAATGTTTGCTTTGTTCCCAAAAGAGCTTAAGATGGTTAATTAGGATATAAAAAATACAAGAGAACACAACACAAGTTTTCGAAGAAACCACCATTATACTATTGTCCCTGTGTGAAACATCAGGGCTAAGGTCCAAGTACTAAAACAAAAAGAAAAAAAAAAGGAAAGGAAAGATGGAGGAGGGAAGAAAGAAGGAAGGAAGGGAGGAAGAGGGAGAGAGGGAGGGGAAAATATATGAAAAATATACTATCTGCAACTTGGGATGCCTACATCTATAAATCTAACCCTGGCTCTGTCTGCAAATATAAACTTCCATTTGTCAACATAGAAATATCCATGGTTAATGTAAAGACAATTAATAGATTTTCCAGCAGAGGTAAGTGCTGATACTCCAGATTAGCTCTTTCAACAACATGTAAACCAAGACTCCCCAGAGCCTTGTGGATGGGAAATATATTAATATCAACTCTGTGACCACTCAGTACCATACATGAAGTGTCTGTACAGGAGGTCATTTCCAAACTGTATTCCATACATCTTCCTGCACAAGAGATGATAATTTATCACTTAGATGTAGGGATCTACTGTAAAGTAATCCAAACTGCTGATGATACACTAAATAGACGTAGGGATCTACTGTAAACTAATCCAAACTGCTGATGATACACTAAATCAGTTTGAGTGATGAGTATAAATAAAGCTGCAAGGGAAGTACCGAAGGATAAAGATCTATCTGATCAGTGAGATGTCACAAGGCAAATGAAATGCAATGTTGACAAACACAGAGTCCCACAGTTGAAAATTAACCAAATCAAGTATCAGAGCATAAAGGCACACACATTAAAACAAGCTTCAAATGAAAGTTTAATATAATGGGAGTCAGAGGGTATAGTGTAACTGTTTCAGATAAAACTGAATGGACTGGGTCAGTAGAAAAGGGTGAATTAAATACTGATGTATTTTGCGTACTATAGAAATTGTGACAAGATAAAGAAAAATGTTGCAAAACAATAATCCTTTCCAGATAACATAACTATAGTTATTGAATCTGCCAAGCAAATCAATACACACAAGTGAGGAAAAAAACAAACAAAAATTGTATATAGAAAACGATTTCACATCAACTTGCTACTAGGAAATCAAATTCAGTTTGTGTAGCCCTTATGAAAGCTTAGATATTTTGTGGAATTTACTGTCATGCTACAACTTCAGTGGGAAAAACAAAGGAGTGGGGATAAGGAAGGACGTTTCTCCAGACAGTTGATATTCATGGAGGGTACACCTAGAGAAAAAAGATTTTCCTAACTATGTGATCAGAATAGAGACTTTAGCACCCAGCAAACAGGTTCAATGGAATTCAGCTATTCTGACGGTATCCCTAATGGGAAGAGCTGATTTTAAAGTAAATTTCAACCCCGGCTGGGACAATTCGGTAAAAAAACTTTCTAAGGGAAATTATTCTTCAAGAAATTTATATATTTTTTCTCTGTTGTGTTAACGTATTTATAGCTTTGTCATAACATATTTAACTCTTGCTTTGTATTTTATCTTTTGGTTTATTTTGGGTAAAGATAGAATTACACTACTAAAATATGACCTGATCCCATATGTAGTTTATTTAAATTTCAGAATGAAAAGCTTACTAAGAACAGCTAAGATTGATTGCTCTCTCTGTCTTAGCATAATTGTATTTCAGGTGAACATCAATTTACTTTAAGGACACTTCTAAGTAGAATGCATCATAAATAATTCATCAATCACAGATGCTAGGAACATGATTTACTCCAACAGATTCAATGAAATAAAAGTTCTGTTTTTCTGTATTTGCTTTCAAGAATTTAAGAATCCTCCTTTTCTGAGAATCTACTCCCAGATTCCATACTTCACACTATAAATGTATTATAATAAAACTGTTTCTTTTTCCTCCTTTTTTTAAAACAGTGCATTTTCTAATTTAAAAAACAGGTAAATATATTTGGAAAAACTAACTATGTATGTCAACATTAAAACAGCAAACAACATAAAAGGCACATATCTGAAAAAAAAGCGTTAAGTATTTCTCAAATACATAATTCTAAGAAGGCTAACATAACTTGTTTTCACTTTATATGAACTTTTAAATGGAAGAAAAGGGAATCAGACTTTCATAAAATCTTGTATAGAATACTTAGGATCTAATATATTTGAAAATTACTTCAGTTTTAAAATGCATATTAAAGAGATTCTAAATGGTATAACAGTTGGAGTTTTGTGGGTTGGTATGGAATCTTGTCTACCACTTTCATTTGTCATGTGGAAAGACACTGCTTACCTTATTCATCTTAAAGTTTTCCATCAAATTCAGCATTTTTGTACTAGCAATTTCCCAAGCTGTGAAATATCTTTAAAATAAATACAGGAGGGGCTTCCCTGGTGGCGCAGTGGTTGGGAATCCACCTGCCAATGCCGGGGACATGGGTTCGAGACCTGGTCTGGGAAGATCCTACATGCCGCGGACCAACTAAGCCTGTGCGCCACAGCTACTGAAGCCCGCGTGCCTAGAGCCTGTGCTCCACAACAAGAGAAGCCCGCACACCACAGCTAGGAGTGGCCCCTGAAAGCCCGTGCGCAGCAACAAAGACCCAAAGCAGCCATAAATAAATAAATAAATTTGAAAAAAAAATAAATGCAGGAACAAGGAAAAGTGTAAGAGAAAATAGAAAGCATTCTACTTACTTGCAAACCCCTCTGAAATACTGAATGGCCCATAAAATTAGCCAGCATTCTAATTAAAGCAGCACCCTGTAAGAAAGAGTATTTTTTTTTAAAGAAAGAAAAAAACATTTCAACCAAGTCACATGATTCTAAAATTATTCCATACCCATAAAAAATAATTTGCTTCATTCATGCTATTTTATTCTTTAAAATAGTTAAGAAATAAGAGAATTATGAATGAAATACTTCACTTAGAGGTAACAGTTGCATTTCTTGTTTTGTGGATCTAAAAGTTTTGTGGATATAAAACCAATGACTTCAAAATAGAAGTCTCTTGGATAAAATCTCTCAGAGCAATAATAAGCTGTAATTCAGGAATAATAAAAATTTTATTGAGCACTGTATATGACAAAGTTAATAAAACATGGTTCATGTACTCACAAGTTCATAATCTAGTAAGGGAGGGACAACCATGTTAATAAATAATCATGTTAAGACATAGCTTTGAAGTAACACAGCTACATACTCTACCCCTGGTTCAATCAAGAATAATTTAGCCATAGAAGTGGACAGTAGGAGTGCCAAGCAGTCGGGCTGCTTGGGTTCAAATCCTGGCTCTGGCATTACCCTCCATGTTTACCCAGCAGAGGTATTTAATTCCTCTGTTCCTCACTTTTCTCACTTGTAAAGTGGAGGCAATAATAGTCCCAATTTACTATGTTCTGAAATTTAAATATATTACTGTATGTAAGTAGTTCAAGCTGGGTTTGAAAAACAGTAACCATGATAGAAATACTAGCTGTCAGTATTATACCAAGCTAATGATTTTTATTTCCTGTTTTTTTCCCTTTTAGAGTCTTCTATAAATCCATATACAAGTAGAACACTTACATGGCTGATATAAATATTTAGACTAATAGAAGAAAATACTAATTTAAGAGTCTATCTCACTTTGAGAACAGTTATTTTATTGTAGAGCAATATCAGTGCAAAAAGCCTGACATGTAATCAATGTGAAACATTCCAAGAAATGATGGCTAAGCCTGGATGATCACAAATCTGTATGTAAAATATAAATAAGGCTTCAAGGAGATATTTCAATCTGCACCAAATTGTATGAAGCAGTGAATTATAAGCAGCAAAAGTTTAAATATAAATGATAGCCTGGTTTTAAGGGAAATAAATCCTTTTATGACTACATTTACCACTTCATACTCGTTACAAATTCATACCCGTCAATAACTAATTTCTTACCAGGTGTCTCTTTTTTATAAGAGAATCATAAGAACCACATATAGACTCATCCTGCCTGGGGCTGGACTGCAACAGCCAGTACAGTGATGCAAGAATGAATTTCCATTGTTTGTTACCAGAATTGTTTCCTGTAATTCCAAATTTCTAATACAATACAGTACTCAGGCTCCTGAATCACCAACAAAGAAATGTCTCAAAAACTTTCAGTCATCACCACAGTTGCTCTCAAAACTGGTATTTTATTCACAACTCAACAAATGATGAGCTGGACAAGCCATAGAGTTGTATGCCTCTTCTGGTATATTTTCTTCCCACACCTTCTACTCTTTGCTCTTTCTTTTGCTTCTTGGTCTGTATCTTCTGCACACTTGTATAAATCCATAAAATATAAGCATTTATGATTCAATCTGGGGACCAGGTTAGAATTCCCTTTAGAACTTATCAACTCTGCTCCTTGAATTTCCTTGACAAGCTCCTCTCCTATATATTTCCCAATCTAATCTACCCACCCTGAGGGTGGAAACTGTCAGTTCGGCAGAAAAACTAACCCTTGCCACCCAGGGTGTGAGACAGAATCTCGAGCAGCCAACTCATACTTTCCTTCAGTACAGAATAGCCATCTTCAGATGATTTAAGTGCTTCCCTCTAGGTAATAAAGATTTGGTCTCTTGTCGGGCTGTAAGCTGTAAAAACTATCAGTTTAGCATGGGCTAATGGCAAAAGAGTTCTTCCTAACCATAAAGAATGTACTGGGCTTCCCTGGTGGCACAGTCGTTGAGAATCCACCTGTCAGTGCAGGGGACACGGGTTCGAGCCCTGGTCCGGGAGGATCCCACATGCCGGGGAGCAACTAAGCCCGTACGCCACAATTACTGAGCCTGCGCTCTAGAGGCTTCGAGCCATAACTACTGAAGCCCGTGCATCTAGAGCCTGTGCTCCCCAACAAGAGAAGCCACCGCAATGAGAAGCTCGTGCACCGCAACGAAGAGTAGACCCTGCTCGCCACAACTAGAGAAAAGCCCGCACGCAGCAACGGAGACACAATGCAGCCAAAAATAAATAAATAAATAAATTTATTAAAAAAAAAAAAGAATGTACCCATTTTCCTGTCTAGGTTGAGCTGCAGCAGAGTACTAACAGGAAAGAAAATCTGGAAATATAATCAATATCTAAAAGTTATATAATATTACTGAACTCCCTATTATTATTATATTGTATAATTTAAATAACTTTTCAGAAATATGTCTGTCTTGCCAATTTGAACATTTTAAGTTCTCCAGAGTAGTATGCATGCCTTCTTCTATATTTAACTAGCCTTTTCTTTCCAAAGCTCAATTTTAAAAATCTCTATTTCATAGAACTTCATAGGCAGATGGGCTCTCCAAGTGTCATCATGCAGCCAACACATACTAAGTACCTACTATATATGGGTTATAACAAAGATCGTACCTCTGAATGCAGGCAAAACTCACTGTAAACCTTTGTTCAAAAAGGAAAACAATGAATTCCCTTTCATTGTGTTTTTAAAATATTTTTCCACCAAAGTAAATATAATTTACAACATTGTAATTTATACTCACTTGTGATTCAAAATTCTAGCACCAATCAAGCAAACTGGATGTTACACAGCCTAAATAGCTTTATGGGAAATAAATATACTATTTCTGCAAGATCTGTATAATTCTGAAACTTAATCAAGAAAACTTATCACTATATTTGCTATACTAAAGTTCAGAGAGATATTAGGATGGAAACTACTACCTGATTTTTAAAAAAATTTTTTTAGTATTTACTTATTTATTTAGGCTGTGCCTGGTCTTAGTTGCAGCATGCAGACTCTTAGTTGAGGCATGCAGACTTCTTAGTTGCAGCATAAACGTGGGATCCAGTTCCCTGACCGGGGTTTGAACCCAGGCCCCCTGTATTGGGAGTGCGGAGTCTTACCCACCAGACTACCAGGCAAGTCCCACTACCTGATTTTTTTAAGGTTTCATAAAGAATATTCTACAAGAGTATGATTATAAACCCATTAGTCATTTAGTAATTTTTGTATTTGTAGTATCTTTTTCATGTAAGTTCGTAGCTAAAATTTCTTTTATTTTACATGAAATCGTTTGCATGCATGTCAGTCTCAAAGACATTAAACATCTCCAGAGAAAGGACTGTGCCCTTATGACTTGGTACCCCTGTTCCCTCTGCCTGGCTGAGAAAGCTTCTCCTTAACACAATACCTGGATGAGACAGGAAGAGAAATTAGTTGCACACATAGCAATTACTTATTGTATTTGTCATTCTAGAACACTACTCAGCCAGGATAGACAGTTTATTACTTTATCTTATCTTTGTACTTCAGTGATAAGTAATCACTTTGAAGAGAGGAAGATCTTCTCCACTACTTTATTCTCTTAACATATGCTTACTGAGGAAGGCTGTGTGCTCAGGACTGTATAAAGCATAAATAGGAATGCCACAAGTCTCTATCCTCAAGGACCTCAAACCCTCCTAAGTGAGATGAGAAGATACAACGTAGTATAAGATGAATGACAAAAGAAATAAAATATTCTACAGTGTTTCAGAAGAGAGGGAGGATGAAGGGTAAAGAGGATCTAAAGAAGTGTCACTTGTGTTGCACTCTGAAGGATGGATGGGATTCCATGAGCAAAGGTAAACACAGAGCATGCATGTTATGGGAGGAACAGCCTTTGTGTGACGCCATGCAGGTGTGAAAGCGAAAAGCACAAGTGGCTAAGGTAATACTGAAAGACAAAGGGCTTACAACTAGGTGATAGAAGATTCAATGGAATATAAGATTGAAGCAGTTGTTAGAGAAGATTGAATACCAGGACTAAGACATTTGAACTCTGTTAGAGGATCAGGAAGAATTTTTGGAAAAGTGGTTAAAACAGTGAGGACTCATCTATAATACTCCAAGGAGGAAGTAAAATAACCAGGAGCAAATGGTAGCAGTGAGGATAAAAACCAGAGATAGGTTTAAGCAAGAGAACAAAAATCATTTTAAATCTGAACTCCTGAGTGACTAGAAGATGATATTAGCAGATATTTGGAAGTTAAAAGAAAGTGTTAGGTGAATATGGTAGCATTCATTTGAAACAGGTGGAGTTTGAGGAACAAATAGGGAACCAGAGGAACAAAAGGAAAATGTGACCATAGGAATGAAATTAACGGGAAGGTTTTGATTGAAGTCATAAATTAGGATTTGTAGGGGGTGAGATTGCCAAGAGAAGAGTTCTGAGGTTTTAGTGAGGGAGATAGAAAACAGAATTTAGAAACTATGGACTCTGTCTGACTTGCCCTTGAGTGCCTGTAATAAGCACTCAATGAATACCTGTTGAGAAAATCAATGAAAAAAATTGAAATGAAGAGCAAAGGATGACACACTGTGATTGAAAAAACAAATAGAAGGAGAACTGGGTATACGTGGTGGCAAAGAAAACATATTTTAAGAATAAGTGCTTCAGTTTTAACGAAAAAAACATAGCTAAGAGAAGACCAAAGTAGGTCACGTTTAAGAGAGAGCTATTTAAATAGACTTGGTGTGAAAGCCAGATTGCAAAATAATGGAAACAGAGGAAGAAAAGAGAAAGCAATAAGCATGTTCACATGAGGTTTGTTTGTGTTTTTGTTCTTAAAAATGTGGGAGAAAATTTCATGCAAAGAAAAGATAATCTAGTAGAGAAAGGTACTACTAGATACACAGTAGATCGAGAGATGGTTGCCGGAACAAAACTCTAGGATAGCCAAATAAGAAGAGAATTAGGGTTAGTCTTGGAAAAGGATAAGGACAAATTTCCTCTGAGACAGGCCTAAGACAGAAAATGGAAGTAAAAAATAAGTTTAAATTTTTGAAGTATAAAACAATGAAGTTGACGAAATAGACTGTAAGCTTCACTGAGGTGGAGACTTGGTCTGTGTGACTCACCATTCACTGCAAAAAACTGTCTGGCACATAGCAGGTTCTCAATAACTACTGAATGAGAGATGGCCTGTCACTTTTCAGTAATGTAGGAGATGTGGTCCCAAGATTATGTGATTTGAAAGAGTAGAACTAGGTTTGAATTAACTCCAGTGAGAAGGTAAAAAGAAGTCCAAAACATGTAGAAATGTGTAGAGAAGTCCTAAGTCCTAGTTGAAGTTATTAATGACATAGTTGTCATTCATTAAGCAACTGTTATGTGCCAAATTCACGATATTGTAAGGAACATGCTACTATCCTTATTTGTCAGATCATAAAATTGAGACTTGAACGGATGTGTGTAACTTGACCAAATTAACACAGGTAGTGAGCAGGGAAGCCAGGATTAGAAACCCAGTCATGTGCAACTCCAAAATCAGTAATCTTAACCAATTTGGATGACTGTCTTGTGATCCCAAATCAAAATAGTTACATGATACTCTTCAGAAACACTGGGTATAGTAAGAAGTTGGAAAAAGAAAAGAAATTCTTAGACTTACTCAGAGCTTAGAATCAATAGGTGTTCCCAGAAGAGGACAAAGGGAAACCTAATGGAAGAGACCTAGTTGAAATAGCTGATCAACATGCCCAGGATTGAGGATGAATAGAAGACATAAACTGGCTAGCAGAATAGAACATGTTGATGGACTAGGAGACATAAAGCTCGTTCAGGCAGGTTCAGTAAGAAGAAAGGGCTAGCCAAGTTGAAAATAGTGATATTTTTATCAGATGCTGTGCATGGATGTGGCAGCTGTGAAAAGGCACTGCTTAGGTTTCCTACTATTGCTCCTTCGCATTTGCCACCATGAAGGCTGCACTTCCCTCAGTTCACTCCAAGTCTATGACTTTCTCCCTTCCCTCTCTCCTTGCACAGGCTGTGAGCTGCAGTGTGGTCTCAAGGAGCTCTCGCTTCCTTCTCTGGCTCTTTTCCCAAGTAACTATCTCACACCATTGTGTTTCCTTCTCAGAAGACCTAACCCAATAGGGCAACTTTAAATGCTGAAGTACAAAACAAGTATAAATTGTTGGATGATAGGTCACTGGAATAAGTTGGTACTGAGTATACTCTAATATTAAGTAACACACACCCCCAAATAAAACCTTTTCCTTCTTAGTCTTCTCAAGAAGTCCTTTAGAATGAAATTATTTGTAGTGAGGTGGATGGACCTAGAGTCTGTCATACAGAGTGAAGTAAGTCAGAGGAGAAAAACAAATACTATATGATAACACATATATATGGAATCTAAAAAAAAAAAAAAAAAAACAGTACTGATGAACCTAATGGCAGGGCAGGAATACAGACGCAGACGTAGAGAATGGACTTGACATGGTGGGGAAGGGGAAGCTGGGATGAAATGAGAGAGTAGCATTGACACATATACACTACTAAATGTAAAATGGATGGCTAGTGGGAAGCAGCTGCATAGCACAGGAAGATCAGCTCGGTGCTTTGTGACCATCTAGAGGAGTGGGATAGGGAGGGTGGGAAGGAGGCTCAAGAGGGAGGGGATATGGGGATATATGTATACATACAGCTGATTCACTTTGTTGTACAGCAGAAACTAACACAATGTTGTAAAGCAACTATATACCGATTTAGATAGATATAGATATAGCTATAAAAGAAGTCCTTTAGCGTTTATATTCCAATATTCCACATTACAGATGTGTTTGCTCTTCTCAAGGATAGAAGCAGGTAAGCAAAAAGGTATCATTATATTCAGTCTACATATGGGAGAAACTGAGACAAAGGAACAGGTAATCTGTTCAAAGTGACACAGGTACAGTAGTTACCAGAAATTATCTCCATTCATTCAGTTGTTGAGTTGATTAGCACAGAAACCTACAAGGTGAGACTTTCTTGTTACTTTCTAAATTACTGAAAGGATTAGTCTATTGATCCTAAATCAAAGTACTTTTATAATGTAAATTTCTAAATTATGTCTTTGCACTATATCTGGACATGTGTGGAGATTATGTGATGTTCTAACATGATTTGTTACTGAAGAATGTCTTCGGTCTGGAGTAAAAGCATATCTTAAATCCTCCATGGTTTTTCAAAAACATGTTTTTTCCTTTATTTTTTTACAAGAGTATGATAGCTATATCTAGGACCCAAGGAAAAGGAAAAATAAATAAATAAAATATCTAATCCTGAAAATCATTCACTCTCAAATTGATTACCCAAATGAAAGGAAGAGAGAATCAGAGAGAGAGAGAGAGAGAGAGAGAGAGAGAAGAGGAAGAGGGAAAAAAAGGACAAAAAAAGAAAGTTAATTTGACAAAGAAAGCAGAATTAATGCCCCATTGCCCCAGTCACTCGCACCTGGAACCTTGGAGTCCTCTTTGATTTATTACTTCCTGAGGCCAAGTTTCTATCACTGCACAGCTAAATTATTTCACAGCCTCCCAGCAACAACCTCAGAAGCATTCTCACTTTCACAAGTCCATCTTATGGACCACGACAGACTAATGTTAATAATTACTTCTGAAGAAGCATAATGTCTGCTAAAAGTCCAAATTCTGTCATCACTGGATGTGAGAGCTTAGGCATGCTAAAGAAGCTGCCTAAGTATCTACGATCAGAACAGAACAACAGCAACAAAGATTACTTCTACCAATGATGATTATGGTGATAATACCTCAAGATTTTTCTGAGGATTCATTTAAATCATTCATATAAAGTACTTGGAACAGTGTTTGGCATACAATCTGCTTCAACCGAAGTTTGCAGTTATTGTCATCATCTTTATCATTACCATCGTTTTTATGTTAGCACCCTGTCCTCCAAACTCTTTCCTTTTTAAAAACAATTCCTGTGGTAGTAAATCAAGGCCATACACAATGAAACTCACCATTACCTACCAATACTTTTTCCATATGGCCAAATAATCAGCCTCTAGTTAAGCTGATCTTCTCATATCCCTCGAGCATACCTTATACCTTCATGCTTTAATCATGCTGTTTACTTCAACTGCAATGACATTCTTTTTCAATCTTATATTCTAAGCCCCATAAATTATTCAAAAGCACAGGGCAAGTCCATACTATATTATGAAACTTCCTACAAATGTTAGTCCTCAATGCTTTTCTCTCCTCTGCAGTCATCAATCCTTTAAGTCTAAACTACATAATTTATCAAATTATTTTACATCACTCACTAATTGTTTCATACGACTGTTTCTTCTTTCCACAATTAGATGTAGGTCAGAACATTTAGACTTATTATTGGCACACCTGTTAGTTGTCAGTGCCATAACTTTTCCATTGCCAGTGAAAGATGGTCCTAGCTAAGAAAAGTATCCACCAACAGCTTGCTAGATTCAAATCAGCAATCCAAACCATGAGCTTGTAGCCAATACATGGCTATTCGATCTTCCCTACCATGAAAGTTAGCTTATATCCTACACTGCAGGCTTTTGTTTTTTAGTATTCTCAAGTATTGGTATTCCAACAGGGTAATATATATTTAAGTCAATAGGAAACCAAGAAAGAGGACCACAGATCTGAGACAAGAAAACAGGGAGCTTTCAACAGTGCCAGAAATAGTACTTACAGGAAAGCATTCAATCAAGGAAATCTGAAACATAACAATACTGTAAACTCAATGAATGTTCATGAAAGTATAACTTATTAAGAGCAGAAATTAACGAAATAGAAATTATTGAGAAGATGAAAAACATTTGTTATGACTTAGCATTCATTCAAAATATTATGTCTTAATAAACTAGAAAGAGAAGGGAATTCATTAACATGTTAAAGGCCCTCTTCCAAAAATATACTGAGTGGTGAGACATTGTAAGTCCTCTCCATTACGATGGGAATAAGACAAGAATGCTTCCTATTAATACTTATATTCAAAAACACAATAAAATAAATGAACAAATAACAGAATTATAAGCAAAAGCTAGAAACGAAGAAATAAATTAGTATTATGTAGAGATAATGTGAAAGTCCTTACAGAAATCCAAGAGAATCTATAGAACAAATCTATAAATCAATAAAAAAGTGCAGCAAGTTTGCCTGACACAGACTAATACATAAATATCAAGAAAGTTAACATAAATCAGTAAAAACTAATTTAAAGAATTAATTTAGAAAGAATCCTATTCTCAAGAGCAAATATACAAACAAATACGAAAAAATCAAAAATTATAGGGAGAAATTAAAAGTTTGTTCAGAGTTTTCATGGAGAAAATTACAGAAATTATCCAGACTCAAGGACTATATTCCTCACAAAGCTAAAGAGAATTGTTACTGTAAAAATGTCAAGTTTTACAAATGGCATTTTTTATAATTTTACAATCATTTTACAATTTTAAAAATGTCAAACTTTTACAAATAAATGTCAATTATTCCAAAATTAATGTATAAAATCTTCAGTTTTTTTTTTTCTAGAAACTGTCTTCATCTGAAAATACATATGGATTGGCGAACAGTTAACAATAGCAATTTTGAAAGAGAACAAGACAGGGAGAATCATCATACCCAATATCAAACCTAAAAAGCTACAGTGGTTAGACCTTAGACAGAATTATTGAAGCAG
>NW_006774067.1:4293680-4322618 GCF_000442215.2 Lipotes vexillifer
GGAATGCACATGTAAACCAGGGATCAGAATTTTGGTGCAAATGCACCAAAGCTGATACTGGTGATAGCCGACAGAGATGGTGTCACACATGAGTGGGAGTAGGGCAGGAAATTCAAGAAGTGGCACTGAGAAGATTATCTAAACCAAAATGAAATTACATTGTACATCACACAAAAAAGGAACAACAAAAAATATCCAAATGGATTAAAGAACTTAATATAAGATGTAAAACTTTAAAAGTGTTAGAAAAAAATCTCAAAGCCTAGCTTTAAGAATTTGGGATAAAGAAGGACATTTAAACAAAACAAAAAGCATGAAGCACAAAAGAGCAAAGGGACAAGTAGACTACATCTGAGTTAAAAACATCTGTGTGATAAAAGACATCGTAAATTAAAAGATAAATTACAGTCTTATTAGCAACCAAAGATTAGTATCCAGAATACAAAGAAAACCTTTCACTAATCAATGATTAAATACATAAGCAAACAAATTTTAAAACAAAGACCCTATTGGAAAATGGGCAAAGGATATACACAGAAAATTTAAAAAGTAAGAAACTGGGCAATAAATACATAAAAGTCTTAATCTCACTAATAAACAAAGAAATGTGAATTAAACAGGAAGATAGCATTTCACAGCCATTAGCCAAGCAAAAACTCTGGGAGTTTAATAATGCCAATTATAGATAGGGATGTGAGGAAACTATCTCTCAAACATTCCAGTGGGAGTATGAATATGGGTACCAACACTTTGGGGGAAAACTGTCACGCTAAGGTCAAGTTAAAGATTGATTTTGTGAATTTAACAAACAATTATTGAGGGCTCACTGTGTCAGGCATTACTATAGGAACTGAAAATGATGCAGAGAGCAAACCAAATAAAGATTTCATGGAGTTTACATTCTAGGTAGAAGAGGCAGTTAATAAACAAAGAAACAGCTTAATACAATCATGCCAAGTACTGACTATCGCTATGAAGAAAAATAAAGCAGGGTAAGGAAAAGAGAATACTGGGGAAGATCGACTCTCAAATTTTACATAAGATAATCAGGTAAGATTGCTCTAATAAATTGACATTTGAGCACAGACATGAATTCATTGAAGAAGCAAGCCATGTTTACAACTGGGGAAGAACATTCCAGGCAGATAGAACACACATAGTTAAATTTTGAAACCTAGAATTCAGGAGAGAGATTGAGGTTAGAAGCCTAGAAGCCCCAGGCTCCCACAAGGAGATTGAAAATAATAACCATATATATATATATATATATATATATGTCAAATTATAACATATGAGTATAAATATATCTGAAGAATGGGTTCTGGAGTATTTCAGCATTTAGAAGTTGAGAAAAGTTGAGTTCATCAAAAAAAGATGAAAGAGAAACGACAAGTAAGTGGGTAACAAACAAACAAACAAAAAGAATATGGCATCTAGGAAATGAAGAAAGTGTTTCAAGGGGAGAATGATCACTGCTATAAAATGTGTTTGAGAAAGCAAGTAAACTAAGTTGAAGACTAATTGGATTTTGCAATGTGGAGTTAATATTTGACCTGACTGGAAAGATTTGGTCAAATAGTAAGAATGAAAATATAATTAGAGTGGTTTTAAAAGAGAAGGGGAGGGCTTCCCTGGTGGCGCAGTGGTTGAGAGTCCGCCTGCCGATGCAGGGGATGAGAGTTCATGCCCCAGTCCGGGAAGATCCCACATGCCGTGGAGCGGCTGGGCCCGTGAGCCATGGCCGCTGGGCCTGCGCATCCGGAGCCTGTGTTCCGCAACGGGAGAGGCCACAACAGTGAGAGGCCCGCATACCGCAAAAAAAAAAAAAAAAAAAAAAAAAAAAAAAGAGAAGGGGGAAAAAAGGAATTGGGGCTTTACATTAAAAGAATACAAAGGCATAAGGAAATGGTCTGGGGGGATGTCGGTCAAGGGGTGTTTATTAATAATAAAATATAACATTCTATGCAGATAAGGGTAATAAAGTAGAGAAGGAAAATTTGATCATTCAAGAGAGAAGAGACAGCTCTGCTTAAGCACCCTCCCCAAACAGGCGAGAGGATGAAACCCAGTACACAGTGGAGGCATTGGCCTACATTGAAGCACAGACATTTATCCATTGTAACCAAGAGCAAGGGATTCAACAGGTGAGAGATATATAGAGGTTTGAAGGTGGGAGAACACTGATTGCCATTTCTCAGTGAAATAAATGCAGAGTCAACAGATGTTGTATCCCTCTTTGTCTTAATCTTGCTGGTGGAAAACCCCTTATTCCATGATGTATCTGTAGAGCTTTCTAGGAATATTTTGGTGCTACTATTTTTTATTTGTTTTTGTTTTTGTTTTTGCAGTACACGGGCCTCTCACTGTTGTGGCCTCTCCCGTTGCGGAGCACAGGCTCCGGACGCGCAGGCTCAGCGGCCATGGCTCACGGGCCCAGCCGCTCCGCGGCATGTGGGATCTTCCCGGACCGGGGCAGGAACCCTTGTCCCCTGCACTGGCAGGCGGACTCTCAACCACTGCACCACCAGGGAAGCCCAGCTACTATTTTTTAAAAGAAATATCTAATAGAAGAAAAATGAAATAAGTTGAATTTAATTAGCCAGACATTTAGAGTATGCTTTAAACAATATCTTATGAATAATAATTTTCTCTTAAAAATCAAATTATTAATGAACATATTATAATTCCCATTAAAGTAGTATAAAAGTATTACCAGAGCAATGGTTTAAGAGTAAGTGATAAAAATACATTGTTTAAATTTCTGAACCAAATGGAAGGCTAAAATGTCCCAAACCAATAACAGTATTGAATGAGTTAAGCTAATTTAATTTTGTTTTAAGAATTCAGGAAACACCATTTGTTTTTAGGACTCTAAATGCTCTTTAATCCCAAATTCATTTTAGAATTTACAAACAACAGGCTTTCTTAAATATCAGCCAACAAATGGTATCCTCGTCACTTATTGCAGAACAATTGTTCCTTGTCGGAGTTAAACTATCACAGCTGGAAACCCATATGAAATTTAGCTTATTAAGAAAAATACAACATGAATTAACGTTAGTGAACAAGGCATGTCAAACATGCTACGTAAATAAGACCTTTAAGAGACACTTGCATAATATTGTGCTAGCAAATGTCACAAACTAAATACTTAACAGAATCACTACAAATTATGTTTCTGATATGTTTTGAATACAAAATACTTCCCTAATTTCTGTCTAATATAAAAGATGACATGGTACTTCTTGAAGAGACATTGTGGAATTAAGTTGAATGCTGACAAGTTAAGTAAATATGGTTTATTATGCAAACAACCATATATGTTAGTGTAATGAAACTTCAGTGTCAGTTGGACATTTTGTCTGAAAATTAGAGTACAGCACTAACTTCTAATAAATTACTAAATTGCATATTTTCTGAATAATCTAAACATCTGCTTTTTCATCATGCAAAATATTCAGATATTTGATAATTATCTATAAACAAGTTTATATGCAAAACATACAGTTATGTGGTTCAATTCATTCTCCTTTCCAATTTTTCTTTGCTAAATTTTATCTTTATTATGCATATTGATGTATATAATAGTGCAGTGTATAAAATATATATGGTGTACATCAGTACATTTATATTTTTTATATAAGATAAAATTATACTGACAGAAAGAAAAATGAATGGGCATATGACTCTTAGGAAAATAGTATTGTCTTACATCTGTCTCTTTTTTCTTCATAATTCCTCTCACACATTGTGACCTGTATTGTCTTTTGAGAGACTATGTAAGGATTAGTCTCTCTGGTTTCCCTGCACTTGCCATTATCCTTGCATTTGAACAAGTTCTTCATGCATGAAAAATGCCCCAATTGCCCAAATCGTCTTAACTCAAATATGACTTAAGTCTTCTATTAAGTCTAATGCCACTTTTTTTTAAAAGAAATCTTTCCTAACTCAAAATCCAGAATTAAACTGTTATTACAATTCTCCTAGAGAAGTTGCTTTTTATATCTATTCTTACATCTATGTTGACGTAAAGCACAATATGTCTTATTTTGAGAATTTACATATTAACAACTATTTGCCACACCACTGGGAGTCAGGAGGGGAGGGGTCATGATCCACAAACCCCAGCATCTTTCTGCATGACTATACATTCAATACATGTCTACTAAATGAGATGACTAAGTAAATGTATCAATGTGTGAAATATTAGCAGAAAACAATAGAAAAAAAAGAAAACAGTAAATAAGTATGACAGCAGTCTTATTTGGGACAAACACTATCCCGGCTGGAGATGCCAGGAAGAAAATGATTGTATAAAACTAAATACAGATTTTATCATTCATCTACATTGACTTCTTTTTCTGGATTCCCAAATTCAGGACTCCCTTCTATAGATTTACTCTAATATTTCTCAATATTTGTTGATACTTTTTTTTTTTTTTTTTGTGGTATGTGGGCCTCTCACTGTTGTGGCCTCTCCCGTTGCGGAGCACAGGCTCCGGATGCGCAGGCTCAGTGACCATGGCTCACGGGCCCAGACGCTCCACGGCATGTGGGATCTTCCCGGACCGGGGCACAGACCTGTGTCCCCTGCATTGGCAGGTGGACTCTCAACCACTGCGCCACCAGGAAAGCCCTTGTTGATACTTTTTCTTAAGTAATCTCATTCATTCAAACATTAAATTATAACCTTTAGTTATAAAAGGTCCTTTTGGTATTCATATTAATGTCATAAACAGACAGGCCTCCAAATCTCAGATACCCATTTGCAGACACTTTGCTATCTCTGTACTCAAGGCAGAGCACTGTCAAGTGTAGCCTGACTGAAAGTGACACTTGAAGAAGAATGAACTTTGGTAGAAGACAGGCACTTTTGTGTAATTTTCATGTTGAAGAGAAAATCTATTTGCAGGTTATAAAGAAGTGATCTTACAGAGGGCAGATAGCAGAAGCAAGAAGAACTACAATCCTGCAGTCTGTGGGATGAAAACCACATTCACAGAAAGATAGACAAGATGAAAAGGCAGAGGACTATGTTCCAGATGAAGGAACAAGAAAAAACCCCAGAAAATCACCTAAATGAAGTGGAGATAGGCAACCTTCCAGAAAAAGAATTCAGAATAATGATAGTGAAGATGATCCAGGACCTTGGAAAAAGAATGGAAGCAAAGATCGAGAGGATGCAAGAAATGTTTAACAAAGACCTAGAAGAATTAAAGAACAACCAACCAGAGATGAACAATATGAACAATACAATAACTGAAATGAAAAATACACTAGAAGGAATCAATAGCAGAATAACTGAGGCAGAAGAACAGATAAGTGACCTGGAAGACAGAATGGTGGAATTCACTGCTGTGGAACACAGTAAAGAAAAAAGAATGAAAAGAAATGAAGACAGCCTAAGGGACCTCTGGGACAACATTAAATGCACCAACATTCGCATTACAGAGGTCCCAGAAGGAGATGAGAGAGAGAAAGGACCCTAGAAAATACTTGAAGAGATTATAGTCAAAAACTTCCTGAAGATGGAAAAGGAAATAGTCACCCAAGTCCAGGAAGCACAGAGAGTCCCAGGCAGGATAAACCCAAGGAGAAACCCACCAAGACACATAGTAATCAAACCGACAAACATTAAAGACAAAGAAAAATTACTAAAAGCAGCAGGGAAAAATGACAACATACAAAGAAACTCCAATAAGGTTAACAGATGATTTCTCAGCAGAAACTCTACAAGCAAGACGGGAGTGGCACGATATATTTAAAGTGATGAAAGGAGAGAACCTACAGCCAAGATACTCTACCCAGCAAGGATCTCATTCAGATTCGATGGAGAAATCAAAAGCCTTACAGACAAGCAAAAGCAAAGAGAATTCAACACCACCAAACCAGCTTCACAACAAATGCTAAAGGAACTTCTTTAAGTGGGAAACTCAAGAGAAGAAAAGGACCTACAAAAACAAACCCAAAACAATTAAGAAAATGGTAATAGGAACATACATACCAATAATTACCTTAAATGTGAATGGATTAAATGTTCCAAACAAAAGACACAGGCTCACTGAATAGATACAAAAACAAGACCTGTATATATGCTATCTACAAGAGACCCGCTTCAGACATAGGGACGCATACAGACTGAAAGTGAGGGGATGGAAAAAGATATTCCATGCAAATGGAAATCAAAAGAAAGCTGGAGCAGCAATTCTCATATCAGACAAAATAGACTTTAAAATAAAGAAGGCTAAAAGAGACAAGGAAGGACACTACACAATGATCAAGGGATCAATCTAAGAAGATATAACAATTATAAACATATATGCACCCAACACAGAAGCACCTCAATACATAAGGCAAATACTAACAGCTATAAAAGAGGAAATCGACAGTGACACAGTGATAGTGGGGGACAGTAACACCTCACTTACACCAAAGGACAGATCATCCAGACAGAAAATTAATAAGGAAACATAACCTTTAAATGACACAGTAGACCAGACAGGTTTAATTGATATTTATAGGACATTCCATCAAAAAACAGCAGATTACACTTTCTTCTCAAGTGCCCACGGAACATCCTCCAGGATAGATCACATTTTGGCTCACAAATCAAGCCTCGGTAAATTTTAAAATATTGAAATCATATCACACACTTTTTCTAACCACAATGATATGAGATTAGAAATGAATTACAAGGAAAAAAACGTAAAAAACAAACACATGGAGGCTAAACAATATGTTACTAAATAACAAAGAGATCCTGAAGAAATCAAAGAGGCAATCAAAAAATACCTAGAGACAAATGACAATGAAAACATGATGATGCAAAACCTATGGGATGGAGCAAAAGCAGTTCTAAGAGGGAAGTTTACAGCAATACAGTCCTACCTCAAGAAACAAGAAAAATCTCAAATAAACAACCTAAACTTACACCAAAAGGAACTAGAGAAAGAAGAACAAACAAAGCCCAAAGTTAGCAGAAGGAAAGAAATCATAAAGACCAGAGCAGAAATAAATGAAATAGAAACAAAGAAAACAACAGCAAAGATCAATAAAACTAAAAGCTGGTTCTTTGTGAAGATAAACAAAATTGATAAACCTTTAGCCAGACTCATCAAGAAAAAGAGGGAGAGGACTCAATTCAATAAAATTAGAAAGGAGAAGTTACAATGGACACCGCAGAAATACAAAGCATCATAAGAGACTACAACATGCAACTCTATGCCAATAAAATGGACATACTGGAAGAAATGGACAAATTCTTAGAAAGGTATAACCTTCCCAGACTGAACCAGGAAGAAAGAGAAAATAAGAACAGCCCAATCACAAGTAATGAAATTGAAACTGTGATTAAAAATCTTCCAACAAACAGAAGTCCAGCACCAGATGGCTTCACAGGTGAATTCTATCCAACATTTAGACAAGAGCTAACTCCAATCCTTCTCAAACTCTTCCAAAAAACTGCACAGGAAGAAACACTCCCAAACTCATTCTATGAGGCCACCATCACCCTGATACCAAAACCAGACAAGGATGTCACAAAAAAAGAAAACTACAAGCCAATATCACTGATGAATATAGATGTAAAAATCCTCAACAAAATACTAGCAAACAGAATCCAACAGCACATTAAAAGGATCATACACCATGATCAAGTGGGATTTATCCCAGGGATGCAAAGATTCTTCAGTATATGCAATTCAATCAATGTGATACACCATATTAACAAATGAAAGAAATAAACCATATGATCATCTCAATAGATGCAGAAAAAGCTTTTGACAAAATTCAACACCCATTTATGATAAAAACTCTCCTGAAAGTGGGCATAGAGTGAACCTACCTCTACATAATAAAGGCCGTATATGACAAACCCACAGCAAACATCCTTCTCAATGGTGAAAAACTGAAAGCATTTCCTCTAAGATCAGGAACAAGACAAGGATGCCCACTCTCGCCACTATTATTCAACATAGTTTTGGAAGTCCTAGCCATGGCAATCAGAGAAGAAAAAGAAATAAAAGGAATACAAATTGGAGAAGAAGAATAAAAACTGTCACTGTTTGCAGATGACATGATACTATACATAGATAATCCTAAAGATGCCACCAGAAAACTACTAGAGCTAATCAATGAATTTGGTAAAGTTGCAGGATACAAAATTAATGCACAGAACTCTCTTGCATTCCTATACGCTAACAATGAAAGATCGGAAAGAGTAATTAAGTAAACAATCCCATTCACCATTGCAACAAAAAGAATAAATACCTAGGAACAAACCTACCTAAGGAGGTAAAAGACCTGTACTCAGAAAACTATAAGACCCTGATGAAAGAAATCAAAGATGACATAAACAGATAGAGAGGTATACCATGTTCTTGGATTGGAAGAATCAATATTGTGAAAATGACGATACTACCTAAAGCAGTCTGCATATTCAATGTAATCCCTATAAAATTACCAATGGCATTTTTTACAGAACTAGAACAAAAATATCTTAAAGTTTGTATGGAGACACTAAAGACCCCGAAAGCAACCTTGAGGGAATAAAGGGAACTGGAAGAATCACACTTCCTGACTTCAGACTCTACTACAAAGCTATAGTAATCAAGACAATCTGGTACTGGCACAGAAACAGAAATATAGAATCAATGAAACAGGATAGAAAGCCCAGAGATAAATTCACGCACCTATGGTCAACTAATCTATGACAAAGGAGGCAAGGATATACAACGGAGAAAATACAGTTTCTTCAATAAGTGGTGATGGGAAAACTGGACAGCTACATGTAAAAGAATGAAATTAGAACAATCCCTAACACCATACACAAAAATAAACGCAAAATGGATTAAAGATCTAAACATAAGACCGGACACTATAAAACTCTTAGAGGAAAACAGAAGAGAACACTCTTTGACATAAATCACAGCAAGATCTTTTTTGACCCACCTCCTAGAGTAATGGAAATAAAAACAAAAATTAACAAATGGGACCTAATGAAACTTCAAAGCTTTTGCACAGCAAAGGAAACTATAAACCAGATGAGAAGACAGCCCTCAGAATGGGAGAAAATATTTGGAAGTGTATCAATGGACAAAGGATTAATCTCCAAAATATATAAACAGCTCATGCAGATCAATATTAAAAAAACAAACAACCCAATCAAAAAATGGACAGAAGTCCTAAATAGACATTTCTCCAAGGAAGACGTACAGATGGCCAAGAAGCACATGAAAAGCTGCTCAACATCACTAATTATTAGATACATGCAAATCAAAACTACAGTGAGGTATCACCTCACACTGGTTAGAAAGAGCATCATCAGAAAATCTACAAACAACAAATGTTGGAGAGGGTGTGGAGAAAAGGGAACCCTCTTGCACTGTTGGTGGGAATATAAATTGATACAGCCACTATGGAGAACAGTATGGTGGTTCCTTAAAAAATTAAAAATGGAATTACCATATGACTCAGCAATCCCACTGGGCATATACCCAGAGATAACCATTATTCAAAAAGATACATGCACCCCAATGTTCATTGCAGCACTATTTACAATAGCCAGGACATGGAAGCAACCTAAATGCCCATCGACAGACGAATGGGTAAAGAAGATGTGGTACATATATACAATGCAATATTATTCAGCCATAAAAAGAAACGAAATTGGGCCATTTGTAGAGACATGGATGGACCTAGAGACTGTTATACAGAGTGAAGTAAGTCAGAAAGAAAAAAACAAATATCATATATTAACGCATACATGTGGAATCTAGAAAAATGGTACAGATGAACCAGTTTGCAAGGCAGAAATAGAGACACAGTTGTAGAGAACAAACGTATGGACACCAAGGGGGCAAAGCGGGGGGTGGGTGGTGGTGGTGGGATGAATTGGGATACTGGGATTGACACATGTACAGAAATATGTATAAAACAGATAACTAATAAGAACCTGCTGTATAAAAATAAATAAATAAATTTTTTAACGTTTGGAAAAAACAAAGTGATCTTATAGTAATGGGAAAATGTCTCTGCATATCTTTTAAAGAATAATTTTGAACTATTACCTGTCATCAACAGAGTATTTACAAAGTACAATTATTCCAGCAACATAAAATATCAATTAGAAGCTTAATAACCAAAGCAAAAGAAGCCAGAGGCTTGAGGTAACATTTCTCAATTGTCTACCAATAGCTACAAAAAGAAAGCAATTGCTATTGTCTGAATTGCTAAAAAAAAGAGGATTTTAGCAATGTTATCTGAAAAACAGTATAAAGAAATCAACCCAGTGGAAGCACAGCCATAAAATGCATGACCCTTTGCTCCTCAGTACCCTGAGTATCTGGAGTGTCTGGAAGGGCTGTTCAGAGTGAGTACAACAATGGAATGTAAAATATATTGCATGGAAAAAAAAACTTTATATTGAACATGATTTGAAATAACTGTGTGCTGAAAAAAAAGGGTATAGGTAAAAATGTCAGAGGAACATCAGATAAAATCCAGAGATAGGATAAAAAGTTTTTAAAAAGTAGATATTAATTTTTTTTCGTGGAAAAAAGAAGGCTAGCCAAACACTTAATAATAACTTTCAAATATAGGGAAGTTTCACATAAAGTAGATGTGATTGGTTGATTTTTAGGTCCACTGGGAGTTAAACAGGAACCACTTGAAAAAAAGAAATGACTGAAAGAAAGAAAATATTTCTTAACCATGAAGGACTTACCATTTGGTATTAACCATCAATGGAATATGTAGATTGTCCTTCAAAAGTTAGCTTCAATAAACTGTATTTTCTTTTTGTATTTAGGATTTAAGCATTAATCTGCCAGAGAGTATAAGAATAGTCTTTCAAAAGACCTGCTACAATCAGGCAGCTATGCATGGACTCTTGTTTAGTCCATCTCCAAACTGGCACATTCTTTGATTCATTCATTTAAACAATATATCCATATAACCCAGCCTCCTACTAATACAGGTATTGCTCCAAAATCCTTCTCTCTCATAGCTCACTGGTATTCCTTTTGGGAAGAAGATAATAGCCTAAAAATTGCCAACTACACACACACACACACACACACACACACACACACACACACACACACGCTAATAAGAAACAGAAGCCTAGTGTATTATCTGAAGATTCTATATTATATAAAGTAAAGGCAAAAAAACCCAAGCCTAAATTTCAATAATATAATCTCAAAATATACTGGACAGAATCTTTTTGTTTTGTAATTCACCAGGCTAATTAATATTTAAGTATTTCACTATATTGTACTATTATTTAGCTTTGAAAGAGTTGATATTTTTAGAAATAAGTAACCTTAATGAAAATAACTGTGTCTGACCTAAGAATATAATATTTTCAATTTAAAAATAATACACATACCTAAAGGGCAAAGTTATTTTATTCTTATTTTAAAAGGGGATTTCAGATTTTCAAAACTTGCTTTTTCTAAAACATTTATCTAGTCAAGTGATATTTTTCCAAATGACTTTACAATGAAGTAAATTGGCGCACTGACTGTATTCACAGGGTATTTTATGTAAGCATCCCCTAGCTTGTTAGTCTAATTCAGAAACTCTAGATTTAAATATATCTTAGTATAAGTTTTGTCTTGATGGTATAAATGCATCTTTGGGGACAGGTGTTAAAGGAAGCCTCCATGGAAAATTAAGGAAATTAAAGTCCAGAAGACCTGAGACTTGGCAGTCAGTTCTCTGAACTTTTAGGCATACTTCCTACATGAAGAAAACTCACTAGACATGACCATAAATAACTATGCCCTTCATTTGGGCTCAGGATTGTCTTTTTTCTGTGAAACCCAGGATGCTGCTTACTCATCCAGACAAAATGTTGCTGGGCCTCCTGTTACAGCAGAAGCTTTATTTAACAGTTGTGCTGAACATCTCATATGTTCTGACACCACTGACAAGGACAAAAGCACAGCATATTTTTTCATTAAGCATCCATATGAGGAACTCTTCAAGGATGGGCTCACACAAGAGGTTGATGAGATTATTTACATGGATGGGCCATCACAGAGTTCAAGAAAAATGTTGAATAAAGTCACGCTTCTCAAACCACTGGGCTATAAACTGAATTTACCATTCTACCAAATTCATAATAAATAAAACATGTATCATCAGTGAATACTAGCATAGCTAATGTTTCGATCACTGCAACTAATCCACGATGGAAATGGATCAATTGAAATCTGCACACCATTTTATCATTCAGATAATATAGAAAAGCAAAGAATAAAAACATCTTGTCTAGGGCATGAGCTTGATAACTGAATGACACCTTTTAATCTTCACTGTCAAATTCATTCATACATGACATGACTGATTTCCTGGAAGCTAAGGAAATTATTTTACTGTGCCAATATTTGCAGGATAAGGGAAATAATTGCTTGAGTAAGGTTTTCTCTATCTCCCTTTCTGCTATTCTGACTTCAGGGTGAGTTTACAGAGAGAATGAAATGCCCAAATTAAAGTTTCATCAAACCACCTTCAGCTGTTCTCAAGAAAGTAAATTAGCCTCTTCGCCCATTTCATTGAGAGATGGATTATTTCTTTACTTGCTTCTCCTCTAGAAAGGCAGAAGTTGTAATTTTTGCTTGGATGCTTGTGGGTAGCAGAGTGTAACGGGGAGCAGATTAGTATTTGAGGACTTGATAACATCTAGAAGACAGTCAACGAGGTAAGTGTTCATGGCCATCCCCTCTTGTAAAAAATGAGGACAGATTTTCCCTCAAACTGATTTTTGTTCTCAGTGTGGCAAAGCACAGATGCATTTTGTCCCAAGAGAGTTTCAAAACTCAAAAACATATCATCTAGGCAACAAAATCAGCAAGCCATTTATCACAAGGCAAACCTTTCTGACAGTGGTGGATTATGAGCAGAAAGAATCAGCCCATTTTCCAACTTTTCATGTAAGGTACACTTGTGTAATGCCGTCAAGCCAACTCAATAAAATCTGATGTTTCAATATCCGAGTGAAGGGGTGGAAAATAATTTTAAGAGAACATGTGATATTCCACAGATCACACTTTGGGAAATACCACTTTTGTACAATTAAACTTCCCAAGACATACAAAAAAAATGCATACTGCCCTTTCTCCTAGGAATCTATAAGGAACTATTTGACACTCTAAGCGAACATATACATCACAGGTTCTCTTCTTACCTTCCCAAACTTTAGCTTCTTGTACGCAGCAGCAAATTTCTACCTCTAACTTTCCTGCATTCTCTTAATCATCAACTAAAACAAGAAATAGCGATTGCTGCCACCACAAGAATTTTAGAAGAAATAAACCACTTAAATACCTGGTGTTCCAGCAACCTTTCATTTTAGAAGCAATTAAAAGTCAACAACTTTCTTCTGGTTTAACATAGAGCAAATGTAAATGGAGAAAAGCAATTGATTCTTAATTCCTTATTGCTGGGACAAAAGCAAAAGTGTTTTACTCTGATCATAGCAAATTTCTCCCGCATTCCACCAGCAACATCGTGGCTTCCACTGGCAAAAAGTTCACCAAAAAGAGACATTACAATGAGCTGATGAAAAATATTTGGTCCCAAAGCTATAAAAATGTTTTCTCAAGCAGAAGTGGAAAAAGATTTAGCTCTTCAGTAAACAAGAGTGGAATTAGGAACAAAAATGCCATAAAGGGGCAGATCAGTGGTCTGTTAGACTGCAGTCTGTCTCTGACAGAGGTACCAAGGGATGCTGAGAAGCAGGTATGCTCGCTGTTTTCCATGACCCTCATCTCAGAGGTGAGGGGTATGTTCTGAACTTTCCTAACTTCTCCATCAGGCTTGTGGAAGGAATCACAGGATGCCAGAACCAGGGAGGATCACTTAATGCTTGAGGAAAGTAATTCAGGATGAGTAGAAGTTTTATTCTGCATTATTTTTCAGGATAAGTGTGACTAGGTCAAACTAAAGAACTCTTAAAAAGGTAATGTTAGCATTTAATAAAGCATGACTCTGCTTAATAGTACAGACCATATTTACTTCCCTTTTTCATACTAAATGTTTAAAATAAAACCCAGAAATATCTCAAAAGTCACTGCTGTTAGGAATCTGAGCCAACTAGGAATTAAATGTGCTAAATGTAAGGCCAGAAACTATCAAACTCTTAGAGGAAAAGATAGGAGGAACACTCTATGACATAAATCACAGCAAGATCCTTTTTGATCCACCTCCTAGAGAAATGGAAATAAGAACAAAAATAAACAAATGGGACCTAATGAAACTTCAATGCTTTTGCAAAGCAAAGGAAACCAGAAACAAGACCAAAAGACAACCCTCAGAATGGGAGAAAATATTTGCAAATGAAGCAACTGACAAAGGATTAATTTCCAAAATTTACAAGCAGCTCTTGCAGCTCAATACCAAAAAAACAAACAACCCAATCCAAAAATGGGCAGAAGACCTAAACAGACATTTCTCCAAAGAAGATATACAGACTGCCAACAAACACATGAAAGAATGCTCAACATCATTAATCATTAGAGAAATGCATATCAAAACTACAATGAGATATCATCTCACACCAGTCAGAATGGCCATCATCAAAAAATCTAGAAACAATAAATGCTGGAGAGGGGGTGGAGAAAAGGGAACACTCTTGTACTGCTGGTGGGAATGTGAATTGGTTCAGCCACTATGGAGAACAGTATGGAGGTTCCTTAAAACACTACAAATAGAACTACCATATGACCCAGCAATCCCACTACTGGGCATATATCCTGAGAAAACCATAATTCAAAAAGAGTCATGTACCAAAATGTTCATTGCAGCTCTATTTACAATAGCCCGGAGCTGGAAACAACCTAAGTGTCCATCATCGGATGAATGGATAAAGAAGATGTGGCACATATATACAATGGAATATTACTCAGCCATAAAAAGAAATGAAATTGAGCTATTTGTAATGAGGTGGATAGACCTAGAGTCTGTCATACAGAGTGAAGTAAGTCAGAAAGAGAAAGACAAATACCGTATGCTAACACATATATATGGAATTTAAGGAAAAAAATATCATGAAGAACCTAGGGGGTAAGACAGGAATAAAGACACAGACCTACTAGAGAACGGACTTGAGGATATGGGGAGGGGGAAGGGTGAGCTGTGACAAAGTGAGAGAAAGGCAATGGACATCTGTACACTACCAAACGTAAGGTAGATAGCTAGTGGGAAGCAGCTGCACAGCACAGGGAGATCAGCTCAGTGCTTTGTGACCGCCTGGAGAGGTGGGATAGGGAGGGTGGGAGGGAGGGAGACGCAAGAGGGAAGAGATATGGGAACATATGTATATGTATAACTGATTCACTTTGTTATAAAGCAGAAACTAACACACCATTGTAAAGCAATTATACCCCAATAAAGATGTTAAAAAAAAAAAATGTGCATCACTACCTTGAAGCCTCTGAGGGTCTGGAAGACAGAATTAATCTCTGTTAAAATTCATTCAGGGACTTCCCTGGCGGTCCAGTGGTTAAGACTCTGTGCTTCCACTGCAGGGGGCACAGGTTCAATCCTGGGTCAGGGAACTTAAGATCCCGCATGCCGCACAGTGCAGCCAAAAAAAAAAAAAAATTCATTCAAACTACAAGTATTTATTGTGCATTCACTATCTGTAAGGCAGTGAACTAGGTAATAACAAGGATATCGCTAAAGCTTTGATTCTAAGAGAACTAATTAAACAGGCATATACAAATAATTTAAAAATAAGAGATCTGCTAGAAAAGAAGTGACTGTCTCTTCATGTTTTATGTGCAATATGTTCTCAGAAATAGAAGGATGACCAGTCAAGTGTAGTTGATGAAGAGCACAGACAGAACTGCCAGTGTATGCAATCCTAACTCCAACATTGGTGATTTGGATAGGTTACTGCCTAAGTTTCCTCGTCCACAAATTGGGGATGGAAAGGGTATCCATATCATTGGGTTGCTATAAGGATTATATGACTTAATACATCTAAAGAACTTATATAAAAGTAACTAGTACATAGACGTGCTAACTGAGGTTATTATTTCAGACATAAATACTTTTAAACATGCTAACTTTTCCCCAACACTACCACCACACGCATTTCAAACTGGAAAAACATTTTTAGATATTAGATAGCACTGAAAACTTTTACTTTTACACTTAATGATGTGACTACTAAAATAGTTTTAATTGCTTCAATTTAGTTGCAAAGTTCCTGCTGTGAATGATGCCCTTCCAGAAGGAAAATGATATGTGTTTGCACATTTCATCTTAAAATTGCGGGGCTGGAAAACGCAAAACATAGATATTCAGTTGCTTGATCATTGCTCTGCTTTGGCTTATAGTACTGACCAGGCGGATACATACCCAAAATTCTCTGCTTCAGGCCAGATATTTTTATGGCTCTGAACTAATTGCATCCTACTGTAAAATTACAACAAAAAGTCGGTGCACAACTGAACTGCACCCGTCGGTTTGCTTCTGAATATGCTCCACTCTGTGGAAGCCTAACTATACCTCTGAGACACCGAGACCCACACGGCTCCATTCCAGCCCATGCACGTCTTACTCAGGGTCTCTCACCTCCAAGACAGTCTTGGCATAGAATTTTTCCTAGGATCCTTAGGCTGTTGGCTCAATTGTGAAAGAGGGTAAACTGGGAAGAGGTGAGCAGTGTAAAATAAGGATGGATGAGAATGAAGAACAAAGAAAACAGAAGTATCTGTCTGATCAGGATAGACTCTCCAGTAACTATACAATAATGGCACTGGTTTGCTTAGGCAAGAAATTGTATCTGAAAGACCTTTCAAAAGAGAGATGAAATAAATGGTCAGATGAGAGGCAGAGTTATTTGAATAAATGTATAACCTGTTCTACTGTGAAAGTCAACACTTATTTGATTAGATGATCAGGCAATGAGAGAACAGAATTTGGAGTCAGGTAGGCTGGGTTAAAACCTTGGTTCTTCTACTTACGAGCTGCAAGAACTTGGGCATAAAATGTAACTACCATAAGCATCAGCTTGATATAATGTTTAAATGGAATGATGTAAAACTCCAGGAACAGAGTGAACACTCAGTAAATAATAACTATTAATATAAAAAGTGCACTGTGTTTAATTAATTTATTTATTTATTTTGCGATACGCGGGCCTCTCACTGCTGTGGCCTCTCCCGTTGCAGAGCACAGGCTCCAGACACGCAGGCTCAGCGGCCATGGCTCACGGGCCCAGCTGCTCCGCGGCATGTGGGATCTTCCCGAACCGGGGCACAAACCCTTGTCACCTGCATCGGCAGGCGGACTCTCAACCACTGCGCCATCAGGGAAGCCCTAATTTTTCAATTAATGTCTTGTTCAAGCTTTTAAGATAGCAGTAAAAGAGAATAAAGATAATAAAACAGTGCTTTGTTGATGGGTAAAATTTATTACTTTAAAATAAAGAAAATCGTGGATCAAACTCAGAGCTCTGTTTTTAAGAATGATGCACTGTTTAAAGCAAAAAACTTTAGTTCCTGAAACTAAGAAGAAATAATTTGACAAAGAAATAAAGGATGGAAAAAAATAAGTGAAGCTATGTCTTGAGACTATGCATTGCCCATTTGTTAGACCTTCTTGTTCCCTCTCCTATGTCTCTTAACCCCTCTTGCATATTTCCCATGTTTTTCTCTCTCTGTGCTGGACTGTAGATAGTTTCTTCAGTTCTCTATTCCCATTTAAAATTCTCTCTTCAGCTCATTGTAGTCTGTGATAAACCATCTATATATGTACTCTATTTTTATTTTTATTCACTTTTTATTTTTTACTTTACTGATAGACAACCTTTATTTACTTATTTATTTATTTTGCGGTTCGCAGGCCTCTCACTGTTGTGGCCTCTCCCATTGTGGAGCACAGGCTCCGGACGCACAGGCTCAGCGGCCATGGCTCACGTGCCCAGCCGCTCCACGGCATGTGGGATCTTCCCGGACCAGGGCACGAACCCGTCCCCTGCATCGGCAGGCGGACTCTCAACCACTGCACCACCAGGGAAGCCTTTACTTTTAAATTAATTTTTATGGGAGTATAGTTGCTCTACAATGTTGTGTTAGTTTCTACTGTACAGCAAAATAGATCAGCTATAAATATACATTTTTAAATGCAATTATTACATTTTTATTTCTAGAAATCCTCATTAGTTATTCTTTTTAATCTGCTTGCATCGTGTTTATATTTTCAAGCCTCTTTATTTCCTCAAATTTATTAATATATGATTTTATACCCTATGTCTAACATATTCAGTGTTTTAATCATATGCATGGGTGATTCTGCTCTCAATTGTTTCAGCTGTCTCATGTTCATGGACCCCTCTTTCCTTTCGTAACTGGTGTTTTTGACTGGGAGGTGCTCTTTTTCCTTGGGATTTATCTGTGGAAATCTTTTGAGATGTGATATGAAGGCATGCATTTCTGGAAAGGGTTTGTTTTAGTTCTGTGTGGCATCTGGGGATACCACTAGTCCAGGACCAAGCATTTTAAATCAAAATCCTGGCTTGGTGTTCACAGTGTACCAAGATAGTTTTCATTTGAGCTACAATGCTATGCAAGAGTTGCTCGTGACTGCAAATTTTCATGAGAATTTTCTTTCCCTCCCCATTTGCTGTCATAGTTTGGAACAGACAGTTTCTTTGTAGTCTCCTGAGGAAAGGGACAGGTTTATTTCTAGTACATCTGTGTGCTAAAGGTGCAGCATTTTAAGGTCCTGGCTTTATGGGAGGCCTCCCATTAAACTTCTCACCTTCAGCTTTGTCTTCTTTTCCTAGCTTTGTAAAATCTTGAAAACTGTACTCAAATACTACTGGTTGGAAAAATGACCTCAAGGCAAAAGCTAGCTTCAGTATTTTTTTTAACCTCTGTCTTTTAAAGGTAAGAATATGTTGTATGAAATCACAGTCAGGCCTTCTAATATTGATATAAAGGCAATTCAAAACAAAACAAAATAAAGCTGAAAGAAAGCCATTCTATTTTTAAAAAGCAGAAAAACTGTAAAACCGTGATGCTATCAGAAAATATGCAATA
The DNA here is from genome assembly GCF_000442215.2 of Lipotes vexillifer. NCBI lineage: Eukaryota > Metazoa > Chordata > Mammalia > Artiodactyla > Lipotidae > Lipotes > Lipotes vexillifer. The sequence goes on from NW_006774067.1 coordinate 4,312,739, forward strand.
GCATGAATGATAAAGGCTATATAAAACATGTAGTCTCTAGGTAATTTTCTCAGTAGGTCATCAAATGACCCTTAGCCTCCTCCGAAAGAATCCATGAAAATATCTGTGAAAGTGTAGCCAAAGAAACATTTTTATTATTTCAAATGAAATGCCATATTTACCTTCAAAAGGGGCCAAAGAGAAAGGTTTTTTTGTTTGTTTGTATGTTTGACTAGAATTTTATTTACCTTGCAAAGTAATACAGTTTGGCCTGTATGAAACAAAAACTCTGAGAATTATGTATGTGTTTGATTAACATAGAGTGAATTGTTTAATACTTGGCTAATGATAAAATAATTGGGGGATAAGTCTTTTGCACTTTATATTAAGACTGGTAACCAGATAGGGCTTTTGAAGATTTCTATATTACATCAATATACCATGGGTGGTTGATTAAAAATGGAAGGTTGTTATAGTAAGTAAAAAGGTGAATCCATCAGATGCTAAAACACTACCCACTCATGATTATTCTACTGGAAAATTCATTCAGTTCAACTTCTTCCAAACTATTCTATTGTTATAAGTATATAAACTTCTTACATTGTGAATATTTTTATTCTTCACTTTCTCTAAGCATGCTTTTTGTAAAAGTGAAGTTTTATCTTTGTTCTCCTTTTCCTTCTACTTTAATTCTCATTTGTCAAAATGTCAACCGTTAATTCCAGTTGCCTTTCTTGTTTATCCTTTAAATCTTTATTTATTCCTAACTTTACTTGTCCTTTTCCTAACTACCACAGAATCCCATTATACCAGAAAATCTATTCAAAATATTGCAATCCCCTTATGTGCTAGGGGAATATACACTGGCTGATTCCCAACACTTTTTTAGTTTCTATCTTCAATTGCTATTTCTCTCTGAATATCCTGTATAAAACTTTGAGATTCACAAGTCTCCTGACTGAACTGAACTTGTACTGTTAACAGAAGCCCCGTTCCTTTCTGAGATGCATTGTAGCTGCCTCCTAGACTAATGGAATTAAAGTCACATACAGTGGCAGGGTGGGCAAGTTACAGGAATGGAGTACTCTTTGTATATTACCATTTATACTTATGGAAATGGTACTTTTTATTCCTAATTATGGTTATTGATGTAGTCTGGCATGAGTGAACCATTGCAAAAGTCATTAGAATTAGGCTTTTTGCATAAGCAAAACACTAAGAACAACTGTAGCTGTGAAAATATTTCATAAAGCTACTTTAGAAGCGGGATCTCACTATAGCCAAGTTCTGCAAGCTAAGACTTACATAGCTTTGCCTCTTAAGCTTCTTGTATTGTGTGATCACCACTCTGGCTTTCACAAAAAGAGCAGAAGGATAAAGTCAAAACCAACATTGCACTTTCTTAAGCATTTCAGCTAAGTAAAAAAGAAACTGCGTGCAACAGAGGAATTCAAAACTAGCATATTCAATCATTAGTTAATAATAATAAATCAATAAGACACAAGCAGGGCAAGAGAGGGTAAGAATCCTTTGAACAGGGTTAATCTGTTCCTTATGCTACTGAGTAACCTGCTACCTATTTTCATTAAATACATAGTTTTTCTTTCAATTTCATCAAATAAATCAGAGAAGAACAGCTAACAGGGAGAAGTACAAGTGACTTGAAAGAAAAAAGCAAGCTGTTTTAAGTATTAAGATTCGAGCAAGGAAAAAAGAAAGAAATCATTCAAATGGTGATGAATCAGTCAAACACATGTGCAAAAGAAAGCTTGCCTCCATCAGCAAAATGCACAAATTAATAGTTTACCAGTAAGTGGTAAAGGCATTTATCACAGAAATGTCAATAAAATCATCTCCTCCCACCACCCACATTTTCTTTACAAGGGCAAAAAAGCATTTCCTTTACATGATGTCTTAAAATCACCTCTGGCCTATAATAATGGTTATTTCAAGGCCAAAGGCAAAGACAGGACTCACTGGTAATAAAGAGAGCCACTAAAGTAAGTTATATCCTAGACATTCTTTTCATAATTTTTTTACAGATACCAACAGATGATTCAGAGATGGATGGGACTCATCTCTAAACTTTCCCATTCTACCTAAGAAGCAAGTAGTTTGCTTCTTTTATCATTCACACTTCTACATTTATTAAAAAGGGAGAGGGGACTTCCTGGTGGTGCAGTGGTTAAGAATCCGCCTGCCAGGGCAGGGGACATGGGATCGAGCCCTGGTCCAGGAAGATCCCACATGCCGTGGAGCAACTAAGCCCATGTGCCACAACTACTGAGTCTGTGCTCTAGAGCCCGTGAGCCACAACTACTGAGCCCACATGCCACAACTACTAAAGCCCACATGCCTAGAGCCCATGCTTCACAACAAGAGAAGCCACTGCACTGAGAAGCCCATGTACTGCAACGAAGAGTAGCCCCCGCTCACCGCAACTAGAGAAAGCCTGCACAGAGCAATGAAGACCCAACGTAGCCAAAAATAAATGAATAAAATAAATTTATAAATAAATAAATAAATAAAAAGGGAGAAACTGGGCTTCCCTGGTGGCTCAGTCGTTAAGAATCCGCCTGCCAATGCAGGGGACACAGGTCCGAGCCCTGGTCCGGGAAGATCCCACATGCTGCAGAGCAACTAAGCCCGTGTGCCACAACTACTGAGTCTGCGCTCTAGAGCCCGCGAGCCACAACTACTGAGCCCACGTACCACAACTACTGAAGTCTGTGCACCTAGAGCCTGCGCTCTGCAACAAGAGAAGCCACCGCAATGAGAAGCCCAGCACTGCAATGAAGAGTACCCCTGCTCGCTGCAACTAGAGAAAGCCTGCGCACAACAACCAAGACCCAACACAGTCAAAATAAATAAATAAAATAAATTTAAAAAAAATCTTTAGAAGGGAGAAATTGAATGATACAAACATAAACATATGCATGCAAAATTAATTTCTAATAAATTATGTATTTTATATTACATTATTTGACTATGATATACCATGGAGGCAAGATTCAGGAGAAACTTTTTTAGTAGTCCTACAATTCAGTTTGCTAATTTGGGGGCAGATTTTCAATTTTATCTTTAAAGAATATCAAAGAATGCAGATTTTATCACCATCAGTGGTTTACATTGAAATGTTTAATTTCCTTTTATGTCAAGAAGTTTTTTCTTATATGAACTGAAATTTCTCCTTATAATTTAAGGCCACTTATCTTACTCTGACCTTGATATTGACAGAGAAGTGGTGAACAGTGTTCCTATAATGACCATTTATATATTAGAGCCAATAATTAAGTCATCTCTGAGCCCTCTACATTCCCGAGTAGACATTTGTAAGTTCTTTAGCTTTTTCTGATAGGATTTACCTCCAACTGTTTCTAAATCAATCTCTCTCTCTCTCTCCATTTCTCTCTCTGGCTCTCTCTTCTTGGCTTAATTTTCCTCAATCTCTTAAGCTTGTTCACATTTTCCTTATGAGATGATCATAACCATGGATTATTATTTCCCAGACTTTATAACCTTTATTTTTTATTTGCATGCCAGTATAGTACTTATTTAAAACCACTGCACTTTTTCATTCAGGGAAAATCTCTAACTTTAGTATATGTCAAAAGACTGTAACCCAAATCATATTTCCTATTGAAACAGTGGCATAATAGGCAATTAGTTAAAGAAAGTATCCTGGTAGAGTGAAAAGAGAATGAGTTAGAAACAGAGAGGTGAGAATCCTACCTCTGACACCTAGAAGCCTGAGAACAACATTAACTCCCTGGGTTTCTGTTTACTCTTTTTCTTTTTTCCCCCGCATATAATATTTTATTTGATCTCCCCAGTGGAATCTTTTTTGTTTGTTTGTTTTTTAACACCTTTATTAGAGTATAATTGCTTTACAGTGGTGTGTTAGTTTCTGCTTTATAACAAAGTGAATCAGCTATACATATATATATTTCCCCATACCCCTCCCTCTTGCATCTCTCTCCCACCCTCCCTGTCCCAACCCTCCAGGCGGTCACAAAGCACCGAGCTGATCTCCCTGTGCTATGTGGCTGCTTCCCACTAGCTATCTATTTTACATTTGGTAGTGTATATATGTCTATGCCACTCTCTCATTTCGTCCCAGCTTACCCTTCCCCCTCCGTGTCCTCAAGTCCATTCTCTACGTCTGCGTCTTTATTCCTGTCCTGCCCCTAGGTTCTTCATGACATTTTTTTTCCTTAAATTCCATATATATGTGTTAGCATACGGTATTTGTCTTTCTCTTTCTGACTTACTTCACTCTGTATGACAGACTCTAGGTCCATCCACCTCACTACAAATAACTCAATTTTGTTTCTTTTTATGGCTGAGGAATATTCCATTGTATATATGTGCCACATCTTCTTTATCCATTCATCTGTCGATGGACACTTAGGTTGCTTCCATGTCCTGGCTATTGTAAATAGAGCTGCAATGAACATTTTGGTACATGACTCTCTTTGAATTATCATTTTCTCAGGGTATATGCCCAGCAGTGGGATTGCTGGGTCATATGATAGTTCTATTTTTTAGTTTTTTAAGGAACCTCCATACTGTTCTCCATAATGGCTGTATCAATTTACATTCTCACCAACAGTGCAAGAGGGTTCCCTTTTCTCCACACCCTCTTCAGCATTTATTGTTTCTAGATTTTTTGATGATGGCCATTCTGACTGGTGTGAGGTGATACCTCTTTGTAGTTTTGATTTGCGTTTCTCTAATGATTAGTGATGTTGAGCATCCTTTCATGTGTTTGTTGGCAATCTGTATATCTTCTTTGGAGAAATGTCTATTTAGGTCTTCTGCTCATTTTTAGACTGGGTTTTTAGTTTTTTTTGATATTGAGCTGCAATGAGCTGCTTGGAAATTTTGGAGATTAATCCTTTGTCAGTTGCTTCATTTGCAAATATTTTCTCCCATTCTGAGGGTTGTCTTTTCGTCTTGTTTATGGTTTCCTTTGTTGTGAAAAGCTTTTAAATTTCATTAGGTCCCATTTGTTTATTTTGTTTTTATTTCCATTTCTCTAGGAGATGGGTCAAAAAGATCTTGCTGTGATTTATATCATAGAGTGTTCTGCCTATGTTTTCCTCTAAGAGTTTTACAGTGTCTGGCCTTACATTTAGGTCTTTAATCCATTTTGAGTTTATTTTTGTGTATGGTGTTAGGGAGTGTTCTAATTTCATTCTTTTACATGTAACTATCCAGTTTTCCCAGCACCACTTATTGAATATTGACAAGGCTGTCTTTTCTCCGTTGTGTATTCTTGCTTCTTTTATCAAAAATAAGATGACCATATGTATGTGGATTTATCTCTGGGCTTTCTATCGATCTATATTTCTGATTTTGTGCCAGTACCATACTGTCTTGATTACTGTAGCTTTGTAGTATAGTCTGAAGTCCAGGAGCCTGATTCCTCCCACTTTGTTTTTCTTTCTCAAGATTGCTTTGGCTATTCTGGTTCTTTTGTGTTTCTATACAAATTGTGAAATTGTTTGTTCTAGTTCTGTGAAAAATGCCGTTGGTAGTTTGATAGGGATTGCACTGAATCTGTAGATTGCTTTGGGTAGTATAGTCATTTTCACAATGTTGATTCTTCCAATCCAAGAACATCTATTTACTCTTATGTAAATTGAAGACAATAGTATCTACCTTACAAGGATAGGAAATTTAATGAGATAATTATGTGGATGCCCAGTGGCAAAATAAAATCTCAAAGAACAATTGATACTATTTTTCCTGCTATTAGTATTATTGCCATTATACACCTGACCAAAAGTGTACTGTCCCACTGTTTTACAGAAATGACCACAAGAGCTAGTTAAACAATATATATCATGGGAATATATATATATTTATAGCTGATTCACTTTGTTATAAGGCAGAAACTAACATACCACTGTAAAGCAATTATACTCCAATAAAGATGTTAAAAAACAAAAACAATATATATCATATACCAGAACCTGTAAAAGTATGTACAAATGTGTCAAAGAGGACAAAATAGTAATGTTACATTCATTTGACAGCCTGTATGTTGTAGACTGTGAATTGAGAAAGCAAAGGCTACAAAGGACATGTTTAGAAGAATAAGAGCTGAGAAGATTTGCAGAACAGGAGGCTGACTGTGCCTGAGGCAGGAAAGTGTGGAGACAACAGGAGAAGAGTTGAGCTGACTAGAAAGGGTCCCAGGTGGTCCAGGGCTGAGAAGTCAGGCCACATGTGACAGAACCCATTAGAAAGCAGAGTGAATGGGCAACACAATCTTCCTCTCCCACCCGCTCCAGAATTCATATGGCATTACATCTGAAACTCTTTAATCCTATTTCAAGTGCCAAGTCTTTTTCCTAATTCCTATAAACAGATGGGATCTTTCCCTCTGAAACACCACAGTGTTCTGCTTATATTGCTTTTCTGACATTTACTTTAATTTAACTCAACAAATACTTATTAAGTGCCTACTATATGCAGGCAGCATAATGGGTACTGCAAAACAGTGAAAATCACAAACACAGATCCCTCCCTTTGTGAAGCTCACACTCAATGGGGGAAAGTGGGAAGCCAGATCATATAATAAACATAATAATGAATAAATTGTATTATACATTTGAAGGTGATCAAACGGTATGTGGATCAGAATAAGAAAATGAATGAAGAAAGGAGTGAGGGTGTCAGTTGACATTTTAAATGGGTGGCCTCTCTGAGAAGGTGACATTTAAATAAAGTTTTCAAGGAGAGCAAGTTAGAACTATGATGATATCCAGAATAACATCATTCCCAGCTCAAAGGCCCTAGTGTGGGAGGGAGTTTAGTTGGATTTCAGGAAAAGCAGGAGAGTTGGTGAAGCACGATTACCATGAGTGAAGGGATACTAATAAGAAGAGGTAAAGTCAGAGGGATAAGAGAATAAGGGTCAGGGGTCTATGGAGGACTTGGGAAGAATAGGGTGAGTGGAGATCAGGTAGGGCCTCATGGGTCACTGTAAAGACTTTATCTTTTATTCTAATTTTGCTGGGGAATCATTGTAGGGTTTCTAGCAAAAAAGTGGCACTATCTGGCTTAGGTTTTAAAAATGATCACTTTGAGTGCTTCGTTAAAAATATACTGTAGGGTTGCAGGACTAGAAGCAGCGAGAGCTTTTAAGAAACTACTGTGGGGCTTCCCTGGTGGCGCAGTGGTTCAGAGTCCACCTGCCGATGCAGGGGACACAGGTTCGTGCCCCAGTCAGGGAAGATCCCACATGCCGCGGAGCGGCTGGGCCCGTGAGCCATGGCCGCTGAGCCTGCGCGTCTGGAGCCTGTGCTCCGCAACGGGAGAGGCCACAACAGTGAGAGGCCCGCGTACCGCAAAAAAAAAAAAGAAAAAGAAACTACTGTGGCAATATGGTGGTGATTCCAACCAGTATAGCAACAGTAATGGTGGGGAGAAGAAGTCAAATTCTGGAAATATTTTACAGCAGACACCATAAGATTTCCTGACAAATAGGGTGAGAAAGAGAGAATCAAATGTGGCCTGAGAACTCAGAGTTGCCATCCACTGAGATGGCTCATATCGTATTTTGCCTTGAAATATATTTATTTATTAAAAGTTTTACATATAAGAGCCCAGTGTTTGGAGTTACACAGATCTGACTTCATATCCTGCTTGTTCACTTGCTAGATGTCTGACCCTGTGGAAATCACTGAACGTCTTAAGTCTTAGTTTCCTCATCAGTAAAATGGGTTAAAAATGCCAAATCCCAAGTTTTCTGTATGGAGTAAATGGGACAATACATGCAAAGCATTTCACAAAATGCCTCGTACATAATAAATGCTTGTTAAATGAAAGATGTGCTTTACTGTGACTCTTAGTGTAATTACTGTTTTCATTTCATATGTTTTATGTCTACTACTGGGTTATATTCTTGAAAGAAGACACTGTCCTTATAATAATGTCATTATTATTATTATTATTATTATTATTATTATTATTATTTCTATAGAGAAACACTCTGCCCTGTATCTAGAGTTAGTATGGGCTCTCTCGCTGTACTAACTGTGGCCTGGCAGACACCACACTGTGGGTGGGGAACCTGGTATCAGAAGGGACAAAAGATGCAAATGGCGGATTGGCCCTTTCATATTCACTTCTAAAGATAATAGAAATCATACATATTTTCCTCTTTAGCCACACAAGAATTTTAAGTTAAGCCTGGAATATGTTGGTAGAATAACAAAAGTTGAATTTCCACTCCCCCACTTTTTTAATTCATATTCGCTATGACCCTTTGTGGGTTTTTCTCTGCTTGCCAATTCTTTCCTTTTACTCTATGTAATTTCATTTGGTCTCTAAAGTATATCAAACTTGTTATAAGAATTCCTGAAAAGTGTTCTTGTTTTTAAAGGATCCTCTTTAAATTTGCTTAAGTCATTTTGAAATCTGTTCCTCTCTCCCAAGCTTGTAGCAATCCTCTCCAGCTTGGTACCATATGTAAATTTAATGAGCATTCGCTCACTTTCATCATCCAGGTCATTGGGTCATTGATTCTTATTTCCCTTTGTGCTTTTAGAGTAAAGAGACTCTCTCAATGCATCTCTTCCAGTCTTCTTATCTATGGACAGTATTTTCCTGTTTCCATTTCACTTTTACGATAAAAGCGTCCTCATTTTCAACCTACTGTTAAAATGGAAAATTTGTTATTTCCCAGGATGTAACTCTTGCTCTCTCACTCTGTTTTTTTAAAGACTAGTTCTCATTTTTTTCTCTTCCCATTCTAAAAATATATATGTAATTTTAGGAGTTTTTTTTTTTTCTTTTAATACAGGCCTTGAGACGGTCCATATTGAACATCACTCACTATTTCTTCAAAAGCATTCAGTTCTTAAATTCAAATCCACAGAAATTAGTATCTGGTTTGCTGGTTCCTAACCTGTATTTCTTTATAATCTTCTCTATAATATAGTTCTATATAAAAAGTTGTTTAAAGTGTAATAAAATTACTATGCAGGAAAAATTACAAAAAACAGAAATGGGAATACTTAGAATAATTATTAAGGGAATAATTACAAGAGATGATAAGCAAGCAAAGCACTGATGCAATGAGAGGCTGACTGTTGGCAGAGGTTGATGTAGCCTAGTAACAGGGATCTTCAGGGAAGAGAGCACAGAAGAGCAGTGGCAAGAAGTGACAATTAAAACAAAAAGAAATGGGCTACATGCTACAACTCTAGTTGCTACAATCTTTTCTGAAATGTCCAGATCTATCATATTACTTCCATCTCTACCACATCTACAGGAATATTCTTTCTAGAATACAAATTTATTTATACAATGTTATTCCTTTGCTTGAAACTCTTCATTGGTTCCTCTTCATCTGCTGGATGAAGTTCAGACTTCTTAGTATTGCACAACAGGTCCTCCAAGTTCTTATCAGATTATCTCCCCAGCCTGTCTACTACCCCAAATCCTCACTATGGTATGGCCATGTTGAACTCCTTGATGTTGCACTCAGTCACCACTGTGTTCCCTTCCTGAGCCAATTCTACAGAATCACCCTTTTTTGCCATTTTGCCACTCCCCTTACCCTTACCCTCATGACTCTGTGTATATTATACATATTGCTATCGTAACTCCTAAGATTCTGAGGTTGGTTGGCATCCATTACTTTTATCTAGCCATGATATTCTCTGGGAAACCCTACTTCAAGTGATCCCATTGGACCTACCAATTGTATGACCTATCTTTCCCGCCAGAGGATGAGCTTATGACCCATGCTAGCTATTCAGAATGTCCATAGGGACTGTCCATCCCATGGACATAGGGATTGGCCAATGGCGCTCTATTACTTAATCAGAACAAATCATAGCTTTGGGGAGAAATGGATTCTGTAGTGAGGGAGGCAGTTTACTCT
>NW_006774067.1:4322628-4361182 GCF_000442215.2 Lipotes vexillifer
CTCATTAGGATCACAAGCTTGAGGACTATACCAGCCTAAACTTCTTTTTAGGCCACCTATCTAAGAATCATCTAGAAATTAAGTCAGAGACAAAGAGCCAAGAAATCAATGGAAGGTAGATTTCTGATGACATTGTTAAAATGCGTGGATTCAACCATTCCTAAACATAACAACACCTCAGACTTATCAGTTATTCAGTCAACAAATTCTTCTTTAATGTTTCACATGGTTTGAGTTAAGTTTCTACATTTAAAATGGAAACATTGCTGTTAATACTCAAATGCTACTGCACTGACTTATTTATATGCTATTCCTCCTTTGTGTCTTATTACTGTTATATCCCAAGCACTCAGCACACAGTGCCTGGAACACAAGTTGAGGCTTACAAATGATTTTGGAATGAATGCTCCAGCCAAGTTCATTGATCAAATATGACAGTGTTTAAGAACGTTGGCTCTGGAACATGATTTCCTGGGAAACATATCCTTGGATTGACCATGATTCAGTATCTTCATCTTTAAAATGAGGATAATGAAATAACAACCCCTAAAGGGGATTATGAGAATTAAGTGAGTTAATGAATGTATAGAGTTTAACACAGTGCCTAGCACAGAGTGAGCATTCAATAAACGTTAGCAGTTGATATTATGGCTGTACAATTATCTATATTACCTGTCATACACATCCCAGAATGACACAGTTTATCCATTCCATCCACAGAGTTAAATTGGTTATTGTATATTACCCACATACTAATTACTGACAGAAAGAGTCTGAGAGAAGCCCAGTTCTAGAAATCTAAATATACATCAAGGCCTGGTATAGAGATTATCAAACTGAAGCCCCTGAGATTATAGCCAAATTGTTCTGAGCTCTGTTTTTCCACATTGTCACTGAAGATTATTTTTCAGACATGCCAGCAGGTACCTGGGCCACTGTTTTTCACCACATTTTTAGAAGTTTGATTTGACACCATGTAGGTGAATCCAAACAATGAGGGCTCATCAAGAAAGCATGATGAACAAGTAGACAGAAATCTGTAAGGATATAGAAGACTTGAACAATTCTATCAACCGACTTGACCTAATTGGCATTTATAAAACACTCCAGCCAACAGTGGAATACACATTCTTTTGACGTGCATACAGTACACTTATCAACAGAGACCAAATTCTGGGCCACGAAATAAGCCTCAGTAACTCTAAGAAGATTCAAGTCATACAGAATATACTTCCCTGATCACAATAAAACTAAACAAGAAACGAATAACAGAAAATTTTCTGGAAAATCTTCTAATATTTGTAAACTAAATAACATACTTTTTATAACCCATGGATCAATTAATAAATCAAATGGGAAAATAGTATCTTAAGGTGAATGAAAATGAAACTTCTATATCTCAAAATCTAGAGCATGCCCTAAGCAGTACACTTAGGAGGAAATTGATAGAATAAACACCTGAATCAGAACAGATGAAAGGTCTCCAATTAATGACCTCAGTTTGCACCTTAAGAAACTAGAAAAAAAGAACAATTTAAATCCAAAGCATATAAAGGAAGGAAATAATAATGATTAGAGAGGAAATCTATGAAATAGAAAGTAAGAGCAGAAATCAATTAAACCAAAAGCTGAGGAAATCTATGAAATAGAAAGTAAGAGCAGAAATCAATTAAACCAAAAGCTGATTTTTTGAGAATAAAATGTAAAAGCTTCTAGCTAGACTAATCAGGAGAAAAGGGATAGACAAAAATTGACAATATCTGGAATAAAAGAGGGAACATTATTAGAGATTACATGACTACTAAAAGGATAATAAACGAATATAACATGTACAATGAGCCAAATCCTTGATAAGATATAAACTATGAAAGCTCACGCAAGAAGACATAAATAACCTGAATAACTCACTATACATTAATGAACTTAAATTATTAAATATCTTCCCATGAAGGAAATTCTAGGCCCAGGTTGCTGTACTGGCAAATTCCATCAAATATTTAACAAAGAAAGAATATAAATTCTACATAAATTATCCTATAAAGTGGAAAAGGAGGTAATAGTTTCCATTCTGTGAGGCTAGCATTATAGTGAGAACAAAGCCAAAGACATTACAAAAACAGAAAACTACAGAGCAATACTCCTCATGAACATAGACACAAAATTTCTAAACATTTCTTTAGCAAACTTAATCCAACAATGTACACAAAAATACATAAAAATGGATAAAGAAGATGTGACACATATATACAATGGAAGATTACTCAGCCATAAATAGAAATGAAATTCAGTTATTTGTAGTGAGGTGGATGGACCTAGAGACTGTCATACAGAGTGAAATAAGTCAGAAAGGGAAAAACAACTACTGCATGCTAACACATGTATATGGAATCTAAAAAAAAAACAAGTGGTTCTGAAGAACCTAGGGGCAGGACAGGAATAAAGACGCAGATGTAGAGAATGGACTTGAGGACACGGGGAGGGGGAAGGGTAAGCTGGGATGAAGTGAGAGAGTGGCATTGACATATATACACTACCAAATGTAAAACTGACAGCTAATGGAAGCAGCCGCATAGCACAGGGAGATCAGCTCCGTGCTTTGTGTCCACCAGAGGGGTGGGATAGGGAGGGTGGAGAGAGACACAAGAGAGAGGAGATATGGGGATATATGTATACGTATAGCTGATTCACTTTGTTATACAGCAGAAACTAACACACCATTGTAAAGCAATTATACTCCAACAAAGATGTTTAAAAAATGAAGAAATAAAATTCAGTGCCAAAAAAAAACAAAACAAAACATTATGACCAAATGGTATTTGTCCCAGGGATGTAAAGAAAGCCTAAAATTGAAAAATCTATCAATATAATTCACCATATTAACAAACTAAAATAACAAAAACAAAAATATGATCATCTTGATAGATGGGGAAAAGTATTTGATAGAATCAGTATCCATTTTGGATTAAAACCCTCACCAATGCAGAAGTAGAATGTAACATTTTCAACCTGATAAAGAGTATTTATAAAAATGTAAAGGCAATATCATATCTAATGGTGAAAAACTGAATGTACTGCTCCTAAAATCCAGAACAATACATGGATGTCTGCTCTCACTTCTATTTAACATTGCACAAGATAAGTATACAAAAATAAATTGTATTTCTATATAGAACAACAAAAAGTCAAAAATGGGAATTAGAATACCATGTAAAATAGCCTAAAAATGTGAAATACTTAGAGATAAATCTGAAAATAGATATGAAAGATTTATTCATTGAAAAGTACATTGCTGAGAGAAAATGAGGAGGCCCTAAATTAATGGAACAGTATACAGTATTCATGGGTCACTCAGTATTGCTAAGGTGTCAATGCTCCCAAATTATTTTACAAATGGAATGCAATCTGTGCAATTACAACAGAATTTTATAGAAAGTGAAAAACTCATGCTAAAATTCATATAGAAATTCAAGAGATCAAGATTAACCAAAAGAACTTTAAAAAAAAAGAACAAAGTTGGAGAACTAACAACTTTATTTCACAGCTTATTAAAGGCTACAGCAATCAAGATTGTATGGCACTGGTGCCGAGATAAATAAATATATCAATAGAATAAAATAAACAGTCCCGAAATAGACCCACACATAGGTCACTGATTTCAACAAATGTGCAAAGGCAATTCAACAGGGAAATAACAGACATTTCAAGAAATGGTTCTTGAAAAATTGGATATCCATGTGCAAAAAAAAGAAAAACATTCAATTCAAACTTCACACCATATACAAAAATTAACTCAAAATCGAATATAGATCTAAATATAAACCTAACACTATAAAACTTTTGGAAGAAAAAACAAAAGAATAACCTTCATGGCCTTGAATTAACCAAAGATTTCTTAACTCTGTCACCAATAGAACTATCAATTTAAAAATATATGACAAAACATACTTAATCAAAATTAAAATAGTTTGCTTTTAGAAAGATACTGCTATGAAAATAAAGAGCAGGTCACAAATTGGGAAAAACATTATTTGCATATCATATATATGATAACCTGCATTCAAGGTCTATAAAGAATCCTCAAAACTCAATAATAAGAAAACAACCCAATCTAAAAAAAATGCGCAAAGGATCTGAATTGACCCTTCACCAAGGAAGATATATAAGGGAGAATATGCAAATGAAAGAATGGTCAATATCATTAGACATTAGGGGAATGTAAATTACAATCACAATGAGATACCATTACAGTATCTAAAATTAAACAAATTGATTATACCTAGTTTGTGTTGGTGAAGATGTGGAAAAAGTAGAACTCTGGCACACTTTCAATGAGAATGTACCATGGTACGATGGTTCAACTACTTCGGAAAACAATTCAGCAGTGTCATAAAACATTAAACATATCTATCATCATCTAGACATTCCAGTTCTAGGTATTTACCCAAGAGAAATAAAGGCAGATACACATACAAAGCCCTGTACAAAAATATTCACAGTAGCTTTATTTGTAACAGCCAAAAACTGGAAAAAAACAAATATCCAGGTGAAAGAACAAATTATATTATACCCATATATTCTACAACATGAATTGTACCTCAAAATCATGATGTTGAGTGAAAGAAGGCAGACAAAAAAGAGTGCATATTGTATAATTCCATTTACATAAAACTCTAGAAAATGAAAATTAATCTACAGTGAAAAGTTGATCAGTGGGGGAGTGAGGAGGGATGGGAGGAGGTATTACAAAGAGGCATGAGGAAACTTTTGATGAATATGTTCACTAACTTGATTGTGACGATGTTTTCACTGGGATACATATGTCAGAGCATATTAAATTGTACCTTTTAAGCATGTACAGTTTAATGTATTTTAATTATTCCTCAATATAGTTGTTAAAAAGAAAATTTTCTCTTGATAAGTCTTCATTAAAAATGTGTAGATCCTATCATCAGTTTAAAACACAGTAAGGACAGTATTTCCAGTGGTACTTAAGCATAATGATACATGGCTAGAATGAAGACAAGCCCACAGCTAACATCATACTCAGTGGTGAAAAGCTAAGACTTTCCTCTAAGATCAGGAATAAGACAAGGATGCCCACTCTTGCCATTTCTATTCAACATGGTATTGAAAGTCCTAGTCACAGCAACTAAGCAAGAAAAAAGTAAATAAATAAAAGACCTTCAATCAGAAAGGAAGAAGTAGAATTATCTCTGTTTATAGATGACATGGTCTTATATATAGAAAACCCTAAAGACTTCACCAAAAAACTGTTACAACTAATAATTCAGTAAAGTTGCAGGATGCAAAATTAACACACAGAAATCATTTGTCTTCCTATACACTGACAATGAACTATCTGAAAGAGAAATTAAGAAAGCAATCCCATTTACAATAGCATCAAAAGCAATAAAATACTTATAAATAAATTTAACCAAGTAGGTGAAAAACATACACTGAAAACTATGAAACACTAGTGAGATTGAGGAAGATACAAATAAATGGAAAGATATCCCACGATCTTGGATTGGAAAAATTAATGCTGTGAAAATCTCCATACTACCGAAAAATGATCTAGAGAGTCCATGTAATCCCTATCAAAAGTCCAATAGTATTTTTCACAGAAATAGATAAAAATTATCCTAAAATTTGTATGGAGCCACAAAAGACCCCAAATAGCCAAAGTAATCCTGAGAAAAAAAGAACAAAGCTGGAGGCATCACAATTCCTGATTTCAAGCTATATTACAAAGCTGCAGTAATCAAAACATTATAGTACTGGCAACGGTACATGGAACCAGTGGAACAGAACAGAGATTCCATATATAAATCAACACATATGCGGTCAACTGATTTTTGACAAGAGCACCAGGAACACACAATGGAGAAAGGTTAGTCTCTTCGATAAACAGTGTTGGTAAAACTGGATATCCACATGCAAAAGAATGAAACCAGATTCCTATCTTACACCACTCACAAAAATGAACTTGAAATGGACCAAAGACTTAAATGTAAGATGTGAAACCATAAAACTCCTAGAAGAAAATATAGGGGAAAAGATCCTTGACACTGGTCTTAGAAATGACTTATTGGATAAGAGACCAAAAGCACAGGCAACAAAAGTTAAAATAAACAAATTGGACTACATCAAACTAAAGAGCTTTGGCACAGCAAAGCAAACAATCAATAAATTGAAAAGGCAACCTGAAGAATGAGAGAAAGCATTAGCAAACATATAGCTGATAAGGGGTTAATATCCAAAATATATAAAGAACTCATACAACTCAATTGCAAAATAATAATAATCCAATTAAAAAATAGGCAAAGGACCTGAATAGACATTTTTCCACAGAAGACATACAAATGGCCGATAGCTATATGAATAGATGCTCTACATCACTAATCATCAGGGAAATGCAAATCAAAACCACAGTGAGATATATCACTTCATACTTGTTGTGATGGTTATTATCAAAAAGGCAAGAGATAACAAATGTTGGTGAGGATGTGAAGAAAAGAGAACCCTTACACAGTGTCGGTGGGAATGTAAATTGGTACAGCCATTACAGAAAATAATATGGAGGTTCCTCAAGATATTAAAAATAGAACTACCATATGATCTCGCAATCCCACTCCTAAATATCCAAAGGAATTTAAACCAGTATCTAAAGGAGATATCTGCACACCCATGTTCCTTTCAGCATTTCTTCACGATAACCAAGATATAAAAACAATCTAAATGCCTTTCAACAGATGAATGGATTAAGAAAATATGATATATATAATTGAATATTATTCAGCCATAAAAGGAAGGAAGTCCTACCATTTGTGACAACATGGCTTAACCTGGAGGTCATTATGCTGAGTAAAGTAAGCCAGAGAAAGATAAATACTGTATGGTATCACTTATATGCAAAATCTAAAAAAAAAAAAAAGCCAATTTCATAGAAACAGAGAGTAGTGATTACCAAGGGCCAGGGGAAGAGGGAAATTGGGTGATACAGGTCAAAGGGTACAAATTTTCACTTATAAGAAGAATAAATTCTAATGCTCTAATGTATAGCATGGTGACTACAGTTAATAATACAGTACTGTATACTTCAAAGTTGCAGAGAGTAGATCTCAGGCATTCTCACTCCCCACCCCCAAAAAGAGTTAACTAGGTGAGGTGACAGATGTGTTAATTATCTTGATCTTGGTAATCTTTCTACAATGTATATGTGTATCAAATCATCACATTGTACACTTAAAATATATACAATTATATTTGTCAGTTATTCCTCAAAATATTAATAAATAAAGATACATGGCTAGAGACAAATAAGCCAGTGTCCTTTATGATAATGATCCTGAGCATCATGGCACAGTTTGCTCATGTATCACATTTGTAAATTGGTAAGCCTTTGCACCAAAATGTAGAGAGGGTAAAATAATAATCATTGTAACTTCCTTCTTTCCTACTGCTTTAATTCTTAACCTTCTTGAATGAATTAAAAATTACTCAAATATATGAAATTTGGAATAAATGTTAACTTACGTGTAAAAGCACATCTATAACATATTTAATCAAAATAATATTTTCCTGATATCATTCATGCAGAAATAATACTGGTATTTACAAATAGTCTTTTAGAATTGGTGGTTAGGTGGGAAATAGCCACAGACATGTCTCCAAATGCATCTCAAGCTAACTTAATAAATTATTTTCTGCATTATATTTTAAGAATCAATACAGTTGAATGAACCAAATGTGCATCCAGCAAAATCTAGCCAAAAAATATCATATATAAAAGTGAATGTGTACTTTAAATATTTATTTAACATTTAAAATAAATATATTAACACTACATACTTTAAATATGGTACTACACTTCCACTTATCTTTACAAAACATCGAAAATTCCTTTCTGAGCCAGTGCAATGATCAGTGACTTGAAAAGATATTTTCTAACACAATTTGCAACTTTATATATTATAGCATACAATGTTAACTAATAGCATACAATATTAACTAATAACCATTGAGATAGTCATTTCCTGGGTGCAAAACCAAACATCCAAATTACTGCACCAAAAAATTCTGATGAATCATTATTTGATTTCTAGTTATAAAGAGGAATATCTTGTTTTTCAGAAAGAATATCAGCAACTTGTTTTTAAGCTTAAAACGTTATTAAATCAATAGAGTATTTATATAGAAATCCTAATAAACGCAATTCAATCTACACCAAAGACAAAGTAGATTTTAATACAATTATTAAGTGGCTGCTAAGTGTTATACACTGAGATGTACACGCTCCTGTTAAAATTAGAACAACAAAGGGACAGAGATATAAGGAAAAATCCTAATCCAAGTAACAACGGAAAAAAATTCATAATATACCTTATTGCTACAGATGTCTAGTCATTGGTCCAAAATCTTTACCATTGAAAGTCCAGTCTTTAAGATTTCACTTATTATGCTTATTATCCAGGAAACATGCTTAATTCCCCAAATCTCCCTTAAATAATCTTTATAAAATACATATGTCAGGTCACTGTCTATACTCATTTGCAGCAGCCAATCAAAATAAGTATTTAAGGGGCATTGGTGGGAAATAATTTGTCACTACATAGGTCAGCTCTCTTATTAATAGTAATAAAAACTGACAAAACACCATTTGTACAGCAATTTCATATCAAGACTCCAAAGATTTATTCATTAATACTGCCAATATTTCTAGGCATTATTTGGCAAACATTCATCTCCATCTTACTGATTTATAAAGCAAAGCCCTAACTCATAAAATGACATGAACCTAGTGACTCTATGTTTTCTAACTCACAGTCCATTTCTATTTGCCAGGGAGAAGAGAAAGATATAATACATCTAGCATGAAATAGTTTGGCTACCCCAGGATAGTGAAATATCCAATTGGTACTTGGGTCTTATCTATTCCCACCTTTTTATATGCGATCCAGTCAAACACCCTGTCAATATCTGTTGCCCGTAGCACTTCCTGTGATACTGGATGGGAACTGGCCAAGCCGTCAAGCAGCATCACTTCATGTAGAACATCTGTCAGAAACCTCTGTTTTTCCTGCAATATAGTAGATGGAACAACATCATAGGTGATTCCTGGTTATGATGGAAAATGTGTGACAATATGAACAGAATGTGTGTTACTTAATTGATGATGCTCATCAACCTACATGGTGAGACTTAACTCTAAAGAGAAACCGGTAAATAAAATGCCCCTTAAGTCACTCTAAAATAACAGTGGTTGACTTGAGCACAACATGAAACAAAATCAATGGGCTACAACGGGCCCTAAATAGAAACAATGGACTCTAAACAATGGACTCTAACTTTAACAGTGGTTAAAACAAATTTGGAGCGTGGGCACATAAATGAAACTGACTAAGCTTGTTTATGTGTTCTGCAGGGTCAAAACTAAAATTCCAGTCCCAAATAACCTTTTCATAGTTAATCCAATATAAGAATAATAACTAAATTTCAGTTCCATTGCTATTACTTATTTCTAGTCCATTTAAACAACACATTCCCTCTCTTTCTGTTCCTCCCTCCTTTCTTTCCCTCTCTCTCTCTCACTTATCCTCTCTCTAATACACACACACACACACACACACACACACACACACACACACACACAATTTTCTAAAAGAACTTCAGGAGACCACCACAAATAATAAAAGGCATTACTGACATCAAACTATAATATCTGTGTATGTGATACGTGAATTCAGAAAGTGGAGAGCAATAGGTATCAACAATCCATTTTGTGAAAGGAAACAACTGTGAGACTTCTGTGCATTGTTGAGACATTAGTATTTGCTAATAAAAGCTGACTTGTAATGTTAGTAATAAACTTTAAAGAAAAAAGTACTTCTCTGTTGTTTTTGCTTTAAGAAGCCTGTTTTAAAGAAACAGCTTAGGTTCTGTTAACAAAAATGCTGGCAGCTATGTCTCCTGCCTTCACTGAGGGAGAAGGAGAGAAAAAAGAAGTTGCAAGAGATATCAAGGGCTAAACAGCCCTTAGATAGCTGGCACCTGAGAGGTATCATTACAGAGATAAGACTGCAACATTTTGATTGCTCTAGCTAATTCTGAACTCATTCCTGGAGCCTCCAAATTTTGGGCCAGCAGATAATCTGCACTTTATTTCTGAGTGAGCTGTAATTTCAAGCTGAGAGTACACCAATCCTGGATTTTAAAAACTGGAAAGAGAATAAATATACTAAGAAAAGAATAGCTAACTAGGCACATATGTTTGTGTTAATTTAAATCTGGCTTTAAAGAAACATTTTGGTTCATCATCCCTTGCTCAATAATGTAGTATGTTTAATCAATAATTTAACTGGCCATCCAACTATATACTGTAAGGTTTATTTTCTACTAGCTTATTTTTATAGGCTGTGGACTATATATCTAATTTCTTTGGCCCTCTTTTTTCGGTCTACGAATTTCACGTCAATGCTCCATCAAAAAGGACTTTGCTGCAGTGACTGAACCAAAAGTCACTCTAAGACCCAGAAGGATGCTCCAGACCTTAAGAGACCTCAATAAAAAGTACAAACTTACAATGAATTAAATGACAAATACTACACAAAATGATACTGTATTTCTTCTCAAATCGAGTTCCTAATTAAAGATTAATTAAGAAGATTAAGAAGACTGAAATTGGACCCTGTGATTTAAAATTTTTTTAATTAAAAAAATCGGTATTGGGACGAGGGGAAGATGGCGGAAGAGTAAGACGCGGAGATCACCTTCCTCCCCACAGATACACCAGAAATACATCTACACGTATAACTGCTCCTACAGAACACCCACTGAACGCTGGCAGAAGACCTCAGACCTCCCAAAAGGCAAGAAACTCCCCACGTACCTGGGTAGGGCAAAAGAAAAACAGAATAAACAGAGACAAAAGGATAGGGACAGGATCTGCACCAGTGGGAGGGAGCTGTGAAGGGGGAAAGGTCTCCACACACTAGGAGCCCCTTCGCGGGCGGAGACTGCGGGTGGCAGAGGGGGAGCTTCAGAACCGCGGGGGAGAGCGCAGCCACAGGGGCGCGGAGGGCAGAGCAGAGAGATTCCCGCACGGAGGATCAGGGCCGACCGGCACTCACCAGCCCGAGAGGCTTGTCTGCTCACCCGCCGGGGCGGGTGGGGCTGCGAGCTGAGGCTGGGGCTTCGGTCGGAGCTCAGGGAGACGACTGGGGTTGGCGGTGTGAACACAGCCTGCAGGGGGTTAGTGCGCCACGGCTGGCCGGGAGGGAGTCCGGGGAAAAGTCTGAACCGGCCGAAGAGGCAAGAGACTTTTTCTTCCCTCTTTGTTTCCTGGTGCGCGAGGAGAGGAGATTAAGAGCGCTGCTTAAAGGAGCTCCAGAGACGGCCGCGAGCCGCGGCTAAAAGCGCGGACCCCAGAGACGTGCACGAGACGCTAAGGCTGCTGCCGCCGCCACTAAGAAACCTGTGTGCGAGCACAGGTCACTATCCACACCACCAATCCGGGGATCCTGTGCAGCCCGCCACTGCCAGGGTCCCAGGATCCAGGGACAACTCCTCCGGGAAAACGCACGGCGCGCCTCAGGCTGGTGCAACGTCACGCTGCCGCCGCAGGCTCGCCCCGCACTCCGTGCCCCTCCCTCCCCTCGACCTGAGTGCGCCAGAGCCTCCGAAGCAGCTGCTCCTTTAACCCCGTCCTGTCTGAGCGAAGAACAGACGCCCTCCGGCGACCTACACGCACAGGGGGGCCAAATCCAAAGCTGAGCCCCGGGAGCTGTGAGAACAAAGAAGAGAAAGGGAAATCTCTCCCGGCAGCCTCAGGAGCAGCTGATTAAATCTCCACAATCAACTTGATGTACCCTGCATCTGTGGAATACATGAATAGACAGCGAATCATCCCAAATTAAGGAGGTGGACTTTGGAAGCAAGATTTATGATTTTTTCCCCTTTTCCTCTTTTTGTGTGTATGTGTATGCTTCTGTGTGAGATTTTGTCTGTATAGCTTTGCTTCAACCATTTGTCCTGGGGTTCTGTCTGTTTTGTTTGTTTTGGTTTTTTAATTTTAATTTTTTCTTAATAATTATTTTTTATTTTAATAGCTTTATTATATTTTATCTTACTTTATTTTACTTTATCTTCTTTCTTTCTTTCTTTTTTTCCTTCCTTCCTCCCTCCCTCCTTTCTTTCTTTCTTTCTTTCTTTACACTTCTACTAATTCTTTCTATCTACTTTTTCTCCCTTTTATTCTGAGCCGTGTGAATGAAAGGCTCTTGGTGCTACAGCCAGGAGTCAGTGCTGTGCCTCTGAGGTGGGAGAGCCAACTTCAGGACACTGGTCCACAAGATACTTCCCAGCTCCACATAATATCAAACGGTGAAAACCTCCCAGAGATCTCCATCTCAACACCAGCACCCAGCTTCACTCAACGACCAGCAAGCTACAGTGCTGGACATCCTATACCAAACAACTAGCAAGACAGGAACACAACCCCACCCATTAGCACAGAGGCTGCCTAAAATCACAAGTCCAGAGACACCCCAAAACACACCACCAGACGTGGACCTGCCCACCAGAAAGACAAGATCCAGCCTCATGCACCAGAACACAGGCACTAGTCCCCTCCACCAGGAAGCCTACACAACCCACTGAACCAACCTTAGCCACTTGGGACAGACACCAAAAACAACGGGAACTATGAACCTGCAGCCTGCAAAAAGGAGACCCCAAACACAGTAAGATAAGCAAAATGAGAAGACAGAAAAACACACAGCGGATGAGGAGCAAGATAAAAACCCACCAGACCTAACAAATGAAGAGGAAATAGGCAGTCTACCTGAAAAAGAATTCAGAATAATGATAGTAAAGATGATCCAAAATCTTGGAAATAGAATGGACAAAATGCAAGAAGCAGTTAACAAGGACCTAGAAGAAATAAAGATGAAACAGACAATGATGAACAACACAATAAATGAAATTAAAAATACTCTAGATGGGATCAATAGCAGAATAACTGAGGCAGAAGAACGGATAAGTGACCTGGAAGATAAAATAGTGGAAATAACTACTGCACAGCAGAATAAAGAAAGAGGAAAGAAAAGAACCGAGGACAGTCTCAGAGACCTCTGGGACAACATTAAACGCACCAATATTCGAATTATAGGGGTTCCAGAAGAAGAAGAGAAAAAGAAAGGGACTGAGAAAATATCTGAAGAGATTATACTTGAAAACTTCCCTAATATGGGAAAGGAAATAGTTAATCAAATCCAGGAAGCACAGAGAGTCCCATAAAGGATAAATCCAAGGAGAAATACGCCAAGACACATATTAATCAAACCAACAAAAATTAAATACAAAGAAAACATATTAAAAGCAGCAAGGGAAAAACAACAAATAACACACAAGGGAATCCCCATAAGGTTAACAGCTGATCTTTCAGCAGAAACTCTGCAAGCCAGAAGGGACTGGCAGGACATATTTAAAGTGATGAAGGAGAAAAACCTGCAACCAAGACCCAGCAAGGATCTCACTCAGATTCGATGGAGAAATTAAAACCTTTACAGACAAGCAAAAGCTGAGAGAGTTCAGCACCACCAAACCAGCTTTACAACGAATGCTAAAGGAACTTCTCTAGGCCAGAAACACAAGAGAAGGAAAAGACCTACAATAACGAACACAAAACAATTCAGAAAATGGAAATAGGAACATACATATTGATAATTGCCTTAAATGTAAATGGACTAACTGCTACCACCGAAAGACACAGATTGGCTGAATGGATACAAAAACAAGACCCATATATATGCTGTCTACAAGAGACCCACTTCAGACCTAGAGACACATACAGACTGAAAGTAAGGGGATGGAAAAAGATATTCCATGCAAATGGAAACCAAATGAAAGCTGGAGTAGCAATTCTCATATCAGACAAAATAGACTTTAAAATATAGAATATTAGAAGAGACAAAGAAGGACACTACATAATGATCACTGGATCAATAGAAGAAGAACATATAACAATTGTAAATATTTATGCACCCAACATAGGAGCACCTCAATACATAAGGCAAATACTAACAGCCATAAAAGGGGAAATCAACAGTAACACATTCATAGTAGGGGACTTTAACACCCCACTTTCACCAATGGACAGATCATCCAAAATGAAAATAAATAAAGAAACACAAGCTTTCAATGATACATTAAACAAGATGGACTTAATTGATATTTATAGGACATTCCATCCAAAAACAACAGAATACACATTTTTCTCAAGGGCTCATGGAACATTCTCCAGGACAGATCATATCTTGGGTCACAAGTCAAGCCTTGGAAAATTTAAGAAAATTGAAATTGTATCAAGTATCTTTTCTGACCACAATGCTATGAGATTAGATATCAATTACAGGAAAAGATCTGTAAAAAATACAAACACATGGAGGCTAAACAATACACTACTTAATAACGAAGTGGTCACTGAAGAAATCAAAGAGGAAATAAAAAAAAACTTAGAAACAAATGACAATGGAGACACGACGACCTAAAACCTACGGGACGCAGCAAAAGCAGTTCTAAGAGGGAAGCTGATAGCAATACAATCCTACCTTAAGAAACAGGAAACATCTCGAATAAACAACCTAACCTTGCACCTAAAGCAATTAGAGAAAGAAGAACAAAAAAACCCCAAAGTTAGCAGAAGGAAAGAAATCATAAAGATCAGAGCAGAAATAAATAAAAAGAAATGAAGGAAATGAGAGCAAAGATCAATAAAACTAAAAGATGGTTCTTTGAGAAGATAAACAAAATTGATAAACCATCAGCCAGACTCATCAAGAAAAAAAGGGAGAAGACTCAAATCAATAGAATTAGAAATGAAAAAGGAGAAGTGACAACTGACACTGCAGAAATACAAAAGATCATGAGAGATTACTACAAGCAACTCTATGCCAATAAAATGGACAACCTGGAAGAAATGGACAAATTCTTAGAAATGCACAACCGGCAAAGACTGAATCAGGAAGAAATATAAAATATGAACAGACCAACCACAAGCACTGAAATTGAAACTGTGATTAAAAATCTTCCAACAAACAAAAGCCCAGGACCAGATGGCTTCACAGGCGAATTCTATCAAACATTTAGAGAAGAGCTAACACCTATCCTTCTCAAACTCTTCCAAAATATAGCAGAGGGAGGAACACTCCCAAACTCATTCTACGAGGCCACCATCACCTTGATACCAAAACCAGACAAGGATGTCACAAAGAAAGAAAACTACAGGCCAATATCACTGATGAACATAGATGCAAAAATCCTCAACAAAATACTAGCAAACAGAATCCAACAGCACATTAAAAGGATCATACACCATGATCAAGTGGGGTTTATTCCAGGAATGCAAGGATTCTTCAATATACGCAAATCTATCAATGTGATTAACCATATTAACAAATTGAAGGAGAAAAACCATATGATCATCTCAATAGATGCAGAGAAAGCTTTTGACAAAATTCAACACCCATTTATGATAAAAACCCTGCAGAAAGTAGGTGTAGAGGGAACTTTCCTCAATATAATAAAGGCCGTATATGACAAGCCCACAGCCAACATCATCCTCAATGGCGAAAAACTGAAAGCATTTCCACTAAGGTCAGGAACAAGACAAGGTTGCCCACTCTCACCACTCTTATTCAACATAGTTTTGGAAGTTTTAGCCACAGCAATCAGAGAAGAAAAGGAAATAAAAGGAATCCAAATCGGAAAAGAAGAAGTAAAGCTGTCACTGTTTGCAGATGACATGATACTATACATAGAGAATCCTAAAGATGCTACCAGAAAACTACTAGAGCTAATCAATGAATTTGGTAAAGTAGCAGGATACAAAATTAATGCACAGAAATCTCTGGCATTCCTATATACTAACGATGAAAAATCTGAAAGTGAAATCAAGAAAACACTCCCATTTACCATTGCAACAAAAAGAATAAAATATCTAGGAATAAACCTACCTAAGGAGACAAAAGACCTGTATGCAGAAAATTATAAGACACTGATGAAAGAAATTAAAGATGATACAAACAGATGGAGAGATATACCATGTTCTTGGATTGGAAGAATCAACATTGTGAAAATGACTCTACTCCCCAAAGCAATCTATAGATTCAATGCAATCCCTATCAAACTACCACTGGCATTTTTCACAGAACTAGAACAAAAAATTTCACAATTTGTATGGAAACACAAAAGACCCCGAATAGCCAAAGCAATCTTGAGAACAAAAAATGGAGCTGGAGGAATCAGGCTGCCTGACTTCAGACTATACTACAAAGCTACAGTAATCAAGACAGTATGGTACTGGCACAAAAACAGAAAGATAGATCAATGGAATAGGATAGAAAGCCCAGAGATAAACCCATGCACATATGGTCACCTTATCTTTGATAAAGGTGGCAGGAATATACAGTGGAGAAAGGACAGCCCCTTCAATAAGTGGTGCTGGGAAAACTGGACAGGTACATGTAAAAGTATGAGATTAGATCACTCCCTAACACCATACACAAAAATAAGCTCAAAATGGATTAAAGACCTAAATGTAAGGCCAGAAACTATCAAACTCTTAGAGGAAAACATAGGCAGAACACTCTATGACATAAATCACAGCAAGATCCTTCTTGACCCATCTCCTAGAGTAATGGAGATAAAAACAAAAATAAACAAATGGGACCTAATGAAACTTCAAAGCTTTTGCACAGCAAAGGAAACCATAAACAAGACCAAAAGACAGCCCTCAGAATGGGAGAAAATATTTGCAAATGAATCAACTGACAAAGGATTAATCTCTAAAATTTACAGGCAGCTCATGCAGCTCAATAACAAAAAAATAAACAACCCAATCCAAAAATGGGCAGAAGACCTAAATAGACATTTCTCCAAAGAAGATATACAGACTGCCAACAAACACATGAAAGAATGCTCAACATCATTAATCATTAGAGAAATGCAAATCAAAACTACAATGAGATATCATCTCACACCAGTCAGAATGGCCATCATCAAAAAATCTAGAAACAATAAATGCTGGAGAGGGTGTGGAGAAAAGGGAACACTCTTGCACTGCTGGTGGGAATGTGAATTGGTTCAGCCACTATGGAGAACAGTATGGAGGTTCCTTAAGAAACTACAAATAGAACTACCATATGACCCAGCAATCCCACTACTGGGCATATACCCTGAGGAAACCAGAATTCAAGAAGAGTCATGTACCAAAATGTTCATTGCAACTTTATTTACAATAGCTCGGAGATGGAAACAACCTAAGTGTCCATCATCGGATGAATGGATAAAGAAGATGTGGCACATATATACAATGGAATATTACTCAACCATAAAAAGAAACGAAATTGAGCTATTTGTAATGAGGTGGATAGACCTAGAGTCTGTCATACAGAGTGAAGTAAGTCAGAAAGAGAAAGACAAATACCGTATGCTAACACATATATATAGAATTTAAGAAAAAAAATGTCATGAAGAACCTAGGGGTAAGACAGGAATAAAGACACAGACCTACTAGAGAACGGACTTGAGGATATGGGGAGGGGGAAGGGTAAGCTGTGACAAAGTGAGAGAGAGGCCTGGACATATATACACTACCAAATGTAAGGGAGATAGCTAGTGGGAAGCAGCCACATAGGACAGGGAGATCAGCTCGGTGCTATGTGACCGCCTGGAGGGGTGGGATAGGGAGGTTGGGAGGGAGCGAGACGCTAGAGGGAAGAGATATGGGAACATATGTATATGTATAACTGATTCACTTTGTTATAAAGCAGAAACTAACTCACCATTGTCAAGCAGTTATACTCTAATAAAGATGTTAAAAAAGAATTGGTTTACATTGCTCATTTTAAGGCCACTAAAAAGCAAAGACAAGATCTCAGACAAATGGCCTAGATTTAGAGAATAAGAGAAAATTAAAAAACAAATTTAAGCCGGTATGCAATCTTGTTAGTCATTCAATTTTAAAATGCACATCAAAGCTATCTGATCCTGGAATTAATGAGAGGAATCATGAAATGTATTATGATATTTCAACTTGATCAACGAACATTTTTATTTATAAAAACTACCAACTGAAGGTGGGATATCTATTCTGGAGGTCAAATAATATTCATCTCTTCGAATAGTGATTGCTTGCTCCATTATGTCACTCAAACATCTGATCAAAAATCACAGTGTAAAATGAACTTAACACAATGATTTATTTGAATCCTAAATTTTAATATTTACCAACAATAAATATATGCTGATCCATATTAAATTCTAGTAAACGTATCTTGGTTTGCTAGAGATGTGATTTTTTTAAAACGGTATAAAGTCAATGGCCATGAAATTATAAAAATGAAATCTAAGGTAAATTTCAAAAATGAAACTTTCTCGTTTAAGAAAATATAAGTTATACATAATATATTACTTCATGCTTCTGGAGAAAAATAAAAACAAACCTTTGGTCAGTGGAATTTCAAAAAGGAGAGTTTAAATTTAGTAGCGTTAAGTCATTAGCAAAAGATTCGTCTACATTTTTGGAGAGGATGATATTGTCTACTTGAGAAAAAGGGCATTAAGAGAGATGAAGAGAGAGAGAAGGAAAAACACAAAAGAAAGAAAGAAAAGACTGGCAGAAGATACTCACAAGCTCAGAAGAGACAATAACTTAAATTGAGGTGGAGAAAAAGAAAATTCTAACCAGAGGCAAACCCAATTTAACAAAATTACAAAGAATTTTGCAGGAGAGAAGGTGCTAATTTTTTATAAAAGACCCGCATCACTATAAAAGAAGAAACAATCTTGGTTTGTTAGTCCCAGGCTAGGGCCCTCCTCCTCCTCATCAACAACAACCATAACAATTACAGCAGAAATTACTAAGTGTTGGTTAGTTGCTTTTTGTTGACCTGAGACTGTGAAAGTTTAAAAATAAAGTAAAAGAAATTCTGGCTCTTATGTGAGATAAAAGATCAAACAAAATAGTTAGCCACAGTGTACAAAATAATAGTTTTCTCTTACAGACTAGAAATGCTAAAGAATTTGAGGCAAAACACGGTAAAACAGAATTATTTATGGAAAGTTTAATGGAAGAGGTAGAATTTGATCTGATCCTTCAAGTCACTTTAAAGTTGCGTGCATGCTCATGTGTTTGTGTACAGGGAAGAATATATTTATGGTGCATAGTCAACAGTTTTTATTCTACTCTATATTTTAAGGACACCATGATAGGCCATTCTACAACTTTCAAAATGCAAAACAATAAGGTAAAATGGAGAACTTTAAAATCTGTTTACAAGAAGTTTACTGTTATCAGTAACAATAAATCCTACCACTCTAATACAGACACCTCTTGGAGATGTTGCATACATGCCTACATTGAAACAGTTCTAATAATATTGAATATGTGTGTCATTTTGTACTGAACTATTTTCAGAAATATGCTGTGTTTGAATTTTTGGAGAACAGTGTGAAGACTTTTCAGAAAAGTAAACAAAGTGTGAGTGAATGCACAGAGCTGAGAATAACACATGGAAAAGAAGAAAGGCACTATTGTTTTATTCATTCATTCATTTAACAAACATGTATTAAATTCCTACTCAACGCCAGATACTGTACTGTGTTTTGGGAATAAATATATGACTAAAATCTAGTCCTCAACCTGAAAGAACTCAAAAGTAGTTGAGAAAGACAGGTAAACAGCTATCTGTATTATAATATGATGGATGTTATAAAAAACACAGAGGATGAAATGATTAATTAGTTCAGAAAAGGCTTCACAGAGGAAGTGACATTAAAGTGAGTTGTTGAAGGATGAAAGGTTACTCAGATGAATGGGAAAAGCAGCTTAAAAGGGCAAATCCTGGCAGAGGAAACATGAAAAAAAGCTGGTCTGTTTGAATCCTCAGTTGTCAGGTTGAAGAGTTTGGTCTTAATAAATAGGCAGTAGCAGACATAATGACATAATAAAAGTAGTGTCTTAGGAAAATTAACTTATCTGAGTTATACAGAGTGGCTTGATGGATGTAGAAACAGGAGACAGGAAGTGGCTATTGTACCAAGAGGCGATATGGTGATGATATATTACAACAGGTGTTGCTGAAGGACTTTTGATTCTGAGAGATATTTTGAAAGAACAATCAACTGACATTGATGCCTTGGTCCCCTTAGTGGATGATGGAGAGGAAGTACTAACAAATAACTACGTGGAATGACGTGATGGAATTTTAAAAGACTTTAGATTGACAGAAAGTTTTAAAATGTAGGGGGCATGCTACTGACAGAAATGGAGAAGTGGACAAAATTTTGGTTTGGAGGGCAAGTTAAAAGATGAGTTTTAGACATATTGCAAGGAATGTGACAGTGAACATTAAAAAAGCAATATGTCACAGGCAACTGAAAGGAAAAGCCTAGGTCTAAGAGAAGGGGCAAGTGCTAAACAACTTTTGGCAAGAAACAGTGATCTGTATACAAATATAAATGAAGGCTCGGAGAGAAGCAACTCTTTTTAAAAATTATTTCTTACAACATTAACACTTCATATACTGGTATTTAGAAATATATGTGAAGGGAGTTATTAACAATTCTTAACACATCATTAGATACACCTGAAAAAATCAATTCCTTGATGTCCCCAAATGGCTTCTGCCTGAACACGTCAAGATCTGAATAGTCACGGTGATGGTGGGGAAAAGAGGAAGTACTATTGGAACGGAGGGCTGTCGGCAAGTTCCTATAGAAAAAGGCTGACTACTTTTAGTGAAGAGCGATACCAGGCAGACACTTTGACTCTTGTCATCAGAAAAGAAAGAAAAAAATCAAGTAATCTGAATAGAGATCAAATCAAGTCAGATACATCAAACCAGACAAAAAAGATGAGGGCAGAGCCTGAGCCAATTCAAGAAGTGGTGAGGTGCTCACAGGCATGAAAAGAGAGGAAAAACATTCTCTGGGCAGATGTGGGTTACATCAGAGCGGCCACAAGGACTCAACTTTCTTTTTTTTTTTTTTAATTTAATTCCTTTTTTAAAATTTTTACTGGAGTATAGTTGATTTAAAATGTTGTGTTAGGGGCTTCCCTGGTGGCGCAGTGGTTAAGAATCTGCCTGCCAATGCAGGGGACACGGGTTGGAGCCCAGGTCCGGGAAGATCCTACATGCCGCGGAGCAACTAAGCCCGTGCGCCACAACTACTGAGCCTGCGCTCTAGAGCCCACAAGCCACAACTACTGAGCTCGCGTGCCACAACTACTGAAGCCCACGTGCCTAGAGCCCATGCTCCACAATAAAAGAAGCCACTGCAATGAGAAGCCCGCGCACCGCAACAAAGAGTAGCCCCCGCTCACCTCCACTAGAGAAAGCCCCCGCGCAGCAACGAAGACCCAAAGCAGCCAAAAATAAATAAATTTAATAAATTTTAAAAAATAAAATGTTGTGTTAGTTTCTGCTGTACAGCAAAGTGAATCAGTTATACATATACATATATCCACTCTTTTTTAGATTCTTTTCCCATATAGGTCATTATAGAGTATTGAGTAGAGTTCTGTGCTATACAGTAGGTCCTTATTAGTTATCTCTTTTATATATAGTACTGTGTACATGTCAATCCCAACCTCCTATATTTATCGTTCCCCCCCCTTCCGCCCTGGTATCCATAAGTTTGTTTTCTACATCTGTGACTCTACTCTTGTTTTGTGAATAAGTTCATTTGTACCATTTTTTAGATTCCACATATCTAGGAGGATGGGTCTGAATATAAATGGCTCTTTCGTTATTCCTGAGAGAAAAGACAGGAACACTGCTGCAAAATTGATGAAAGAGTCCTAGACTGTAAGAAAAATATCTGCCATTCACTAGCTGTCTGACCTTGAGCAAGTTAATCTTTTCAGACCTCAGCATCCTCATTTGTAGACATATGTGGTTGTGAAGATTAAAGATAATTTGTTCTGCAAATATTTATTGAGCACCTGCTATATCCCAAATGGTATGTCTGGTTCCGGGGATAAAAAGATAGAAAAACAGGGATCCAACCTTCAGAGATTTTATCCTAGTAGAAAGAGAGACAAAGATGAAAACAAATATTGAAATAGCACCTACTATGTGTAAAAATGGAAGTAGGTTCAGGATACAGAGTGACTACACAGAGAAGGCTGTGATTGGTTCTGCCTGGAGAAAGGAAGGAAAGCTTCTGAATTGATAGTTTGAGTTGAATCTTTAAGGGGGATTGAGTTTTCTAGGAGAATACCACAGAAAGGGGCATTTTGGACAGAAAGGAATACCTGGGAAAGACCATAGAGGTATGAAACAGCCTGACCTGTTTGGGGGACTCCAGAGTTTTGCGTGGCAGAAGGCAGGGAGTATAACAGGGTAAATAACTAGTGATTAGTGCATAGAGACAGACAAGAACAGAATTATCAAGATCCTCCATGGCAAGTTAGGAAGCTAGAATTAAGAAGTGACACCACCAGACCTACATTTAGAAAGATGACTATGAATACTGGAAAGCGGATTAGAGTGAGGGGCAACTCGAAACAAAATAGGACAATACAGCACAATTATGCAAAAATAGCACACAATATGGGCTTTATCTTTGTGATCACAAAATATTATACCATTATTTTTCTAAAATTTAGCTCAATTTTTTGATGACCAATGGTGATCCAACAAGGTATTTACTTTGAAATTCCAAAATGTGTGAATCAAATATAGATTTAGACATAAATATAAACATAGGCATAAATATAGACATGTATGTAGATACACGTAAAGATAACCAAATAGATACAAATATTTCCTTTTCAGTATTTTCATTAGTTTATTTAAAGCAATGTCTTATTCCAGTTTTTAATATTGACAACATCCTCTTGAATATGGATAAAGGCACTTTTCTAATCCATAGAGTCAAATGAACAAGAATGTCTGACAAAAGTTATTTGAACAATACAATCTAATTCCACACGTTTACTGATTGCTTTGTACACGCAACCTCCATATGTTAGAGGCTGGGGAAACAAACGAACTTGGGACATAATTCCTGCCTCCAAGCAACTCCCATTATGATAGGGAAGACAGACACACGTACAACTCATTCGTGCCATTTGATGGGTAACGTATTAGTAACCAGACAAAGTACTATGGGAGTAGAGAACAGAGGGAACGTTATGGGTAAAAATGCTTTCAGTGTCTATGACCATGTTGATTCAATTTCAACTGATCTATCATAAAGAGAAGAAATTAGATATATCAGTCATATTTTGTGTCTTTGGAAATCTATACTACCATGAGATGAAGCCTTTTAAGATTTCATAGGTTAAACAAAATGCCACATGAGTCATTACTAACCTGAACCCCTTGCTTGCATAAGACTAGAACAAGGATACAGATATACCTAGCATTGCATATTTTGGCTTTTTCACTCTTGCTTTTCATGACTTATTCAAATCAGGGCAAATTAAAGGAGAGGAATACAATAAAAAATCCAAACAAGAAAAGCAAACATATTGGAGGAAAATATCCATCAGGTTTTATTTATGTGATATGGTATCTCTGAGACATCGCAATTATCATCTTTTGTAAACACACAACACAATGCCATATTTGTAAAAATCATAAATTATTTGGATTCCAAGTCACTTAAAATATTAAAAGAATTTTACTATGTAATTTTATATTTCATCATACTTTTATAAAGTTCTAAAATGTCCAAAAGTATTTTAAGCTTTACTCAGTTGAAAGTTAGCTAGATGTACTTGTGAAATATAATGTCATTATTTAGCTGATTAGCTAACATTTTGTAGATAGCTAAATCATACTGATAAATGAAATAAAACTAAAGATGTAGTGAAAATAAGTGTTGCTTCTATATAATATTTCTTAAAAATTAACACTTCAAAATATCATGTTTAAAATACACATGCCTAAGATGTTGATAACCATTTTCATGTGCAGCTTGTTAAAACAGTCCACTTATATTAAAGTCAGACTTATGTAAACACACATATATGCAGTAGGCATTAAAGAATAATTTTAGAAATAATCACCATTAATGCCTATAATAAAACAAGCACTGTATTGAAAATTTTACCTCTGTTCTTGTCCACATAACCTTTTACAGTAAGTGGTACATGAACATAATTATCTGCGCAGATCTCTATTGATTTAACATTATTCTATGATTTCACATGAGCTTTACAATAAGTAACCAAATGTGTTCTATACGCTCTCATTTCTTTTAACTATCAACTACATTTCATTCACTGCCAAGCCACAAACGCTTTAAGATGCCTTAGTCAACGCACTAACTAAAAAAGCAATTATATCTCTATAAGACTATCTTGGATGACTTTATAAGGCTCTCATAACCCCAAATAACTCCTTGCACAGGTTTTTATGAACTGATATACTCTCAAACATGACTAACACAGAGAGAAGGTGGGTTAAATTGTGAGTCTCTTCAATGACTACATCCTTCAGCTGCCTTATATTTTGTTTGTAATATCCAGGCTGAATGTGTCATGTCTAATATTATCCAAGATGTGACACAGCTAAGGGAAAATGCTAAGATGAAACACAAAATGTACTGCATTGTATTCAACCAGATTCTGAGCCTTCTGCATACTTACTCAAGAACCTTTAAGATATATAGCAATATTGATACGGCAGAAGTCACCATCAATTAGTCATTTACATATTCATTAATTATGATAATCCTGGGTCTTACGGAACAACCTTGAATGTGCTTCAAATAATGTCGATCACAGTAATAATTATGAACAGGTTGTCTAATTACATAGCTCATTCTGATTCTAGCAGCCCAAAAAAATCACTGTGAACAATCACCATATGCCATGTGCTTTTATATAACCCTCTTAAAATGTTCATATCATATATTTTTTCAGATTTCTTGACATTTTTTCCTTCTGTTTTCCTTCACACACTTATCCAATGTACTTTTATATACTTTTAAGCTCAATATCCTTTTTTTTTTTTGCGGTACGCGGGCCTCTCCCGTTGCGGAGCACAGGCTCCGGACGCGCAGGCTCAGCAGCCACGGCTCACAGGCCCAGCCGCTCCGCGGCATGTGGGATCTTCCGGGACCGGGACACAAACCCGTGTCCCCTGCATCGGCAGGGAAGCCCAGCTCAATATCCTTTTTATTTCAATGAATGAGTTCTTATATAGACATAGAAACTGCTTATAATCTTTCATAAATTGTTTGTTGCCCATAATTTCTTTTTTTTTGTTAACTTTTGACCAGAATTTTATTATTTGAATTCCTCATAGATGCTATACTTTGGGTTAAATGCTGAGAAATGATGGTAAATAAACAGTCCTTAACTGATGAAGCATATTGTTTAGTGGGGGAGATTTACTTCCTCTTCTTTGCTAATTAACATGAACTCATACCCACTCTTGTACAGGTCACTTCAGCATCCTCTGCATAGAGAGGTAAGCCTCTTCACCTTTTCAATAATCCTCTCTCTACTTTGGCAGTAAGAATCTTTTCCTCTATCTCTATGCTTAACTGTTTTGAGTAGCTGATAAGACGTTTCAATAAAATCAAATTTGCCAGTTTTTTTTGATACTCACACACCCTGTTTCTCACATCCATCACAAGAAGTTGCTAATATTTTCAGACAAATCAATAATAAGCTAACAAGGCCCTATAATATTTGATTGATAAAATGTAATACAGAGTATTTTTAAACACACACTGACTAATCATCTTAAACAGATTCAATTTCTACTTAAATCCTAATAGAAACTTTCTTATACCATTCAGGTCTGGAATAATTCCAAAAAATAGGCTAGCCAACTCCCAGAAGTCATTAACATGATTACCAAGTAGCCAGTTTATTTTATGTTATTTTAATTTATGAAATAAATAATAATTAAAATGACCTTAATTCTGTAACAGAATTTTTATTAACTGGATAATGAAATTTATTAAATAACACACTTTTGTACTTTAATTTTAATATTTAGTGATATAAATGATCAGTTCATCAAATAATCTAGCTAAATAAAACTTTACACCTGTTGCCAGATCACAGCAGTCTGTATATTTCCAATGAAAATAAAAAGCATTAATTTTTTCAAATGTAAAAGATTCACTAACTCATAACAAACAACTCCAGAATACATAGAGTGCTATGGCCCAAAAAGTTAACCAATTCAGAAAGGAAACTCCACATTTATTCCCAGACCCTATATATTACTGTATCTCAATGTAAGCTACTGTAACATTTATAGACTGATTATAAAATTAGCAAAGAAAATCTTTATTACTCAGAATGCAAAATCTGGACTAGCAATCCATTTATAAAGTGCAAAAATATTAAAATATTAGCATTCCAAAGTCATTCTGAAATGGAACAGGTATACTCAAAAGTATTATGTGAAGGCAATTTCTTTGC
This sequence comes from Lipotes vexillifer, assembly GCF_000442215.2. Lineage (NCBI taxonomy): Eukaryota > Metazoa > Chordata > Mammalia > Artiodactyla > Lipotidae > Lipotes > Lipotes vexillifer. Next base: position 4,349,084 of record NW_006774067.1, read on the forward strand.
TCTTATTAATTTTTAATATGCGATTCACAAGATACTCCACTGGAAAACATATTTTGGGCCCTAAAAGTAATACCATTATACTTAAGTACCTAATAGCAATAGTAATATTTGTAGTAAGAAGAAGAAGAATGTTTTCGAGTTTTAAAACTATTCTGTGACAAAAACAGTACAGGTATTTCATACATATTTTGAAGATGGAGAAACAAGATCACACAGCTATTAAGTGTCAAAAATCTGGGACTTCCTTGGTGGTCCAGCAGTTAAGACTTTACACTCCCAACGCAGAGGGCATGGGTTCGATCCCTGGTCAGGGAACCAAGATCCTGCATGCCACACAGTGAAGCCAAAAAAAAAAAAATTAATCCACGGGATAGGTAGAAATAAGGAATCGAACTTCATTCTAGGAAACTGTAAAGTAGCATTACTCTGACAAAAAATAATTTAACTTAATTGGTAAAATAGATCTATGAGACTTTGAGGACATTGATGTTCATACTCATCTGTGGTCCCCATCTCTAACAGAGACACTTGCAAAGACTGGGCCTCCAAAAAATGTTCGTTACATAATGAAAAATGAGTGAGTCAATATAGATTAATCCCTGGAAATATTTTATAAATTAGGGGCCCTAAAAATGCCAGCAAAATGCTTAGCAACTAATAGAATAATATCATTTTGTTGTGAGAAGCCAAATTATTTTCAGGCCTAGGAAGTGATATAAACCGTCATCTCTCAGAAGAAGCCAAAGATTCCAAGAAAAGCACCTTATGGTCTTAAAAAGTAAGACAAAGAAACATGGAGAGTTTTTACTTTTAATTAGTCATCTTCAATACTGTATTGTGTTTAATGTCCTTCAAATTGGACTGATCAAGTGGATAGTTGGGAAGAGAATGTAATTAATGCCAAGTTTTGCTCTTTAGGAGCAATCGAACTAACCCTCTCTTTAATCAGAAAACTTGGTAAATAAATAATAAATAGATGAAAATATCCCACCATCACCACAAGCACCACTACAACCAAAAGTACAGAAATACATTTTTTAAAGCACTTATCTTCCAAGCAAAGCTGTGAAGCTTAGGGAAAGAACAGAACTTAACTGAGCAGAAAGATACTCAAATTCTAAATAAAAATAAATAGCTATTGTAAATCTAAGCAAATATTAGAGAACATGTTTGATCCATGTAATATAAAAATAATAATAGGTAGCTAAATCTTCTTCCTGTTCCATTATTTGGCTAATCCTCTGAGACTTACTATGTTAAATTTTATTTTCCAAACATATCTATGAATATGAACAGTCTGATTGAGATTATGGATCTGTGTTTTTGAGCTACTGCATAAACAAAACAACTTCTGACAGAGCATGGTTGGTCAACTAAGAGCAAAAAAAAAAAAAAAATCCTCAATCTACCCACACCTTCTAACTGAAACCACCACACTAAAGAAAAAATACAGTGTGTATAAGAAGCTGATATATAGCAGGTCTCTGCTAATAAGCCATGAGGTTTATTCCATAGAAATTAGCAAAATGAATGTCTCATTTTGGGTACTTGATAATTCTTTGAATGAATTAATTAAACAGAATGAATGAAATGTATAACTGAATGGAATGGCAAAAAAGTGGCAGCAATCCATCAAACTAGTTTATATAAAATTAATGTTAACAGCACTCAGGAAACACATCACTGAACTATAAATAAAATCTTGAGAAGAGAAAATTTTAAATGATTAAAGGAGTTAATTGGACACAGGTGGATTTGAAGTAGGTTCTTAGAGAAAAGCATCCCCACATATCTTCATTTTTAAAGACAAATATGACAAAGATAACACTCCAATCATTAGAAAGAATTTTATTTCATTAGTCCCAGGGAAAGGTGAAAAGCTAAAGATATAAACAGTTTCAAAAGGGGCTTTACTTAAATCTGTGAACGGTAGATCCACAGAGGTTATTCAGCTCAGTGTCAAAACATGCTCTACCCCAAATCATCTCTTTGGACTCATGATTGAAGAGAGCTGCCTGAGTGGTGGCCTGCATGGTAGTCTGGCCATTACCACACTCTCAGACTCTTAAGAAAAATGACAGCAAAGATGCGTACTCTCAAGATACCTAGCAGAAGGTCTTACTCTATTTCACAGCGAATCAGCATACGTAAAGTGTTTAATGGTACACAGTAAATGCTACGTAAGTCTTTATTATTGCAAGTGTTACGGAGTAATTGGAGCAAAATCTTCATCAACCTCAAATTATTGCTTTTTGCTTTCTCTTGACAGGAAGCTCCTTTACATTTTTTGATTCATATCACTTGAACTCACTACTTTCATTTATCACATCCTTGTCTAGCAACAGCTGAACAGTGTTGAAGTAACCTTGATGAAATGGAAAAAGAAAAATCCCATAAAGTGTTATGGACTGAGACAGTCACTCCTTGCTTAGAAATCAGTGTGTTCTAATATCTTTTAAAGCATATAGCTGCCTGGTTAAGGATGATTAATAATTAGAAAATTAATGAATTATTCTTTGGTTGTCCTCTTAGTCCCCAGCTTTCCTTTTTGGTTGTGTTCATGTTACAGATTTTGCAAAGCAAATTCTCTTTAACATATCTGAGATGATACTGAATGATATCAAGTGTTGAACAATTCATGTATCATAAGAAGATAAACGTTTTTACCAAGCGTGGTAAAAGGGACAGGTTAAACTGGTATAATCTGCTATTGCAAATCATAAGTATTTGAGAACAATGATGTCTAACAGAACATTTCATCATTTTGATATAAACTTTTGGCATCATCAATTTTTTTGTTTATCAAGTGATGTCTGACCATTTTCAGCAAGTTGGAATATTTTGCTTGCAAACTGCTCTTACCTAAAAAGGGAATGAATGGGTTAACTTTTCCTATATTATTTCTAGATATGAGAAAGAACAGCGTTGCATTATTGTTAGGCTCCAGGTTCAGAAGAGTTTTCTTCTTAGGAAGTGTCTAATCCTGTCAATTTATTCGTTGCTTTTGAAATTCCTAAGGAAATGCAGAAAGACCTTGACACCATGCAAACCTGAACACAGTCTTCAGAAGAAATACTTTATTCTGAAGGGAATGCTCATTTATCTTCTATCTCCAAATTTAAAATATACAAAACCTGAAACACTTAGTGTCTTCCTGAATATAAATGGCTTTTTAAAAAATCATCCTTGGGGCTTCTCTGGTGGCGCAGTGGTTGAGAGTCCGCCTGCCAATGCAGGGGACACGGGTTCGAGCCCTGGTCCGGGAATATCCCACATGCCGCGGAGCAACTAGGCCCGTGAGCCACAGTTACTGAGCCTGCGCATCTGGAGCCTGTGCTCTGCAACAAGAGAGGCCGCGACAGTGAGAGGCCCGCGCATCGCGATGAAGAGTGGCCCCCACTAGCCACAGCGAGAGAAAGCCCTCTCACAGAAACGAAGACCCAACACACCCAAAATTAAATAAATAAATTTATTAAAAAAAAAAAAAAAATCATCCTTTAAGAACACACATGGGGCTTCCCTGATGGCGCAGTGGTTGAGAGTCCGCCTGCTGATGCAGGGGACACGGGCTCGTGCCCCGGTCCGGGAAGCTCCCACATGCCGCGGAGCGGCTGGGCCCGTGAGCCACGGACGCTGAGCCTGTGCGGCCGGAGCCTGTGCTCCGCAACAGGAGAGGCCACAGCAGTGAGAGGCCCGTGTACTGCACACACACACACACACACACACACACACACACACACACACACAAAAAGCTGATGTTTTCAGCACAAAGAGAAATGACTTGCAGAGGGGTTCGGAGGGAAGAGTAAAGGGAAAGCATAAAGAAGAAGTCTATTTTGAAGACTGTGACCCCCAGGAGACCCAAGTGAGCACCCCTTCTACTTTTCTTCTAGTCTTTCAATGTAAATGTCACTTTTAAGCTACTGAGAAGGATCAAAAATACCATAGACCCTTGGGACTAGCCATCAGAAGCTTTTAAAATGTTCACATTCAATATGTCAGTCATTTGAGAATAAAATATCATCTACCAGGTTGAAAACAATTGGATCACCTTCTAATTTACTGATTTCTCCGGAGTAGAATATTATATGTGGATTTTTTTATCATAATAGACAAAATACAACTCTATGGAAAATCACATATATATGATGTATGTGTATGTACACATTTATTTGGTATTCAGTATTTATAAAGTAAGATTCTAAAATAAATATTTAATTCCCAAATGGTCTATCTTTGACACCATAGCCCTCCTGGGCAAATATATTTTGATATTGATGAATCATAGGCAATAGTACCAACATACCAACTACTGTTGAAATGTATATTAACTAACTTTGAAAAGCATGTGAAAGCTTTCTTCCCTACAGACATTAAATCAAAGATGGACTTAAGACATGAACAGCTGAACAAGTAAAATATTAGCCAAAACAATTTTTTCTCTCTCTAATTTTCTATTTTCCCCTCTCTTGAGTAGTAGAGTGTTTATTATTGTTTAGAATAATTAAGCAGTATATCTTTACATTTAAACTGGAAAAAAAATTGAATTCTATAAACTGTATCTATTTCAGTTCACCAATGATTTTCTCAACTTCTTTTTGAATAAAAACAAAATAATCTAAGAAGTAAAGGTAATTTTATTGCAATGCCTATTAAATTTAGCAGGCAATTTTTGTTGGAGCACATTAAAATGATACTGAGTCTAATGGCAGAATTCATTTTTGCTATTTTAGTCCTGCCCATGATAAAAACAATTGAGAACATTTATCAAAGTTTTGGGCAATACACTTTGAGATATCCTAAGTATTTAGCATAATGAAGTTTAGTTGCACGATTCTCTATTAATAGTTATATTTATGCCCAGGTATGTGCCCTCATAAAAATTTAGGAAGAATTCCCAGTCTGCAGACTTTATCAGTGTATAAAGTTACTGCTGTGTATAGCTCCTTAGCATCCCAAATTATTTCATAAAAGAACATACACTCATGTTGAATAATTCTCATTATAGCAAGTACGTCCTTACAAGGCTACATTCAGGAAATTAAAGGTTACACCTATCATACAGATACAAATTATAGTGAAAACCTGTGCAATATGCACAAGGGATATGATTTTGCCTGCATTGGCATCAGGTCTGTAAAATAAGGCGTTCTCCGTGGTTTCATTTTACTATTCATCCTTTTCCTGTATTGAAGCTCTTTTATTATAGACTTTTTCAAATTTAAATGATAAAGAATTGTTGAAGAATAGTAACTAGGCAGCATGAGTCTTTTCTTTTCTCCCTTTGGACAGCCGTCAACAGCATACTGTAACTTAATCATCCAATGATGTTGTCATTAACAACCAACTTTGATCAAATAACATCAAGCAAAAGGACTACTCAACCTATGAAATCTAACCCCAGCCCTGAGCTGAAGAAGTTGCTTCTGTTGATCTTGACACTTCTGTTTGATGAATGAAACATGATATAAGGCTTATGTTCCTAAAGAATAGTCCACATTGCCAATATAGATGAGCATTGATTTGGGGAGACTGAGTCTAGATACAAAGATTACAGAAAACTTTTTGTAATCTATACATAATTGTTAGAAATCTAGGGTGTCAAAATAGATTACTAGGGTTGGAAATGTTAGGGTATTTATACATAAAATCAATGCCCCTTTGTAATGGAGCATTTATTATTTTCCAGGTCCATGATACCTACTCACATTTGTATAGCGGTTCATGCATTTCAAAGACCTTGAAAGTTATTTTATCTTCACAAAAATTATGTGTGCTTACCAAGTCAGTATAATCGCCCCCATTTCTCAAATATTAAGGGTGAGTCAAAGAAGTGAAATGCCTTTCTTGGAATCTGAATTTCTTCTTGCCTATCCATTTCCTGACCTTATATCATACTACCTGTAAAGGCCCATATCTATAAAATGGTATACTTGATCAGTTTACTGGGGAACAAAATTTCATAGTAGTTTTTATTCCATGTAGTGTTTTTAATGTAAAAACTGATTATGGCTTTAGCAGAAGCTGACTGTAAACACACACACACACATATATACAACCTAAGATTTTACTAACAGTTAAGCAGGCTACACAAGTATACTATCCTAAATCAGAACAAGAGCTTCCTTAACAATACAGTGTAATTCTGGGCTTCCTTATTGCTATTCCATCGAAGGTAGACTGTCATAGTAATCTCCCTAGCAAACTGAAATTGTATTTCAGTGCTTGAGTCTTGGTGTCTAAAAATAATTAAAGCACTGTTTTTGAGATAAGAGGCAAAAGAGGTCAGCTTCCTGAATTTCTTTACTTCTGACACAAGCCTGACTTGTGGTTTTTCTAATTTAGGCTAAGTTCTAGCGAAGCCCAAGCCTTGTTCTCCTGGGTGAGTTTCTGTGCATATCACAACAGTATGAGTTACTGCTAACACAGCCATCACCCTTGCTCTTTCTAGTATTTCTTTCACTCTTTTGCTGATGCCATTATGAAAAATAGTGCAGACACAGCCTTAAAGTCACTTAATATCCTCTCTTACTTATGTGGCTAACTTAGTCCTAAAATTTTGTTTGCAAAGAAGATATTAACGATCCTTGGAGGAGCATTTGTGTAGAGTCTCTTCTTACAGGTTTTATAAATTTAGTATATTGAGGTACTCTACAAACTAAATTGAAAAAACTACTAAGAAAGCAAAAGCAGCCAACAATCAGACAGTATTTGTAATCTTTAAAATCCGAACATAAAGAGACATAATAATAAGACCTGTTTTCACTATAGCCTAATTAATTGTGATGGACCTTATTCTTTCATTTCTTAGTTTAATCCATCATTAATTGCTATTTTTGATTATAACATATGGATTAATATCTTACCAGCTCAAGGTTTTTATACTTCCAGTGCATGGTATGTATTCTGTTAAGGACAAAGTCTCAGATGTGTTATTTACACCCTATATTCATTTTCAATATTTCTTATAAAAATGTTCTCCATATATAACTTAACTGATAAAGATAATGAAGGAATATACAAAATTATTCAAAGACAAAATCCAGTATGAGGACATTGAAACTTGGGATTCACTGCCATGCTAAAACCATCAAAAGCTGTCAGTTTTCACCTCTAGTATAATTCTGTTGATTCCTTTTTAACCTAAGATGTATTTTTATAATGATGAATAGAAAGGATTTTTATAATGATGAATAGAAAGGATGATGAATAGAAAGGAATAGAAAGAATGAGCTTACCTATATGAGTAACACGCCATGTGTAATACTAACATCTTTTAATATTGAAACATAATAGAATTATAAATCAGTAATAATCCACAGCATAGTGAAAATTAAATGATAATTTTAAACAAATTTGGTTGAAAGTCAACTAAAAACCAAAATATATTTTTACAAATATTTCAATATCCTTAAACATTTCAGTTTTCAAGTATCATATTTGTTTAAAAATTACTTAATTAATATTGATGGTAGTGATGATTTTTCTTCAAAGTTCTTCAAAGGCATTTTAAATTAATTTTAATGCCATAATAAAACAGTTCAAATAAGATTTTTTTAATTGTGTAATATATAATGCATACCTAGATACATAAGGCTAAGTAAAATTAACTCACACATTTGTGCAAATGAACCATGTTGCCTTTATAAAATATAAGCAAAACTGGATAATTCAAACATATCAATATGATATTACAATTGTAACATTTCTTCTGAGATATGTAAGATCACCTTTCTTACTCAGCAGGAGTTGGCTGAATTTATGGTAGAGAAGTTATATCATGACTTACAGACATCTTTATATTTTACCTTGGTTTAAATACTATTCAGATCATACTTGTAATCATGACAGATAACTAGATAATCACATAATAATTTAAACATCAAAAAAGAGGTGTGGTGTGAAATAAATATATATTATCACTCATGCTATGTCACAGGTGAAAGCTTCTGAGCTTCTGGAAGTTGACAAATGTCAGTACTTTGCAACTTTTACGTAGTGCCACTTAAAATAAATTTAAAATTCAAGTTCCCAAACAACATATACCCTGGGTTCTACTCCACAATAACAGAGTCACTTACTGATTAATGGAAGCTTATACTAAATGAAAAACTTACATTAAATGACATACAGAAATCATACCCTCCCTCCACTTTTTCTTCTAGGATATTCTAGAACATCACTGCTTAAGGTACAACAAATCCTACTTCAGGTTCAGACATACAGGTATGGGTATAATGTGTACAACTCTTTATAGTGACCTCTTATTAAATTATTTAATCCTAAAGTAAAAATAGCAATAATGCATCAAAAATTTTAGCTAATTTTTGAGTTCATCACATTGAAGAAATATTAAGTTCTCATTTTTCTGTATATTGAAACATCCTACATACTTAAAATATAACATTGATTACTGTTACCTTCTCTATTTTAAGGGATAATTTATCTTTGTTATCAAATACTGCAATCTAAAATATTTCTATTTAGAAACCTTGTACCATTTTGAAATCAGCGTATAACCAATCAGATTCTATTTAGTTCTAATAAAAATATTGTGAAATACTACTGTTTACATTTTGGGTTACTTTTCCTTTTATTGGATAGCTAATTTTTTTTTTCATGCATCAGTTGGTATTTTCAGTCACGTCTGATGATAAGCCCAATGTAACACAGGATCAACCTTTCACTTAGAGTTCCAAACAGTTAAAAAGTGCACTTACCATGTTCCAGCCGGGGTAGAGGTAGTCTGTACCAACAAACTCAAAGTAGTGAGCAAATCCCTCCTTCAGCCACACGTCTTCCCACCACACAGGAGTCACGAGGTCACCAAACCACTGCCGTGAGAAATGAGTGGGCATCAGATAAAATCGCGTCTATCCCAGAATTATTTTATCTAAAATTAAATGTATTAAACTATGATGATCACAACTGGAATTTATTCCCCAATTGATTCTGTGATCTTAAAATACGTTGTGGCAACACCATTGATTTATTTGACTACTTGGATGACACTAATTTTCTATAAATGCATTCAGGGAAGAACAAAAACAAAATGTTCAAGGAACACAACAAGAAGATTTAACCTGGAGAAGAAAGGGCTCAGGGTAGAAAAACTGACAACAGCTGTCTTCAAATATTTGAAGACCTAGTATATAGAAGAAGAAAAGGCTTGGCTCTTATGGCCCTACAGGGGACAAATCAGTATTAATGGATGGAAATTAGGGTTGTAGATTGGTAGACATTGCTAAAAATGCAGGAGACCCTCTAACAGACTGAAATGGGTGAAGATGGAAAATACTACCTCGAGAAGTGGTGAGCTCATCACAGGAAGTACCGAAGCAGCGCCTTCCAGTGGCAGAGGCAATTCACAAATGACATCGGCTGATTGAAGGAACTAATAAGGGCTTTAAGATGCTCCACACCTGACTCTCCATGATTCTATGATAATGAGGGTTGGACCAAAAAAGTCTCTAAGATCCCTTCAGGAAAGTAATGTTGTAATTTATAATTGGTGTTTTGATTAGATCTGGATACATTACTCTGAAATCCTTGCTGAGTTCACCAAAGCTTAAAGGAATTCTTTCTTCATTAAAAAACAAAACAAAACATTATACGCGGGAACTATCTTACAGACTTGGGATTTAATGATGAAAAGTCAGACAATGTCCCTTCTCAGGCAGCTGACACTTTATTGTGGAGGAAGGGACAATTAGGTGAGATAGAAAATAAAAAATAAGCAAATGAACAATACAATTTCAGATCTTATTAAAGTGTGATAGGAATGGGGGACGGGTCACTTTAGACTGTAAAAACAAAAAGATTCTCTCTAAGCAGATGACATTTGAGCTCAGACTTTAATGATAAGAAGAAGCCATGAGAAAGCCTCAGGCAAGAGGATTATAGGCATTTGTAAGTAACCCTTACAGGGTTACTGTAAGACTGTAAGTGGGCGTGAGTTATTTAAGAAGCAGAAGGAAAAGGCAGTCAGACAAGTATCAGATCATAGCTTTACAGCTTTAGGAGCTAGAGGAAAGAGCTTGGTGGCTGAGCATTTCAATATTAATAAAGTATCACTTACTCAAGAGGATCTCTAATAGAAATACAAATAAGAGATAACTCTGAATATGCTGATGACCACAAAACGAATGATATTTAAAACATTTTCTGTTCTTGATCAGAAAGTAATGTTTCTTCGCCCTTAAATTGAAAGCCTGTCTTAAGAATTGTGACAATAAATAGGTGAGGAGAAACGGTAATGTAGAAAATAATTTGGCAAGGATAATGGAAATTATTATGTGTTTCTCCCAGCTTCTGGCTCATTTCCGCATAGTAAGTAGCTGAGCATCACTAAGCTACAACAAGAAAGTAACTGAGAATCTGGAACAAATGAAATCCAGTTCTAGAAACAATTATCAGTGTGTTCTTATTTCAACAGAACTCTACATGTAACTCGTTTCTAGGAACGTTCAAAAAGGACATTGATTAGCTTCAAAGAATTGTATGTTTAGCTGGAAACCATTTTTAGCACAATAAAGGAGCCCTGGTTATCTCTGCAATGGATCCCCTTAAGTCTCTGCAGCAAGGAACATATGCCCAAGCCGACCAGCAGGACAGGTACAAACATCTACAGGTTCACTGCAAAAGGCTGACATATAGGTAAATGGTCATAGGACCTAGAACAATTTATCATGAAGTCCCTATTCATGTATTATCATTTAGCTGTTCAGCCTCTTTTACTAACAACATTTTCCACCTCACTCTTTCTTAAGGTTTTCAAGCTTTTTAAAAAGATTTTGGGTTGGTAACAAATTGAAGTTGTACAGTATCACACTGTGATTTCTGGTGTTGTCACTTAAAAACCATCCATAGTTCCTGGTAATCAGGACAAAGATTACTTTTTATTAGCACAAACGTTTATTTTCAGTTATTTTTTTCACTAGAATCAAGATTCTAATAAGCATTGTGAAATCTCTGTAATACCTTCTGCTCGTTGTAAGAAAGTACATAAAATCAAAATGAAATTAATTTTATCTTAGCTTCATGATAAAGCTGGCTAATTTACATATGAATCTCTAAACATGTCAAGACAAAAAAATATCAATCATTTGAGAACAAAGAGGCTGTCGCAGAGTTAGTGAAAGACTTCCTAAGTGTCTGTGTGATGGGAGAAGGGGAATAACAAATTGATTTCAGCAAAAGCAAATTTTGACATGTACACAAAACTCAGCTGCATCTTTCAGCAATGCAATAAATCATTGCCATCACTGCACTCACCATACATGCACACCAATAATCACAAGAAAATACAGCAAGGTTGACAAAGAATAGTGAGTGGATAGGGTCTCCAGAGAGGCTGCTGGGTAGCAGTGCCATCTCATTCCTCAACTAAACTGAATGACAGTTACTTATTCAATATGACCCGTGTGTTTGCTTCCATTTGTGCCGTCATTTGAGAACAACCTATCTTCCAAAAAGAACTACATGGTGCTCTATACAATTAAAACTTAATTGGGAGGATAATAACTTAGCTCCTAATCTTAAGTATCTGAAATCATTCTACATTCTCGATAGTTTGCAATTATACTTACACCTGATCCTTTTTCTCATACCTGGTGACACAGCTCATGAACAATGACCATGGTGACATCCAGCAAATAAGAAATAGATGAAACACTGGGATCCAGCAGTATTCTTTGTTCCACAAAAATACTTAGTCCCCAATTCTCCATAGCAGCATACGGATGCTTAGGCACAGCTAAAAGATCTAGAAATAGAATAAAAGAATTCCAAAGGCTTTAACAAACATGTCAGATTCTAAATTCATATCCGACAAAAGTCCGGAAATCCTAATTAGAAGAAATAGTTGTTCTTTCTCAGTAACTTTTTTTTTTCTAAATTGAACTACCTGCCATTTCTACGTGACAGCAGAAATATAGGCTATCACTGTAAATGCTGGCCACATCCATCCATCACAGTTCATTTTCAGACCCAGTGCTGTAGGAGGTTGGAAGTATCGGCACCATTATTGATGGGCCTATCCTAATAAGTTGCAGAAAGTCAAGGAAACCAAATGCAGCAGGAATCCTCCGAGGCAAAAGG
>NW_006774067.1:4362392-4362842 GCF_000442215.2 Lipotes vexillifer
CTACAGAGTCGGCATTGTGCCTTCTAATGAAAATATATTCAGCTCAGTGCAGTAAATGCTGTACTCTTGCTTTTACCTCAATATTGTTCAAAAGAAAACATCTCACATCAGTTTAAAAATCCGACATGTCATATTTCTAATTGCTTAATTCTAATGTATTTTTTGAGTTTTGTTAAAAATAAAATATTACATGTAAATATAGCTCAGATAGAGAAAACTAAAAAAGTAGATGTAGTGTCAAAAGGACTATTGAGGGGGGTTTCCCTGGTGGCGCAGCGGTTGGGAGCCCGCCTGCCGATGCAGGGGACAAGGGTTCGTGCCCTGGTCCGGGAAGATCCCACATGCCGCGGAACAGCTGGGCCCGTGAGCCATGGCCGCTGAGCCCGTGCGTCCGGAGCCTGTGCTCCGCAACGGGAGAGGCCACAGCACTGAGAGGCCCGCGTACCGTTA
>NW_006774067.1:4362975-4391219 GCF_000442215.2 Lipotes vexillifer
AAAAAAAAAAAAAAAAAAAAAAAAAAAGGACTATTGAGGGAACCTGCAGACTCTGGTTCTGGTCCTGCCTCCACCATTAATTAAATATATGACATCAGTAAATCACTTTAATTTCTCAAGACCACAATTGTCTCGCCTATAAAATAAGGTTATTGGACGTCATGATCTCTAAAATCCCTTCCAGCTCTGAAACTCTATGATTAGGTGATTCTAAGATTTGTGTTTACTTTAAAAGGTTGTAGAGGTATTATCAACGTTTGCTTAAGGTGACACAGTAAGTACATGCTTTGATGCACTCCCTCTGCTCAAACACATAGCAATGAAAAGTAAAATATTAAAAGGAAAAATTGAAAATCATCTCCAGGCTTGAAAATAAACCTCTATAAACCTCTCCATGGACCAGAAATGGTACATAAGTGCAAAGCAGTGATCGCATGTGAAGCCACGGGCAGTGGCATTTGGGAACTCGATCCAGCAGGGTTCACCGGAGCCAAAGGCATCTAAGCCAAGCTGATAACTTGTTGCCAGGGGCTGAGGTAGGGCATGCAGGTGCAGAAGGACTGAATATAGCTGGTGCTCAGTGCTGTTTGGGAAAGCTAGCAAGCGGCAATGTAAGGACTGGAACCCAGGCAACCTGGCTCCACTTTTCCTGGCTCCACTAACTCCCTAGGATGCTAAGAAAATAATGGTACAAAAATGTTTGCTGCAGTATTCTTGGTAAGAGTGAAAAGAGAAAACTGCAAGCCTTTCACCGAGATAACTGACAAAGAAACTGTGAAATAATTCTATAAAGGTATACCATACAACAACTGAAACAGTCTTACCGCTAGATTCTAACACTACATGTATCAACACGGATAATCTGAAAAACATAATGTTGAGGGAACAAATAAGGTGTAGAATGACCCTTACCATATACTACTTAAAAACAAACAGAATAGTATCATAGATTGCAAATGGATACTCACACATTCACACATATACTCAGACAGACAGTAGTAGTAAAATGCACACACAGTCACACACATATAGGAATGATAAACACCAGATTCAGAATTATGATTGCTTCAGAAAAGAAAGAAGGAAGAAGGAATGAGGGACCGTCTCTTAGGTTCCTGGAGCCAATTTCAACATGTGTGCATGTGGGACGGGGACGTGGAAGGGTTTGTCCCACACCGACTATAAGTAATTCTTGGATTCCAACAGAGTGACCCATTATTCAATTCAATTCCGATACTATCTACCCAAAGATAGAATCAGATTCCACAGGTTAAGGGTTCAGTCCTACAACACTGCACCCTCCATCCCTACTTCAAAAGCCAGTCCCAAGCCCAGGTTGTTACCTGTGCTTCTGACCTATGGACTAAAGATAAGTTAAGTATGGCCCCTGTATCCACTACATGGAAACATGACAGCTTAACAGAGAAAACAAATAAAGAATAAAAAGTCCCGTGAAAGAGAGAGAAAACAGATTTAGTTGGAGAAGTTCTTGAAAGAGATAGTATCTGAGTTGGACTTCCAAAGATAAATAGGATTTCGACAGGCAGACAAAGGTACTATATGCATTCATTTATACAAGTATGTATTTATTGAGCATCTCTTTTGCTCAATACGAGCATCGTTTGTTCTGTCATCCAAGCTCCTTGCTCCCTGCTCTCATGGCACTTATATTTATTTGTGGGTGTGCGTAGGAAGAGGTTAATTAACAAGTAATAAATGAATGAAAGAAATTTAGTGAATGATAAATGCTACCAAAAAATAATAGGGTAAGACAGTGATTGACTGGTAGGGTGAAATGGGTGGAGTGTGGTCAAAGCAGGCATCTCTAAGGTAATCACATCTCACCTGAGATGTGAATAATGGTAGAAGCTAGCTGTCTGAAGATCTGTGGAAGTATTGATATATTGCTCTAAGAAGAGGGGACAAAAAATGCACAGGCCCTGAGGAGGAAATGAGGCTAGCATAGTGGATAGAATGAAGGTTGGTGTGGCTGAACCATATAAAGGAGAAGAGTATAGATGTGAGAGTTATGCAGAGTGCAAGTACATAACAAATAGACATACTTCTGCTTAAGATTTTACCTTGAGACCTTCCTTAAATATGAACAAACCAGGCAACAGAATAACATTGCGCCAACTCTGCCTGCCACCAGCAGACGGCAACAGCAGTAGCAGGTCTGGGGGCATTTACTTGTAGGAACACGGAGACTTATGGACAAGCCTGTTGCAAAACAGAGGCACTTCTGTTTGCTGGAGTTCTCCAAGAGCCGAGAGGAGTCAGGTCCCCAAGACCAAGTCAGCAAATCAGGCCGCACACTGGAATATGGAGTGGCTCAAATGGCACGGAGAGAAAATTTCAGACATGGGCCAGATGTGAGTCTAAGAGTTTGGAATAAAGAAGGTACAGCCAGGGGCAGTCATCAGACAGCCAAAGCCTGACTAGCAGCCTAAGCAGGTGTGGTGAGGGGGCAGCTGAAGGTTGGTGCCAACGATCTCAGGCAATGGTGACCTAAGTAGGCAGCTGGTGACAGGTTGGTTTCCAGAGGTCTAAGGGCAGAGAAGTCAGACCCGAGTAACAAAGCTGTACTTCAGCCAGACAAAGACTCTTGAGCAACTGGAGTCAGATTCACATAAAGTGATTGAGAACAGAGTGAAACACAGAGGGATCAAGCACAGGAGGCAGCTTCTTAGATGCTCACAGGCTTTACAATAGATACAGGGAACCATGTCTATGGCTGGCAGAAGGAAAAAAAAAAAGAAAATTTTAAAAATTAGATTATGCTACTACAGACAGAATAACCTTCTATCAAAGTACTGAAGAAACTTGGATTTTGTTCTAACAGCTATTGAGGGATAATTTAACTGTATCTCTCTGCTCTATACCTTTATCTCATAAACAGATCTATATTTTAAGGACACCTTCAGGAGGCATATATCCACATAAAGACTTGTACACAAATGTTCATAACAGTTTACTTCCAATACGCCCAAACTGGAAATAATTCCAATGTCCATCAATAGATTAATGGAAAATGTGTGGTATATCCATACAATAAAATGCTGTTCAGCAATAAAAAGAAATGAGCTATCAATACCTGCTACAACATGGATGAGCCCCAGAATAGTTATACTGAGTAAAAAGGAAGAAAAAATATATATGTTGTATGATTCATGTCACTTACATAAAATTTTAGAAAATGCAAATTAATCTATAATGTCAAAAAGCAGATCAGTAGTCACCTGGGGACACAGATAGGAGGGATTAAAAACAGCAACAGGAAAGAAAGAATGTCTCTATGTTTATAACTGAGTCACTGCTGTACGGCACAGCACTGTAAATCACCTATACTTTGATTAACAAAATAAATTTTAAAAAATAGCAACAGGAAACTTTTGGGGGTGATGGATAGGCTCATTATGCTGATGATTTCACAAGTGTATACATGTCTTAAAACATCAAATTTTACACTTTACATATGTGCAGCATACTGCATGTCACTATACCTCAATGAAGCCGTTAATACCATCAGTAACTGAAATATTCTTTTGCTTAACTTTGAAGATAATAAGATTTATTTACAATGAATTAAATTGTCTCATTTTTTGCAAAATAATTTGACACGAGGCTATATCCATTAACGTGTGCAACCACAACTCTTTAATATGCCTTGAAAACAGAAGTAAGAAAACTCAAATGTTTCAGAGTCAAATTTACTTGGAAATTTAAAGAAAACCCTGGAAAAAATTATGCATAGGAGTCTGCTCCCAATTAATTACGCTAGTCCTAAAACTACAGGCAGATAACAAATATTCATATAATACTAGTGAATGTGATTACATAAATCACCATAAAAATCTGACTTTCTCTACTTGTTCCCTTCAGTGCATTAGGATTTACTTTCTATCTTTAACACTATGTTGAAACAGCTGTCGCTAACTAAGAGCAAAAAATCTCATGGAGACCTCTGAGTTCTTACTTTTTTGTTTTTTTTTTTTTTTGCAGTACGCAGGCCTCTCACTGCTGTGGCCTCTCCCGTTGCGGAGCACAGGCTCCAGATGCGCAGGCTCAGCGGCCATGGCTCACGGGCCCAGCCGCGGACCGGGGCACGAACCCGTCCCCTGCATCGGCAGGCGGACTCTCAACCACTGCGCCACCAGGGAAGCCCTGAGTTCATACTTTTTTGATACTGCCAAGATTTATCACACTGCTCATTAGGGTCTGTCATAGAAAGATATCCGTGTTTCTCCTCCACTTCCCAGATTAGCCTTTCTTCTTGTTGTTTTTGTTCTTGTTTGTTTAATTTTCTTGTCATCTTCTGATTTTTGAAAACCAGAGTTCTAGGATTTCCATCTGTGTGTGTGTGTGTGTGTGTGTGTGTTTTAACTCATTCTACTAGTTTTCTTTGAGTGTTCTCACCCACTCCAATGTCATCTGTCACCACCCACATGCCCAGATAGCTCTCTTTGAGCTCCAGAGGAAAATATCTAAGCACCTTAGTAGTAGACTGTTAATTGATAGTCCCCCCTCAACAGCCACTAATGTACTATTCCTTCTAGAATAATCCTCTCCCCTGTAATCTGGCTTAAACTTTAAGAAAGCTTTGCAGCTTCCTCTTTTGGACTCTGGGGAAAGTCAGTCACCAAGAAAAATGTCCCAGTACCCTAACAACGCCGTGCTAAAACGAACCCTGAAACCACGTGGAAATGTTCAAAGAATCATCAAGTGGGGTCTTACAATACATACAAACCGAAATCCAGTCTCCAGCATTAGGGGCAATGTTCTGATGTATAACTTCATAAACTAGAAATAGACTTTAATGTATTCTACATTATTAAATAACCACTAGCAAAAAAAAAAACCATGTGCACTATCAGGCCTATCCTCCCTGCCACAGTCAGATTCTGAGCTCACAGATGAGCAGACTTTGTTGTCCAGGATCCTTTCCCCTCTGATGACAAGTCATGCCGAATATAGCTTACAACTAGTTTTGCCTGATGTCACAAACCAAACAGATATGTAGACATTACCAAGTTCCATCCAAGAAAGAACGTTAAATTCTGCAGTTCTGCTCATCACTTCCATGGTTTCACTGTTTGCCGTGCGAAGTGCTCTTCTTTAAACTTCCCTGCGAATTATCACTCAGAGGCACGCCCTCCAGATTGACAGACACATTCTGAACTTTGCCCTGGTTCTTCCACCCCAGATCTATCCTGCTCTCAAATCCCCCGACTGCTGCACTAACTCTTCCTTCTGCTTCCTTCACCCTTTAAAAATCAGCCTTGGGGCTTCCCTGGTGGCGCAGTGGTTGAGAATCTGCCTGCCAATGCAGGGGACACGGGTTCGAGCCCTGGTCTGGGAAGATCCCACATGCCGCGGAGCAACTGGGCCCGTGAGCCACAACTACTGAGCCTGCGCGTCTGGAGCCTGTGCTCTGCAACAAGAGAGGCCGCGACAGTGAGAGTCCCGCGCACCGCGATGAAGAGTGGCCCCCACTTGCCACAACTAGAGAAAGCCCTCGCACAGAAACGAAGACCCAACACAGCCAAAAATAAATAAATAAATAAATTTATAAAACTGGGATCCTAACGTGTTGAGTTGACTTGATAGATGAATGAAGTAGAAATTGGTGTGTAGAGTAATGAAAAACCACACCAGCCCCCAAATCACAGGTATTAAAAACCACACATGGAGGGAGTCATGAATCACTGAGGTTCCAAACTTTCTTCCATGTAAAAACTGAAGTGGTTGAGCCCAGTGGGCAGCATCTCAATCACAATCCAAGTTAGCTTTGCAGCACTGCAACCCTGCCCTTCTTGGCAGAGGGCAGTAGACATAGCAGTTAAAAGTTGGAGCTTTAGAGTCCACACTGTCTGGGATCCAAACCCAGGTCTAACATTTACTGGCTATGGAACTTCAAACAAATTGTTCAATCTCTCCCAGCTTCCATCCCCTCATTGATAAAGCGGGGATAACTTCCTTGTAGGTTGCTGTGAAGATTCAATGAGATGGTCCATTTAAAGCACTTAGTCCTAAGCACAAAACATGATAAATCAATGCCATCGCTATTTGGTATCTTTCCAGTTCATCCTCACCTTGGGGAATCAGATTCATGACAGGCCTTAGCTTGAGAGAGGAGGAATCTTGTCTTCTAACAAAGATGAAATGTTGGCTAATGTGTTATGCTAGGCATTCTGATTTCTGAATTGAAAATGTTGCTTATGACGTAAAGCAATACAGGACCTACCGAAGAACAAACTTAAAAAAAACAAGTCATAGGACATTCCCATTTTATTATTCAGTGACCCTAAATAAGTTTTAAAGGTATAGCAGGTTAAAAAAAAAAAAGTTGTGTTTTGATTATGCCATGACTGGCACGTAAAGATACTATTTACATAAGCATTCATGCTTAAGTATTAAAAAATAAAACTCCTTGCTCTGACAATTACCACATGTGACTAGTATAAATATAAATTGCATTTGAAATAGTAACATTGATAAGATAAAATTCATATAAGTCATCCATTACTGGTATGCATAAAATGAGAACCAACGTTTTCCTTTCAAGTGCATATTCTGAAGTTGTTTTTACTCACAAACAGATTAGGTACTGAATGGCTGTTTTTAAGTTCATTTGACAAAGAGGAGTTTAAGCTTTGCTACCCTTGGATACATTTCCACCAAATTTAAGACCTATATGGGAAAAGAATCTAAAAAAGAGTGGACATATGTATATGTATAACTGATTCACTTTGCTGTACACCTGAAACTAACTCAACATTGTAAATCAACTAGACTCCAAAAAAATTTTTAAAAAAAGAGTGAATTGGTCCTTCAAAGCTTTAAAACAGAACACACTTTCTCCTGATGGACTTTCTATTTGGGCATATTTCCATCAAAAAAGATTCATTTCAGGGCTTCCCTGGTGGCGCAGTGGTTGAGAGTCCGCCTGCCGATGCAGGGGACACGGGTTCGTGCCCCGGTCCGGGAGGATCCCACATGCCGCGGAGCGGCTGTGCCTGTGAGCCATGGACGCTGAGCCTGCGCGTCCGGAGCCTGTTGCTCCGCAACGGGAGAGGCCAAAACAGTGAGAGGCCCGCGTACCGCAAAATCAAAACAAAATAAAACAAACAAACAAACAAAAAAAAAGAAAAAAGATTCGTTTCAGCTACATACTTTTAGCCTATAACAGAATTTTCATCAGTACCCCTTGTATTCACTAGCTTAGCATTTAAGCTCACAAACTCCTAGCATTCTCCTGAATTAGCATTAGGCCCTAATATGCACTCAATGTTTGTGCTGACCCTCCTGCACACACTCAAAAGACTTTTTTTTTTTTTCATTTCTGCAATCACTTTTCCTCAACACTTCCTGATTACTGTCAATTGCAAAGGAGGAGCACTTTTCATGGTTTGTCTAATTCCCTTTTTCCCTGAAAAAGAATTTTTATGCCAAAGGACTTATCCCATATGCACAAGGAATGTTTGTCATTTTCTCACCCATTTAATTTTTAAAATTAGCTCTACTTTGATTGCCATCATCACATTTTGCATCTTCTCTCAAGCACTTCCAAAACTTACGGTCTTTACTTTAATGGACATGATTAGGCATAAACATCAAAAACACACTAAATGATTCCTATCACCATCATTTGGTGACAGGCCAACTTGATTAATGCTTGTTCTATAACAAAGATTTGGTGTTATCTAAGAGAATGTAGGTTGTAAGTAAGGTTCCTTTCTATGAAGGTTTTGTTTACTATATTTTTTCACTTATTCCTAAAATACTTATTCATTACCTAACATAGGCCAGACTGATCTGAACACTGGATATATAAACCCTGAACAATAAAGACACAGTCCCATTAAACCCTCATGGAGTTTAAAAACCAATGGGGAATACAAACAAGTTTAAAAGTACACATATTATAGACACACATGAAGGAAACCTCAGGGTAGTACATGTGCTAACCTGAGTACATGGTATGATGGAAGCAGCACAGAGCAGAGACTAAAGAACATGGGCTGTGAGGCCAGGTAGCTCAGGTTCAAAACTCCATCCTGCTACTTAGCAGGCTTGTTACTTATCATTTCTGCCCCTCATTTTCCTTACCTGTAAAAGGAAGATGATTATAATTGCTACTGTTTCACAGCGTTACTGAGAGGGCTATTGTTGGAACACAACTCTCAAGTAGCTTTCACATTTCTGTATGTCTTAAGGGCACAGATACTGACTGGTTTTTGTTCCAGACTATCTTTTTAAGGATATTTGTATAGAAAAGAACAGAGATAGCGTCCTCTCAAAAGCAAAGGACAGGAGTACATACCATAATTCATAATATAACTAGATTCCTCAGGGTCCTCACCTATTATATAATCCATTGCATATGCAGGTATCACCTGGACCTCTTTGGGTTGCTCTTGTGAATTGGGGCTCAGGGAACTCGCTCAAAAAATGTTGATACTCTGGCTACTGCTTTAGCTAAAGGAATAAAGCTTTATTGTCTCTAATCCCAGAGTTTCATGTCTTCCACCAAGATTCAAGAAACAATGGCAGGCTGACTTGTCAAGCTTGCAAAGAGGGTAAGATAAAATCTCAGACTCTTCTCAGTTCTTGACAACTATGTGAGTGAGGTGCTTGGAACAATACCTAGTTCTCAATAGCTGTTAGCTATTGTAGACAAAAAGCCCCTCCAAAGATGTCCATGCCCTCATTCCCAGAACCTGTGGATATATTACATTACTTGGCAAAGGGGAATTAAGGCCACAAATGGAATTAAGGTTGCTAATCAGCTGACCTTAAAATGGAAGAGTATCCTGGATTATCCAGGTGGACTCAGTATAATCACAAGGGTCCTGAAAAGCAGGAGGCAGAAGAGTCAGTGTCAGAGTGAGGAAATGAGAGAAAGACCCTGGAGGCCATTGCTGGCCTTGAAGATGGAAGGGTGTCACAAGCCAAGGAACACGGGGCTTCTAGAAATTAGAAACGGCAAGAAAATTTAGAGGTTCTCCCCTAAAGAAAAGACTTTAGTGAGAGCAGTGTCAACCTGCCAACCCACAGAACTGTAAGATAATGAATTCATGTTGTTTTAAGCCACTATGGATGTGGTAATTTATTACAGCATCAATAAGAAACAAATAGAGTATTATCATCATCATCATCATTACCTTTATCACTTTTACTATATTGATAAATATGCTGTATTACTATAACATTACTGTATTATATTACTATGATATATTACTACAACAATGTTACTATATTACTGTCATTATTACCATATAAAAGAGGTCCCAAATCTAAACCTAAGAATTGGGAAAGGC
This sequence comes from Lipotes vexillifer, assembly GCF_000442215.2. Lineage (NCBI taxonomy): Eukaryota > Metazoa > Chordata > Mammalia > Artiodactyla > Lipotidae > Lipotes > Lipotes vexillifer. Next base: position 4,372,296 of record NW_006774067.1, read on the forward strand.
TTCCTGGAGAAAGTCAGTTATGAGATTTGTTCAGTTAGCTGGAGGGAAAGCATATTTCAGGCTAAGGGTGTCTGCAAACAAGTGAGAGAGAACATGGGACTTTCAGTAAACAAAAACTGGATCAATATGGCTGAAGCATATAGTGACAAATCCTGTATGGGACATGCTGAGTTTGAGCTGCCTCTGGAACATCCAAATAGAGATATCCAGTAAGAGGCTGAATATAGAAGTCTGATGTGTTGGGGAGAGGTTTGGGCTGGGGGAACAGATTTAAGAAGTCATCAGCATGTATATAGTAGACTGTGACCCATGCTGAGCATAGAAAAAGACTAAGATATCTGAGGAGCACTGAGATTTAAGAAACATGCAGAAGAAGGGGGCAAATGAAGCAGGCCCACAAAGGATACTAACAGGCACTGTCATAAGAGGTGGGGGGGAAGCCAGAAATGTGACATCACATCATTCTACAGTAGTGAGGCAAGAGTTGACAGTGTCTATGAATATCTTAGGTTTATTTATAAAACACAGATATTCTACACTGAAGTAGTTAAATTTTAATTAATGCTTTCAAAGGATACTAACTTACCATTCAATATCATTTTCAACAGATTTTCAAAATGAATTATAGAACCTCTTACATAGATACAACACAAAGTCTAATTATATGTGTTAGCATCATCAGCCAAAGGGGGAAAAAAACCCAATACTCTGTTAGGGGCTTTCATTAATCAGCTATTTAATGAGTATTAGTTGCTGGACTGGGCCCATCCCACAGCATGGAACTCAGGAGTCTTTTTTTTTCAAAAGTCTGAGGTAGCTGGGAATCATTTTAGAGGTTTGGATAGCTCTTTGACACTCTTTAATTGACAGATTCACATTTCCAGCAGAAGAGAGTATAAAAATAGTACTATTTATAAATGAGCATTCTAAACTCTTGAAACTTGGAGTTGTCAGTAAAATATATTTCCAAAATCATATGCACTTCAGACAGTCTGAGTACAGAGTGGTTGCTCCTAAAAGAAATTTATGTAAGTTTGGTAAAGTGGAAACAAAGATTCATTGTGCCTTAAGGCCAATTCCTCTTAGTATAAACTGTACTAGTAATAGACACACCATTCAATAAAAAAATGCAAATATATCATTCAAAGGAACCAATGTTAGATGTTTAGCTTAAAACTGTCTAGCATTATTTTCAAGCAAAAAATCAAATACTTGTTGAAGCCCCAGAGGGAAAAATATCACTGAAGCCCAATAGTTGTTCATTTTTTTAAATCACTTCTTATTGCAGTACAAACTATTATCTGATATTAACTGGCATCTAAACAATGGATGAATTTTCAGAGAGCTAGAGTAGTCTAAACAGTAGATTCCAAAATTCACTGTGAATTTTAAAGGTTCCTAAGGGAAATCGCTGATGGTGCTTGGGGTAATAAAGGCAGAGAGAAAAAGGAAGAAAATAGAGTTAAAAAATAGCACAATTATAGAAACAGAAAACGCAGTGACACTGTGTTACTTTACTAAACTTTAACATTAATTTGAAGCTAATTTGCCTTTAAGAGTACTAAAATAGAACCGTACCAGTTTAGCCCTTGGTGTTTTACTAAAAGCCTCTACCTTCCTATAACACAAACATACACATTTACCATTTGAAACAGCATCAGTCACTCAGTGCCATGAAGAAAATGAATGTCATGTCCCATTCAGGCTGAATTATGTATCCGATGGGAGGTATTGATCAAAATAGGAACCATGTCTTTCATTACTGAAAGTACCTGATGCTTTGTTATAAATATCTTCTGAGAGTATAAAGAAACCGCCTTTTCCAAATTTTTCTACAAAAGAGTTTCTGAGAGCTTCTATTCAATGATTCTTTTTTTCAAAACCCATTACTAGTGTTCCAAATATTCCCTAGTTCAATTTACATTAGATCAAGAAATGAAATACAGGAAGAACTAATAATGAGCCAGAGATTGAACTGAACCCTTTACTTCTCCAAGCTCCAGTATCTAATGTGCACCACTAAGTTATACTCCTAAAGTGTATTTTATAGGAAAGAAAATATTTTGTATGCCTAATGGGGAAATGCTGAAAAGAGGGGATTTTTTTCGTACCCATCATAAAAATGTTGCTCCTAATGTAAATACTCAGGGAATTGACATGATTGAAAATTGCCAGAAGCCATTTTCCTAACACTACAGTTAATAGAGCGTGAGGGTTCTGCAGCTCAACACGACGTGTAACTGATCACTCTACGCGTGCAGCAGGGAGACTACCATGAAGAAAATGGTAACGCCCTTCTCATTATTTCTGCTTCTTCTTGTCCTCCTAAAACACTATGCAAATTTTGCACTTGTGTCTTGGAACCTGTCTGAATCGTTATTAAAATGAAAGCCAGCATTCTGTGGAGTGCTACACTAAAAGGTACAGGTCCAAGGACACTAAAGCTTCTGCTCATGTTTTGCAGGAGCATTTGGGATATTCCACTCCTGGGTGGGGGATGGCATCCTTAGAGCCTGACCACCTTACAGCCTGGGCAGAAAATGCTACAAAGTGTTTGGGATGTTCTAAGAGCTAACTGCCTAAAGGAACTTGTATCCACCGCTCTGGATCTCAGGGCATTATGTATGTGTATGTATGTATGTATATATGTATGTATGTGTATATATGTGTGTATAAGTATTTACTATATGATAATATGTGTACATTATATAAATATACATACTGAGTGTACATAAGTGTCTACTCTATAATATTACAAAAATACATATACACACTATATATATAATGGAAATTAGCTAAAGTTTGAAGAATTCATTGAATTTTTATGAGTTTATTATTCTAAATTTTATGAGTCTATCATTCTAAATTCATGCTAGAAGTAGACTGCTTTGTATCTCATCCTATGTAAGTTCAGGCAGATGGAGGTATGAAAACCAGACCACAATTTTGAGTTTTATCCCCAGGGGTCAAATTTAATAATAATAGCTAATAATACTTTCCAAAAATTAGCCTCAAGGTCTCCAAATTAGCTATACAAATACACTAACTGTAACTTTGCTGCTGGTTTTACTCCTAACCTCCTGATCTCTACCACACCTCAAGTTTCATCAATTGTTGACTACTAGGTATGTTCTCATATTTAATGCAATTGGCAGCAGAATCTCAGGACCAGCTCCAGATCTAGTGAATCAGAATATGCAGTTTAACAAGATCTTCAAATGATGCACGTATACTGTAAAATTGGAGAAGTGAATCTTCTAAGACAGGGTGCTTTCCCCCAGGGGTTGTATAACTGTCTATGAAGGTGTGAAAGTAAATTAGAACTTTTATTTGTATTTATTTTTGTCTGATACAGATACTCTCCCTGGTTGAATTATCAAGGTCCATCAAAAGAGAGCAGAAGTTCCACAGACATCAAAACGACAAACATCTTTCTCATTAGTTCACTTTCAAGGGATTAGGGCATGTGGCAGTACAGAAGCACCCAATTAAATGGATTTATGGATTATATTATCTAGTGTAACTAAACCAACCCTCACAAAATAAATAGGTGACTTAAAAAGACACCTGCAAAAAAAAAATAATAACAGATTGAGGTTCGTACTAATAATACAGACACGAAAAAAAAAAAAGAAAATAACAGAAAAAGAAAATGATAGAGCTGACAGTCTTTCAATTCTAAATAAGAATAACTACCATTTTTGAGCACATCTAAGGGCCAGTCAGTTTCTAAGTGATTTATATGTATTAACTCAGTTAATCCTGGCAATTCTTTGAGACAGACGCTAGTCATAGCTCTATTTTGCAAATGAGAAACTGATGCACAGAGACATTAATTGCCCAGGACAGTCTGGTATTAGCAGAAATGGGGTTCAAACTTTGGCAGACTGGCTGAGATCCCCCAACCACTATACTCCATTCATTCTATTCCGTCTGCATTATAAGGTGAAAATGCCTATATAATTATTTATTACCAAAAAATCAAAACGAAAACAAATTTATCAACAAGAATACTTGCACTATTGATTTACATCCATTCTCATTAACAAACTTCACTTTGAACTTCACTTGAAGTGTATATTGTGTCTTGAAATTTAGCTACTGAAAGTATTATGTGTACTATTTCAAAACTAAATAAGTATAGCTACATAGAAATGAACATGCTCAAAAGTTTTATAGTAGTGGTGCACAACCAGGAAAAGAAAAATAGGAGACTTTTGCCATAAAGCAGTAGTTCTCAACTTTGAGCATTCATGGGAATCCCCTGGAGGGCTGGTTAGAATACATATCTCTGGGCCCCAAGTCCAGAGTTTCTGATGCAGTAGAGCTGCGGTGGGACCTGAATCTTTCTAACAAGTTCCCGGTGATGTTGATGCAGCTTGTCAGGTGATCACACTTTGAGAATCACTGTTATAAAGGAGCATTTAGAACAGAAGACCTCAAATATTGTCATACATTTGAGTCACCTGGGAAACCTTTAAAATTATTAATGCTTCATGCTTCTCCCAAGACTTCAAATTGTTCTAAGGAGGGAAGTCGGCCTCCTTACTCTTTACATGGCCCTAATGTACAGCAAGGGTTGAAATCACTGCTTTAGGTAGAGGGAAAATAAAAGCAGAAAGACTGGTTCAAAGTAATAGAATCCTAACTAAAATACAAAAGTGTTTCAGAGGTGGAAACAGACACTACTTGTTAATTAATTAAATACTGAAGATAAGAAACCCACCAAAGAGGCATAGACCATGCTCCCTAGTTGAATGAATGGGTAATGAATCGAATTATGGTGTTCCATTAACCATGATTATAAATTCAGGGAACCAGAAGGGGGAGAGTCAGAAAGGGGAGGGGGGAGTAAGAAGAAGAGAAAGGGAAAATAATTTTATAGTACAAACAGAACAAATTATTTTCATAATGCTAACCTCAAAAGTCCATTTTTGCTAGTAATAGAAAAGTGATACAAAAGTTCCTTTCCATTAACAGCATACACTTCCTTAAATCGTTCCAGCAGTTAAAAACTTAGGCTGCCTAGCTTCAGAATCCATGTTCTTAATCTCTACTCTATGCTGCATCCTGTTCTATTTTTATATTGATGGAAATAGGACTCATTTAAATGCCAAACAATAAGTCAAAAATAGTAGGGATTAGCACCCAAAGCTCTGAAACATTAAAAAGATGATGCCTACCCTAGTCTATCTTTTTATTCCTGATGAGCTGTCTGAACTAAGTCTATTGTTTTAAAAAGCTTTTTGAAGAAAAACAAAACAAAACAATATAGGCAGTGTGTCTGCAACGCAGTGAAAATAATGTTGAAATTTCAGATCATATGGACTTCTGCTAACAGCTAGGAAGACATAAACATTATTTACAGATTTTATTACAGGCTACCAATGCTGATTTCCACAAATGTTTAATCCCCTCTTATAGAATTGTACAGTCAAGACTAAGTAAACTTGCTCTAAATGCCTTTGCTCAAGTGCCAACGAGTTCATGTAAAAACATAGTTCAGTCTCTATTTTAAACATAATTTTGTTGTCAGCTGAGAGCCGGCATTCTTTAGTATGGCATAGTATCTGGTGTTAATGAAAAACATCAAAACCTGCTCCCCCATATACAAACACCCTATAACAAGAACAAATGAATTTTAATCCTTAGAGAAAAGGGGAAACTTGGGATCTGATGCAAACCATGCTCTGTTGACATTCTCAAATAAAGAAAATATATATGGCAAGGTACTGACTGCTACAATATACAAAAGTTTCATTTCCACTCTGGCTGAATGTAACAGCAGGTGGTAAAATGGCATTACAAGACAGTCACTTTCACTTTAAGCCCAAAGGCAAAGGACCCATTCTATCTGCAGAGTTAGCTTGTTACTCTGTTGGTTCTTCTATACCTACATATACTCATGAAAAGTAAAAATAAAAGAATTTTCCATTATCTCCAAAGGCAAACAAAATGACTAGTTGATAATATGTCTCTTTTTCTTTCTTTTTTTTCTTTTCTAGATTGCCTTCTATAAGGCTGTGGTTCAAATCATTAGGTGAACCTACAATAGCTCTTCACTTATCTAAGATGCTTTAGTGACCTTAAGTATTATTTCTTAATAATGTCATAATTCAGAACACAGTACATGATGGGCACAACTTTTAAAAACAGTTCTAAGTCAAATGTATTAGGTATTAGGATCTGACTTTCAAAAAAATTTTTACTGGAACACTACCACCCTAAGTTTATGGAAGCTAATGAAAACATATTAACTGTTTAACACTGATATTAAACTGAACCAATGCTTATTTGCCAAATTATTGATTACTCAGATGTTTTTCAGTTGAGGGAAATCTGTTTTATCATGAATTTTTAGTGGTCTTATTTGTTAGACTAAATACAGCCCTACTGCTAACCCAAATGACATCACTATACAAATTACAAAAACGCCACCTCTTCCTCAAGGCACTGTACTGCCATGTGCCAGAAAACAGTCTTAATAAATCTACAAATCTATGATGGCTCCAAACATGAACGGTGTCCTTCCAGAGTTGTGCAATGTACAACCTAATCTATTAAGTTATGTCAAAAGAATTAACAAGAAATGTTTCCTGATCCATAGAGCTCAGAAGCCTAATGTACTCTGCAAGGAGATACAAAATAATCCTAAATCCAAAGAGACATATTTTGGGGTGGCAAAGTTTTGTTCCCCTACATCACCATATTTGATTAAATGACCCAGTGATCATTAAGAACGTGATGGGAAAAAGCTGTTTTGCTTTACAGAGGACATAGCAGAAGACAAATGGACTTAAAAGTGTTAGAGTTATAATTTTTTTCTGACAAGAGAGATATTGTACATCTAGGTAATGTACCAAGAAAGTCTCCTTACTTAACGTAGTTCTCAGCTCTGCAGTGCATTAGAATCCATTGAGGAGCTTTGGAAGTACTGATGGCTGGGCCTCAACCCCAGACCAATTCTGTATGAATCTCTAGGGATGGGGCTCAAGCATCAATCTTTTTGGAAGTTTCCCAAATGATTTCTCATGTCCAGCTAGGGTTTGAAACCTCCAACTTACATGATTTTACAGTGTTCCTACATTAACATAGACTAGAATGGTGGTTCTCAAATTTTAGTGTGCATTAGAATCACCAGGAGGGTTTCATTAAACAGACTGCTAGGCACAACTTGCAGAGTTCACGATTTGGTTAGATGTTGAAGCTTCTGGTCAAAACCTGTATTTTGAGGACCATTAGTCTAAAACCTTACTACTCAAAATGTCCTGGGATGAGGACTTCTCTGGTGGCACAGTGGTTAAGAATCTGCCTGCCAATGCAGGGGACACGGGTTCGAGCCCTGGTCCGGGAAGATCCCACATGCCGTGGAGCAACTAAGCCCGTGCACCACAACTACTGAGCCTGTGCTCTAGAGCCCACAAGCCACAAGTGCTGAAGCCTGCAAGCCACAACTACTGAAGCCCGCGCACCTAGAGCCCATGCTCTGCAACAAGAGAAGCCACCACAATGAGAAGCCCGCACACCACAACAAGAGTAGCCCCAGCTCGCCGCAACTAGAGAAAGCCCAAACGCAGCAACGAAGACCCAACACAGCCAAAAATAAATAAATAAAATAAATAAATTTATAAAATAAAAAAAGTGTCCTGGGGTGGCAACTTTGACTTAACTGGGAACCTGTTAGAAATGCAGACTCTCAGGCCCCATCCCCGTCTGAATGGCTCTCTGAATTTTAATAAGGTTCCCAGGTGATTCATATGGAAATTAAAATTTGAGGAGCACTAGTCTAGACCACAGACCAATTAAAAAGTCCACTGGGATAAGAAGGAATATAAATGGGGATGCAATAGGATAGGGACTTGTGAATAATGAAAGAGCTCATATTCTAAAAACTTCAGCTCTAATCAATCACGGACATGCGGACTCACTGTTACCAGATATTCTAATTTTTCAAGACGGTTAGTAATCTGTTTTACTATGCAAAATCCCTCAACTGTAAAATATTAGCAATTCATTCAAAGGTTTTATAACACCATTAAGGCCAAATAAAATATGTCTGTGGGCCGTATTTGGCCCACAGCTTGCCTGTATATGACCTCTGATCTAGAAAGAGTCAATCATAAATTGAATTAGAGTTTGAGATAAATCACTGGAAATCTCCTCAGAACCCTTCCTTTAAAAGCTTAAGATAAATGATATATTTTGCAACAGTTAATTATTTTCCATACGGCATACCTCTGCCTGACACAAACTCAGTAAAGCATCAGAAATAAAATGTTAGACAGGGCAGCTTTGAAATATGTTATGGGAAAAAATATGCAGCTATAAGGTAGGCAGCAAGAGAGGATGCTGAAATGCCTCAGGAGTGCCTCTGAAGAACATGAGATGTGCAAGCAATCAATCTCAAAACGAGAAAGGGGAGACATTTGATTGTGTTTACTGATAAGTACACCTATGGACACAGCAAAATTTCTAATCATAAGCCTTTGAGAGTAGGAGAAAAATGGCTGTATTATATAGGTAGAATTTATTTTCTCTTGTAAAAGAAGATATAGTAAAACAACCTCAGTTCCATACTTCCTCTCCACCTTTGTTTAACAGCACTGAAGTGTATCATTTCCTTTAACTATGAAGCAGTTTGAAAAATTTTTCCAATGGAGGCACACAGTATTCTCAATGTATGACACTTTAATGGTCATTGAGTATTTTTTCTTTAAACCTTGTACAATCACTTATTACAGTCATCTTAGAAGCTATCTAGAGAATAACAAGAAGGTACCTTTGAGAAAGGTCACATAGGACTAAAAAAACACAAAAGGAGTAGTTAAGCAAGCTGAAAAGAACCACGGAAGTCAAATTATATAGCTGAGTGGGAAAAAAGAGAAAAGAAAAGTTACAAAAACTGCTTATTACTGTGCTAGAGCACCAGTAAACAAGCAAAGTTTCATAAAGGACTTAAGAACGGCATAGAAAAAAGGGCTAAGGTAATATCCAATCTCTCCTAACCAGGCTGTCCTTCCTAACGCATTTCTTTCACTATGTGATCTTGAACTCCATAACCTCAAAAGTCTCTCTCTCCAGGATGACTACCACATTTCTTAGCCTGTGATAAAAGGTATTCGTAATATAATTTAGCTTTAATCCTATCAAATTATTAAATACTACCTCACACTTTTCTCTAAATCCCCTCAATTAGGCCAACAATTAAGAGAACAGATACTTTTCTGCACTCTTAAATACATCTTTATAAACCTTTCAAGCTTTTGCTGCTAAAATAATGAAACAAAGTTGAGCTGGATGCCTTTCTTGGTTCAATATTTGAGAGAACCACCATCATCTCTTACTTTATTCTCTCATCAGCCTGTTTAAAAAAATGTTGGGTATGCCAAGGACAGTTAACTACTAAAGATATATTAGGTAATTATTTTTTCAAAGAAAATGTAAGTAGGACCTCAAACTACATTTGACATCTTAAATGACATATATGAGCAGATAAGGGACAGACTTTTACAGCCCTATCAAAATAAGGGAATTTGTACTTGAAGCTGCCAAGATTAGAGATTATATATGCTAGGATCTGCATTTATAAGATAACTTTTCATCTTTGGGATTCTTTTTAAAAATATTGAAATTAGGGGCTTCCCTGGTGGCGCAGTGGTTGAGAGTCCGCCTGCCGATGCAGGGGACACGGGTTCGTGCCCCGGTCTGGGAAGATCCCACATGCCGCAGAGCGGCTGGGCCCGTGAGCCATGGCCGCTGAGCCTGCGCGTCCAGAGCCTGTGCTCCACAGCGGGAGAGGCCACAACAGTGAGAGGCCCGCGTACCGCGAAAAAAAATATATATATATATATATATATTGAAATTAGAACATGATATAAAAGAGGAATGCAATGAAAATCAGAAGCACTTTGCTTTTTACCTTTGCCAGAAAGAAACCATGTGACTCAAGACTAAAGCACTTCAGTTTCTTTATTTTAAACTGATGTCACCATTTTCATTATACACAAAAGGAGGAAAGAAATAAATTAGCATTTAATCAAGTCCTAATAAGTGCCACACTCTGTGTTTGGCAAAAACACCAGTCAGATAAGAGGGTGAGCTAGACAATCTTTACGGCCCTTTTAATTGAAAACTCACCTCATTCTATGGAACATTTGAGTGAATTGATATGTAAATCCTGATCACAGTAAGTCACACAAGGACCAGTGTTGTCTTGGAATCCATTCCCCTTCTATCGCAGCCTCACCCAACTATAATGAATAACTCCTTTATCTCCTTGTTAGTAGGAAATCCAGAACTATAGAGAGAACCTACATAGCAACCAAACGATGCCTTTCTTCCTGGCAGCATTGCCAAGGTACATTACAATGTTAGAGAGGGGTTTAAAATATATATATATAATATAAATATACATATATATATATGTATATAAGCAAAAGGTTCCAAACAATGTATTCTCCATTTTTCCTAATGATACTCAAAAAAATATTTTTTATTTTTAGCAGTTCATTAACATTGCTATGTTCATACTGAGCTATTGATACTATGCTAAATCCTAGGAAAACAAAATTGAATAATATTCCAAGCCCTTGTTTCTTAGGACTCAAAAAGGTATTAAAACAAATAGTTTAAGTACATAATAAGTGCAATATACCTAGGATGCCAAGAAAACACAAAAAGAGGGTGTTAATTCAATCAGAGAGTCAAAGGAAGGTTTCCTAGAGTAAATGATGCTTGAGTAGGTCCCCTAAAGACAAAACAGGGGTAGGACAAAAAGCAAAAGAAGGCATAAGGCATCTCAACCAGAGGGAATAGTAAAAGAAAGACACAAGGGGTAAAGTTGCACCGTCCGGTGGAAAAAGAGTTGTAAGGTATTACTGTAGTAGAGTAGGTGTAGCAGAGTATGGGGAAATGAAGCTGTAGTGGCAGTCAGTACTAAATCATGGAGGACCTTGATTCATGTCAGGCTAAGAATTTGGATTTTATCCTATGGGCAATGGGAAACCAACGGAGGGTGCAGGAGAATAGCATCGCCAGATTTGCCTATATTGCATTTGAAAGATGGATCTGAGCTAGAAATAACAGAAGGCAAGAAAATCAGTGACAAGTGTGTCCCTGTGTTGTGTGATATTAACAGAACTGTGGAAAAGTGGATAGAATTAAGAGATATTTAAGATTTAGAATCAGAGGAGTAATATGGAGACAGCAAGATGGAAGAATCTAAAAATACTCTCCTTATGTTTACGGCTTTAGGGCCAATTCCCTACATAGGAGTACAAACAATTGAGATATGAAATACATGGGAAGAGACTGGAACTGGCGAGGGTGCAAAATTGGGAGCAGGGAAGCTGAATTCTGTTTGGATCTGTTGCAAAAATATGAGTCATAATCCATGAGGGGTGATTCAGCAAGCATTAATCAAAGTGGAAGAAGGAGAAATAGGAGACAGTGCTATCAAAGGAAATAAAGTTCCAAGAATGAAAGAAGGATCAGTAATGCCAAATGCAGCAAGGAGATGCAGTGAGATAAGTACCAAAAACGTGCTTATTGGATTTGGTGATTTTGCCTTTGCCAGGCAGTTTCAGTGGACTACTGGGAATGAGAGCCGGACCTCTGTAGGCTGAGGAGGGACTAAGTGGTAAAGAAGTGACAGTGGCAAATCTTCCAGAGATTGCAAACCCACACAGATAGGTGAGACTTACCCAAGCATCTCTGCTTCCTCTTTTGAGCAGAAATCTTCTCTGTATGTTATCACATAACAGTGAGGATCTCCATCAAGATGGCTTAATAATAGAATTATTTTCCTCAGACCCAGTGAAAAGCCTTAATCACATTTAAAAGCCATTGTGAATAATAGTTATTAAGCACCTTAATAAATCTCCTGTAGAGGGTGGGATGAGGCAGGATGCCAACCCATAAATCTCTAATAATCCCAGCATCATTTAAGAACTAGACCCTCTTTGCCAGGTGGAATGTTGTCCTAAACACACCTCAAACATTATAAAGAACATAAAGAGACATGCAGCTTCAATTAAGCCACACCCCCTCTTTTGCTTAGTGTTTACAGGGAATGTTCTAGAGAATTCTAGTCTATTGCTCCCCAACTTACTCAAGGAAAATGGGTGGCAGAAAAGAAGAGGACTCTCATGCAAATTAACATTTCTTTTTATATATATATATTTCAAGCACTGCCACCGAATTATTATTGTTCTTTGCTATAATAAAGCATTGGCTTTATTATCTTGTTTGTTGCTATAATTTGGTGATTAGATTCAACATGTACATGATGAATTTGGCCTAACAACATCAATAGGAATGAAATAGCTTCTAGTTCTTTGGAAATGAGAATGCATCTATAACATCTCTCTTCATTAAACTCGAACCTGGTACAACATATTTTATGATGCTTCTCGTAACAGTAAACCACTTAAAGAGATTTTAAGAGATTCTTCTTCTCCAAGAGGATTAATAGGAAGCTATACTTCTCATCAGACTTTTCCCACACCTCCTGTCGCTTTCCCTCCCCTGCCTGTCCTGCTTGATGTCAACAACTTTGTGTAGAGCAATGATGGAATGCCTTATCCAAAGAGATTTGTCACAGGTGGCTCCTGCAGACAGAGAAAAGTCAGTCATCGTGGGGGCAGGAGGGAAGGAAGCAAAGGGAACATAGGGAAAACTGAAAAGTCATCATCAGGCAAATTTACTTCTGCTTCAGCCAAACAACAAATTACCTTTTTTCTTGCAAACGACTACATAATTTTGATGACGATAAAGGAAAAACTTTTTATCTGAGAGGAGGAACAAGTGTCAATTAAAAGAGAAAAAAAAACCCAACAACAACCAAAATAAAGTAAGAGGAACCCATCACAGCATAGCCACTCTGAACTGCAAGAGGTTAACATTTATCTGTTTTTTTCCTGCAAGCCCTTATCACCTTACATATTCTAAAATTTAAAGCAATAACATGGAACTGAGCAAAACAGTGTTTTGATCCTCCCTAATTTTCCTAACTTCAGAAAGTTATAACAAACGTGAATATCTCTCACCCCCAAAACATCACCAATTAATAAATAATTTATTAATTGAGTCACTTGTTACTAGTTCCTGGATTAAAATCCATTTTGCATGTGCACACTACCCTTCGTAGTCAGGGTAAAGGTGCAATGTCATCTGAGTCCTGATAATTGAGGTCCTGATTGCCATTATTAACAAATACTTACCAAGCATCTATTTGTGACAGACACTGCACTGAGATCTACTCTTGATGTTCTAAGCACACTGTAGCTCCCACTAAGAGACTAGTGGGAGGGTGTAGACCTCAGATGCCAGAGGCAGGCTGCCTAGAAATGAATCCTGAATCTGCCATTTACTGCCACTGCTGAGTCTCTTTGAGCCTCGGTTCCTGTTTTGGTTAAAGTAGGATAATATGAATATATATGTCATAGGACTGTTAAAAAGATTAAATAAGTCAGTACATGTGTTAGCATGTCATGCATGCTTAATAGGTCTTATTCAGCATTTTTAACATGAATTTAAAGAGGAAATATATTTCTGATCCCTCTACAGAATAAAAAGTTTTATTTATCAATAACTCGTCATGTCAGATGTCAGCTTATTCTCAAAAACATATATGTAAAAATTGAATAGAGTCAATTTTGCATGTGTATAAAGGTGAATTAAAAATGGACTTCTGAAGATTCTTACCATGCTCTATTCCATATAAATTATCAAACCACACAAGTAGAAAGGGACAACGGCAGTTCAAAACTTGCCTGAATCTGACTTCTAATATTTTTCTTATTTGATATTTTTAGACAATAATTACAGAGGTCTTGAGGACAAGAGAATGGTGTAACAGGGTTTAACACCGGAAGTGTTACATGAAGTGTTACCATGTGACATGCAGCTGAGAAGTGGGTGACAGGAGGCCAGAGAAGGATAGACTCTGAACTGGCTTAGAGCTAAGGGGAGCTAAGAAGACACAATCATCATTACTTTCGTAGAACGCACACTCTCCATCTGGCAACGTTCTAAGTGCTTTACTCACATTAACTTGTTTAACCCTCACACAACCCAAATTAATAGGAAGGTACTATTATCATTCTCACTTTGTATACAGGGAAACTGAGAGAGGGTAATTCACTTGCCCAAGGTCATACTATAGCCAATAAGTGGTATAGGTAGGACTGGGTCCAAACAGTCTAGCTTTTATTCAGGATACTGTACTGCCTCCCTCAAATACAAAGTGATGTAAATGTTTAGCTTAATTTAACTAGGTCATGCATAAGCCAAAATTATAAATATCAGAAAATAGATAATGGAGGGTATGTTTCACAGTGTGTTTATTCAACGAGATATTAACATAAAGTTAATATGTAGATGATAGGGGGTTACATGTTAAAATGTTGCTTTAATATAATAGAATCTGTGAGCTTCACAGGAATGTTTGATTATCACATTTAAGACGGGAGTTCATACTGCATTACACCTGTCCAGATTCTTCCTTGATAGTGTCAAACAGAATGGGATTCTAGAAGCAAGAGAGCAAGAAAATTTAGAGAAATAGCTCTCAATTCTTCAATACCTCAACTTTGCTGAACTTTCAAGCATCCTAATTCTGTAAGGCATGTTGGACTGATTCTCTTGAAATACAAGTAAAGGAAGCGTTAATACTTGTACCCAGGCCATGTCTTATTACCCGGCCTGACCTCACAGGAACCCTGTGAAGCCAAGCAGATGGCATATGCCTGAGTAAACAAGACAAAACAAAACATCATTATTCTGTAGAAACACCTCAGAAATAATCCCAGTGAAGTAATCAGGATAATGTCTTTATATACAGGACACTTTAAAATTTTAATGGGTTTGAATTATGATCATCAAACTAGACTAAAAACCAACGTGACAAAAAGGAAGAGTCGATGATTTAGTGAACAAACACTGGTGAATTATCGGGATTGGAAATAAGTCTGGTCATACCCCATATCTTTATTAATGACCTGAAAAAAGCCCACACCATGTTAATTAAATCTATAAATGCAGCTAAACTGACATGGCATTTCCAAAGGTTGAGCTAGGACAAAAGTTAAAAAGCATCTTCACCTTAAGGAAAATATTTTTAATAAGTAGAAGTACTGTCATAAACTCTCACTCAAAGCACCATCAATTATCATCAAACAGAGATGCTCTTTAAATAAAGGTCAAACTTCACATAATAAAACACTTGAGGATAGACTCATGGCCCTGGCTTTAAGAGAAGCTTCATCATTTATATTTTCATTTAGTGTAAAAAACCTCCCTCTTTTTTTATTGGTCATAGGGGAAAATATGTGGACAAGTAAAAAAATTAAAATTTCACCTTATATCAATTATACTTATTTTTTGCCTTTCCTACTTAATGAACCAGAAACTCTCCAGTTACTAGTAATAACATAATTATGTCCTTGGGAACTGGTTTTTATATTGCAGCTATTTATTCCCTTATCTATCAGGTCATTAGTTCAAAATTATATGTTTCTCTTGCAACAGCTGATAATAATAAATTCTTACATTGCAAACCAAAAGAACCATGAAAAAACTCCTAATACCACTTCATTCGGAGCAAACACAGTGCAACAACGGATTGGGGAAATTTTGACCAAAAATGTACGTTGACACTATTTTCACTCAAGTATTGTACCCACAAAATTAAATCAAGTGCATTTTGAATGAATGCAAGAAAAGCAGGACAATGTTATTAATGTCATAAAATTAGAAGAAGCATATAATAACCTGATTTAGAAGAGATTGAGGTGAGAATCATTCATTCCTGAATAGCTCTCAACCCCATTTTAGGGGAATTTGGCTTAATTCCCCAACTCAGGGGGCTCTCAACCTAAAAGAACACCAATACTAATGAGCTCATATCATAAAGATCCATTCTTACAAGATTAATTAAATAAGCTATTGCACTTTGAGGAAAGATTTCCATCCTTTTGGGAAGATGGATTATCAAAGTGGTTTCTAATTTTATCTGACTGCCAGATACAGATGACAGTCATGTTTTGCTGACCTACAGGTTTGTTTTGGGTTTTTTTTTTTTTTTTTTTTTTTTTTTTTGTGGTACACGGGCCAACTCTTTTTTTTTTTTTTGTGGTACACGGGCCTCTCACTGTCGCGGCCTCTCCCGCTGCGGAGCACAGGCCCCGGACGCGCAGGCCCAGCGGCCATGGCTCACGGGCCCAGCCGCTCCGCGGCATGCGGGATCCTCCCGGACCCGGGCACGAACCCGCGTCCCCTGCATCAGCAGGCAGACCCCCAACCACTGTGCCACCAGGGAAGCCCTGGGTTTGTTTTTTAATTAGTTCTCAGCAGTTTAAAATTTCGGCGCTTTCACATATAAAATAAGTCTGAATTTCTGGCTCCTCTCGAAGAATGAAAGGATGTCTTGAAGAATGACAGGAATGACATCCATCTGGAAACAATCCTCTGCTGATGAGTAAGAACTTTTAAAGGGTGGCACATCTTCTCCAGTTTACCTTAGTGCCCAGTTCTCTAATTCCTATTACACATGGGACCCATGAAGGCGTAATGAAGCTATTTAAACTTGCCATCCTTGTTCTATAGTCCCAAGACCACATCTTACTTTTCTTCTTCTGCTCTGGAGTAGAAGGGGGCAACAGAAGGAGACAAGAATTGGGATTCATTCCCACAAAGTGTGAGGCTGTTGGGGATGGAAAGTGCTTTGGTAGACAGAGTTTGTTGTTGGTTTTTGTTTTGTTTTGTTTCATTTTTTACCAGAGCCTTTGATTCTTCCCATAACTGATGTAGCCTGGAAGTTAAGAGGTATAGAGGTATACATTAAAATATAGGACCTTAATACTAGAAAGAACCTGTGAGGTCGTTTTGTCCATGGCTCCCTTAAACTGGCCTATCACAAGAATCATTGAAAAACATTTATTTTTGATAGGAATTTCAGTAGTAACTGAAAGTCTAATCTAGGGATTCCAAATATTTCCAGAATGGTGACATGAGGAGCTCTCAGATCCACTCCTCAACAAAACAGAGGCGGTGTGAATGATGGAAACAACAAAAATAAAATCTTTGGAAATGCCCTAAGGATATATAACAAATGAAGAAACATTTGTTTCAAAAAATCTGCTAAGTTCTCAGTAATGAGTGTGAGTCTGTGGTACCTGAGCCACAAACCACTCACTCACTCACTCCTGTCCCCAGGTCACCATAATGGGAACTCCACTATGTCACCTGTGACCAAGAAGTTGAGGCTCAGGAAACTCTCTCCCACCAGCTCCCAAACACAGTCTCTCCTAGAGGGAAAGGATGGCAGCATTTCTCCCCCACCCCCAGCTCCACGCTGCAAAGACTAAATTCCAGGTATGTGCAAAAAGACATCAGAAGCTTCCTTTCTATACCCAGTCCCACTTGTATGGTAGAGACTCTACCCCAGGTACGGCTGGTTGAGAGTACCGTGGCCCCAATTGCCTTTGCTTCAGCTTTCCCATAGGGCAGAGGTTCCATACTGGGAGAGGCAGGCCAAGAAGACTGGAGGCTATTGCTCCTGCCACTCTCATAAAGCAGGGCTTTATTCATAAAGCAGCGGTTTACTCATAAAACAGGGGTTTTACTCCAAAAGAAGCAGGTCATCAATCCCCAGGCCCAATTCCAAAACATGGCTCAGAGATTTTGCCTATGGAAAAGGCAGGGTGTAAGAACAGACTACTCAGAAGATATCCCCATAGATTTCTTTATTTGGAACAGAATGGGGAAAAATTAAAACCTAAAAACAGTCTCAGAAACCATGGATATTTTGGTAGTAAGCAATTAAAAGGAGGCTCGTAGCTCCATAAGAGCAAGAAGCTAAACCATAGGCCAATTTGTTTACCAGAGAGAATCAGAGAAAGAAATAGCTAAGAAGAGCCCTCCTAGGGTCAAAACAAACCTCAAAGACTGCCTTAAATTACTCCCACAACAGGGCCTGAATTTAACTGGACTAGAGTTTAAAGAATTCATACTAATTCATCACAAGCTCTTTCCAAAAAACAGAAGAGGAGGGAACACTTCCCAATTCATTTTATAAGGCCAGCATTACCCTGACATCAAAACCAGACAAGAGATCAAAATTAAAGGAATTATAATGAATACAGACACAAAAATCATCAAATACTAGTTAAGCAAATCCATGAATATATAGAAAAGATTATACACCATGACCAAATGAGATTTATCCCAGGAATGCAAGGTTGGTGTAATATCCAAAAATTAGTAATGTACTACACCAGCCAATAAAATAAAGAACAAAAACCACACATCTCAACAGAAGCATTAAAAGCACTTGAAAAAAAACTAACATCACTTCATAATTAAACATAATAATAAAAGGGAACTTCCTCAGTCTAATAAATGGCACCTATGAAAACCCCATACCTAACATCATACTTAATGGTAAAAGACTAAATGCTTTCCTACTAAGATCAAGAACAAGACAAGGATCTTCACTCTCTTCACTTCTATTCATCATTGTACTACATGTTATAGCCAAAGCAATTAGGCAGAAAGAAAAATTAAAAGCATCTATATTAGAAAGGAAGTAGTAAAACTGAGTCTATTTGCAGATGACATGATCTTTTATACAGAAAATTCTAAGGAATCCACTAAAAACAATTAGGACTAATAATTGAGTTCAGCAATTTTACCAGAAATAAGTTCAATATGCAAAAGTCAATTGTAGGGCTTCCCTGGTGGCACAGTGGTTGAGAATCCACCTGCCGATGCAGGGAACTCGGGTTCGTGCCCCGGTCCGGGAAGATCCCACATGCCGCGGAGCGGCTGGGCCCGTAAGCCATGGCCGCTGAGTCTGCACGTCCGGAGCCTGTGCTCCACAACGGGAGAGGCCACAACAGTGAGAGGCCCGCGTACCGCAAAAAA
>NW_006774067.1:4391279-4397890 GCF_000442215.2 Lipotes vexillifer
AAAAAAAAAAAAAAAAAAAAAAAAAAAAGTCAATTGTATTTCTATATACTAGTAATGAAAAACCCAGAAATGAAATTGAGAAGATAATTCCATCTACAATGGCATAAAAAAGAATAACTACTTTGGAATAAATTTAACAAAATAAATACAAAATGTATACACCAAAAACTACAAAACATTGTTGAGTAAAATTAAAGACCTAAATAAATGGAAAGACACCTCATGTTTATGGATCAAAAGACAATTTTAAGATGACAATACCCCCTATATTGAATTAAAGATTCAAACCATTCTCTATCAAAATCTCAATTGGTGGGACTTCCCTGGCGGTCCAGGGGTTAAGACTCTGCACTTCCACTGCAGGGGGCGTGGGTTCCATCCCAAATGCCTCGGCGCGGCCAAAAAAAAAAAAAAAGTGAATGAAACAAAAACTTCACAAATCCAATCATTGCCCCTTCTTTGCTCTGTCTCTGGAATGGTGGTCCATTGCTTCCAGAGTAATTCAGACTCCAACTCTTTGTCTACACTTCTCTAGAAAAAAAATCTCAAAAGGCTTTTTAGTGGAAACTGACAATCTGATCCTAAATTCCTTATGTTAGTTTCAGGGACCCAAAATATCCAAAACAATCTTGGAAAAGAAAAACAAAGAGTACTAACCACGTCAAGGTTACAGAAATCAAAACACTTCTGGTACTGGCATAAGGATAGACATATGGATGAATGGGATAAAATGAAGAGTCCTAAACATAACATTTATGGTCAATTAGTTTTTGACAAAGGTGCCAAGACAATTCAATGGGGAAATTAGTCTTTCAACAACTGATGCTGTAACAACTGGATATTCGCATGCAAAATGGACCCCCTTCTCACACCATGCACCAAAATTAACTCAAAATGGATCATAGGTCCAAATGTAAGAGCTAAAACTGTACAACTCTCAGAATAAAATACAGTGACCTTCTGTTAAGTAAAACCTCCTTAAATATGACACCAAAAGCAAAAGGGACAAAAGAAAAAATAGTCTAAGACTTAATCAAAGATAAAAAAATGTATGCTTCAAAACATACCATGAAAAAAGTGAAAAGACAACCCACAGGATGGAAGAAAATATCTGTGAATCTTATATCTGATAAGGGATTTGTATCTAGAATATATAAAATATTCTTGGGACTTCCCCAGTGGCACAGTGGTTAAGAATCCACCTGCCAATGCAGGGGACACATGTTCTAGCCCTGGTCTGGGAAGATCCCACATGCCACTGAGCAACTAAGCCTGTGTGCCACAACTACTGAGCCTGCGCTCTACAGCCGGCAAGCCACAACTACTGAGCCTGTGTGCCACAGCTACTGAAGCCCACGTGCCTAGAGCCTGTGCTCCACAATGAGAGAAGCCACCACAATGAGAAGCTCGCATAATGCAATGAAGAGTAGCCCCCGCTGGCCACAACTAGAGAAAGCCTGTGCGTAGCAACAAAGACACAGCCAAAGAAATAAATTTATTTTTTTTAAAAAGAGAGAAAAGGGGAAAAAGAAAATACAACCTTAGAATTTTAAAAAAAATAAATAATAAAATAAAATATTCTTACAACTCAATAATAAAATGACCACTCAATTTAAAAATGGGCAAAGATCTAAATATATATTTCTCCGAAGAATATATACAAATGGCCAATAAGTATATGAAAAGATGCTCAACATCCTTATCCACCAAGGAAATGCAAATCAAAACCACAACCAGATTCCACTTCACACCTACTAGAATGACTATAATTGAAAGAATAGATTAACAAGTGTTTACTAGGACATATAAAAACTGGAACTCTCACACACTGCTGGTGGGCATGTAAAATGGTCCATCCCTTTGAAAAACAGTATGGCAATTCCTCACAACATTAAATACAGAGTTACCATATGACCGAGTAATTCCAGTCCTAATTATATACCCAAGATAAATAAAAATATATGCCCACAGAAAAAAGTGTACATGAATATTCATAGCAACATTATTCATAATAGCTAAAAAGTAGAAACAACTCAAATGTTCATCACCTGATAAACTGATAAATAAAATGTGATATATCCATACAATGGAATATAATTCAGCAATAAAGATGAACAAGATACTGATTCATGCAACACTGGATGAACTTTACAAACATATGCTAAAAGAAGCCAGCCACAAAACCCACAAATTGTATGATTCTATTTTTATGAAAAGTCCATAATAGGCAAACCTATACAGGTAGAAAGTAGATTAGTAGTTACCTAGGTTTAGGAGTGAAAGGGTCATGAAGGAAAGGTTTCTTTTTGGGTTAATGAAAATGTTTTGAAATTGATTGTGTTGGTAATGGTTGCACAACACTATGAATATAGTAAAAACCATTTAATTGTACACTTCAAATAGGTGAATAGTCTGGTGTGTGAACTGTACAGATACTTTTCAATTGCCTCTACAGCATCCACCCCCTGCTCTTAATAACAAAATAAGTTTAAAAAACTGTTATATTAAAAAATAAAGCTCAATAAAGTTATTATATTTTTAAAAATCTAATGTAGGCTTTGTCAGCTAAAGACAGGATGCTTGGTCCTTTTTTTTTTTTTTTGCTCGGTCCTTTTTAATATTTTATCCACAGGCATTCCAGCAAGTTCATAAATACAGATATATATATATTTAGTTATTTATATATAAATCTGTCTATATATATCATAAACATGAACATGAATGCTCATCATCACACATATCACATTCTTTATAATGGCAATTTATAGAATTGGTTAAATAATTTAATGCATCCAAATCCTACAGTATCCTGTGGTTGTTATCAAAAACTTCCACATAGATATATTTGTTCTTATGTATTGACTTGGAAATGCATCCCCAATATATTAAGACAAATTTATAAGGGTTATAACTTAATATGTAAAGATTGATTCAATATACGTGGAATAGTATAACCCAAAATGTTAACAGCAGTAATATCTGGCTGTTGGGATTACTGTTAACATTTGTTTTTCTTTTTTTTCTTTAAACTTTCTATGTTGTCAGAAAGTTTAACAATGATGTGGTACTTTACGAACAGATCACTTAACCCCACCCTAAAGCTACTGTACTTCTGGAGGTATGCCCTAGGGAATATGAGTTTCCCCAAGTTCTTCAGGTCATTTAGACATAGCCAATCTGGCACAGTTGTGCGGTTTATTTTTTTATTAAAAAGTTTTATTATTTATATTGTGAATAAACAATACATTCAAATAATTCAAGGACAGGAATAAAGATGCAGACATAGAGAATGGACTTGAGAACACGGGGAGGGGGAAGGGTAAGCTGGGACGAAGTGAGAGAGTGGCATGGACATATATATGCTACCAAATGTAAAATAGGTAGCTAGTGGGAAGCAGCCACATAGCACAGGGAGATCAGCTCAGTGCTCTGTGACCACCTGGAGGGATGGGATAGGGAGGGTGGGAGGAAGATGCAAGAGGGAGGGGATATGGGGATATATGTATATGTATAGCTGATTCACTTTGTTATAAAGCAAAAACTAGTACACCACTGTAAAGCAATTATACTCCAATAAAGATGTTTAAAAAAACAAACCCAAAGATATAAACAGGTAGATTGTGATGTTTCTGGTCGTATCCACAGCCCCTCAGTACCCAGCTATGAGGTTTAGATATCAATAGTCTATATAATTTCTGACCTAATAAAAGAATGGCCTCCACAACATCTCAAACACATGGCCATCCAGTTATACATGAATACATAAAGGGAAAGGGAGTCCTCATCCTCAGATGGCAGACTATCCTATCAACAGAGAACTCTATTTGTTAGTATGTTCCCTCTATTTGTGAGTTGTCTCAATATATTAAAAGCCACCCATTTGTGCTAGTCTTATCTGCATTACAATAATGGTGCATAAAATCATATGGGAGAGTGATATATCCTATGGAGGGATGTTTTTCCTTACTCTTTCCCACCCTTTCCCCCCATGCACGCACACAAAAGCCAGGGACACAGATGAAGCAAACTGTCATTGAGATTGAAAGAGTGAAGTAAGTTTTCTGGCATGATATCCTTCATGAGCTATACTAACAGGAAATCATCCTAAACAGTGTGAAATATGGCAGAATGAAATGACTTGCAGCTCTACCCAGAAGCTGACAAAGAGAGGCTGGACCCTGGGGAAAGGGTGCAGAGAGGTTAAAGGGCTGTAGAGAGAGTCCAAGAAGTGAACACAAGCAGGGTCCCTTTTAGCTCAAGTGCCATGGCACTCACATGCAAATTAGAGAAAGGGCCTAGTCCTCCTGGTTATCCCACCTTCTAGATCAGGGTTTGGCAAAGTACAGCCTCTAGGGCCAAATCTGGCTACATCCATTCATTTACATATTTCCTATGGCTACTTTCAGCAGCCATCAAAGTAGCCAATCAAAGTTCTAAAAACAGAACTACCATATGACCCAGCAATTCCACTCTTGGGTATATATCCAGAAAAAATGAAATCTCTAATTTGAAAAGATTTGTGCACCCCAAATATGCTAGTGTTCATAGCAGCACTATTTACAATAGACAAGACATGGAAGCAATCAAGAATCCCTCAACAGATGATTGGCTTAAGAAGATGTGAGATAGATAGATGATAAATAGATAGATAGATAGATAGATAGATAGACAGATAGAGTGGAATATTACTCAGCCGTAAAAAAGAATGAAATATTGCAATTTGTAGCAACATGGATGGACCTAGAGTATATTATTCTTAGTGAAATAAGTCAGAGAAAGACAAATACTGTGTGGTATCACTTATACGTGGAATATAAAAAATAATATAAATGAATCTAGATACAAAACAGAAACAGACTCAGAGACATAGGAAACAAACTTATGGTTAGCAAATGGGACAGGGAAAGGGGAGGGACAAATTAGAAGTATGAGATTAATAGATACAAACTAATATACATAAAATATATAAGCAACAAAAATTTATTGTATAGCACAGGGAATTATACCCAATATATTGTAATAACCTATAATGAAATATAATTTACAAAAACAAAACTCAAAACTGAATCACTATGCTGCAATCACTGTACACCTGCAACTAACAGAGTATTGTATATCAAATATACTTCAATTAAAAAAAGAAAGAAATTTGCAATTTATAAACCTGTAGAGAAGGAAAGCCCAACATATATATTACACATTTCTATGAAAACATTTTGCCCATTAAGATACATTAAAATTTTTTTTATATTCAACAATGAGAAAATAGCATGCGCCAATGTAATTATTTCTTCAGTCAATCAAACATGTACAATCAAACATGTACCAATAATACATCACTACGTACTTTAAAACCATATAAGTCTTGAATTATTGAGAGGTTATACATACTATATTTACTTGCCATGTAATTGCATTTACTTCACACTATAGCAAATGATTCCTTAATAATGTTAGCTCCAGCCCTACCACTAGCTTGACTGTTTGATTCATCGCCAGTGCTTATTGGCGTGACCGCTGAGTGTCTTACCTTTCCTTTCTAGATCCTCTTATTTTATATCTACAAGTTTCGGCAGCTCTAATGGTTCCTGGGCTTCTTAATTTCTTTAGCAAAAATTTTTGTTGGTGCTGTTGTTATCCAAGTATGATTTTCTTAATCACAGATCCACAGTAAAAAGCAAACAGTTAAAAACATTTTAAAATATAAATAAATAAATAAGTTCTTTCCATGGATAATATGAGGCAGTGTCAAGGTTTTCCTCTTAAAATGGTTTCTTTCAACTGGGGATGGAAGCAGAAAAATGGCACAGAATCTTCTCATGTTGCTGAGAATTTAGAGAAGAGAAAAATCTTGTTTTTCCATTTATTTTCAATCTTGCTTATAATCAAAATTTCTTTCAAGGGCCTTTCCATCAGCTGTCATGAAGTGAGAATCTTAACTGAAGGCAAATTATAGAAACTCCATTGATTTGATAACAGTACAATTGCTAAACTAAACGAAGCCAACACACATACATGCAGAAGATCTGGTTAAAAACTTTCTCAAACTCTTCTATAAGTAAGAATTTTAAAACATTAAATGTCCTATGAAACAGTCAGGAACTATAAACGAAGTTTGATAGTAACTATATATTGTAGGCATATTTAACCAGGAATATGCAAGTTGCATTAGCTGCAGAAAATGAACCAAACAGAGAAGTAAAACAGATCCAGCATAGCTTTTCAAGAGAAAACACGGATGGTTTTGCTGGTCCATTGAGTGCCAACACTTCCTGTGCTACAACTGAAAAGCACTTGGGTAAGTCTAAGCCACACTAACCACAACAAAATGCATATTCAATTGCTTTTTTTGATCAAGATATTCTAAACCCACAATAAAGTTTAATGTAAAGCACAAGGCCAGTATTGCTTTCATTTCTCTTACAGGAGTAAAGTTTTTATAGTGACTTTAAGAGTTTCTATGAAATGGTTTTATAGTAAATTTTTAAAGGGTTTTTTCCTCTTTCTTAGATTTCTTCTCTCTCATTTTAGTTTTTAAAATAGTTGTTTTGGAAGAATTCCTTGACACTATGACAATAGGAATTATGCTCTGGAAAAGAATTGAACACTCT
>NW_006774067.1:4397900-4409758 GCF_000442215.2 Lipotes vexillifer
TAGTTATTGAATAGCTGCTGGGTGCTAGTCACTCCAGGAGATACAAAGATGAGAAATAAATTGTCTCTTCCCTCAAAAACTTTAGAATTAGAGGGATCCAAGCATAACAAAGTAAAAAGGAGATGATTAGTGGTGAATATTTATTTTAAAAAGTATAAACAAGTTAGTATGGGAAGGAGAGTTGCAATTTAGCAAGGTGAGACAAGGGACTTAACAGATGAGACAGTGTTTGAGTTAGTCCATGGGTTAGTTTTCTATGGCTGCTGTAACAAATTATCACAAATTTAGTGGCTTAAAACAAATTGATTAACTTGGGCCTCACTGGGCTAAAGCAAGGCATTGGTAGTGCTGGGTTCTTTTCTGGAAGCTCTAAGGGTGTTATGGGTTGAATTGTGATCCCCTGGAAAATGGGATGTTGAAGTTCTAACCCATGGTACCTATAAGTGAAATTCTACTTGGAAATAGGGTCCTTTCAGATGTAATGAAGTTAACAAGAGTTCATCCGTATAGGCCCTAATCTAATATGACTAGTATTTTCAGAAAAGGAAAATCCCACATATGGACAGAGACACACAGGGAGAATGCCATGTGATGACAGAGGCAGGCATGGGAGTGATGCAGCTGCAAACCAAGGAATGCCAAGGATCAATGGCCACCACCAGAAGGTAGGAAGAGGCAAGGAAAGATTCTACCCAGAGTTTCAGAGCAAGAATGGTCCTACCAACATCTTAATTTTGAACTGTTAGCCTCCAGATATCTGAGAGAATAAATTTTTGTTGTTTTAAACTACCCAGTTCTTATGAACCTAGTGGCAGGGCAGGAATAAAGATGCAGATGTAGAGAACAGACTTGAGGGCACAGTGGGGGAAGGGTAAGCTGGGACAAAGTGAGAGAGTAGAACTGACATATATACACCACCAAATGTAAAATAGATAGCTAGTGGGAAGCAGCCGCATAGCACAGGGAGATCAGCTCGATGCTTTGTGACCACCTAGAGGGGTGGGATAGGGAGGGTTGGAGGGAGGCTTAAGAGGGAGGCGATATGGGGATATACATATACGTATAGCTGATTCACTCTGTTGTACAGCAGAAACTAATACAACATTGTAAAGCATTTATACTCCAATAAAGATGTGAAAAAAATCTTTTTAATAAACTACCCAATTTTCGGGACTTCCCTGGTGGCACAGTGGTTAAGAATCCGCCTGCCAGGGCTTCCCTGGTGGCGCAGTGGTTGAGAGTCCGCCTGCCGATGCAGGGGACACGGGTTCGTGCCCCTGTCTGGGAAGATCCCACATGCCGCGGAGCGGCTGGGCCCGTGAGCCATGGCCGCTGAGCCTGCGCGTCCGGAGCCTGTGCTCCGCAACGGGAGAGGCCACAGCAGTGAGAGGCCCGCGTACCGCAAAAAAAAACAAAAAAAAGAATCTGCCTGCCAATGCAGGGGACACAGGTTCGCTCCCTGGTCCAGGAAGATCCCACATGCTGCAGAGCAACTAAGCCCGTGCGCCACAACTACTGAAGCCTTCGCGCCTAGAGCCCACGCTCCGCAACAAGAGAGAAGCCACCACGATGAGAAGCCCACGCACCGCAATGAAGAGTAGCCCCCGCTCGCCGCAACTAGAGAAGGCCCTCGCGCAGCAACGAGGACACAACCCGGCCAAAAAAAAAAAAAAACACCACTACCCAGTTCTCTGTACTTTGTTACAGCAGCCCGAGGAAACTAATACAAGGTGCAAATCTGTTTCCTTGCCTTTTTCAGCCTCTGGAGGCCACTTGCACTTCCTGTCTCATGGCTGTTTTCCTTCACCTTCAAAGCCAGCAGGGGTGGGTCTAGTCCTTCCCACGTTGCACCACTCAGCACTGCTTCCATTGTCACATCTCCTTTTCTTAGTGACTTGTCTTCTGCTCTCCTCTTCCACTTTTAAAGACCCTTGTGGTTACATAAAACACTCCCAGATAATCCAGGGTGATTTCCCTATTTAAAGGTCGACTGATTTAGTAACCTTAATTCTATCTTCAGTCTTCATTTCCCATTTAACATAACATATTCATAATTCCTGAGATAAGGATGAAGATATCTTTAGGGGACCATTATTCTACCAACCACAGTCCATAAAGCAGAGCTCCTCAAAGCGTGGTGGACAGACGACCTCTATCAGAATCACCTTGGTGTCTGATTCCTAGGCCTTGCTTGCTACCTTGTAAGTGGGGACCAGAAACTGAAAATTGAGCAGGATTTCTGATTGGTGGTCTTTAGAGAAGAAAGTATCTCAAATGGAAAAATGATTTGAGTCTATGTATAAAAAGAGAAAACTGAAGATGGTGATCATGGAAACATAGTATAGTTTTACCATAGGGAAGGATAATCTAAAGATTTGTGAAAAATAAGTTTGGAAATGAGGATAGTGCCAGAGCTTCAAGAACTCTGAGGGCCAATTTAAGTGAGTTTAAATTAACTTCACTTGGGAGGTCAAGAAACCAAAGACATTATAGAGATAGATACCTATTTCTTAGACACATTTGCTTTCTCCCCAGAAAGTAATTTATACCAGGAAGAGTAAAATAAAAACAACCAGCTGTTTTTGAAGATATAATATGGAAATAATACCATTTTGTGTTATTCAGTTATGAGGCCATAATTTTTTTTTTTTTTTTTTTTTTTTTTTTTTCTGTTCCTATCTTAATCCATTTCTCTCCAAGAATAAATCACTGGCAAGAACTGAAAAGATAGATTGCTAATCAAAATCTTTCAGTCACTTGGCAGCGTATATAACCAGATCATAGTATCTTGTCTTTCACTGCTGATGAATATAGACTCAGAAGATTGTACAGGGAATGCAAAGCTTAAACGGTAGAAGTTGTAATAAATGTTAGCCTTTTCCAATTCAACATAATGCTAACTGCTAGTTAACCAATTTTCAAACTCCTGCCATTGTTTCAAAGTACACTATAAAACTGGCGAGATTTTCATACCCTTGTCACTATTTCTAGGAAACATAAAATCCCAACTGAAAAAGAAACTATTTCTAGAGATAAAAATTATAATATGAGATGAACAGTAGCAGCCCCAGAACATTTTAAAACAATTGTTTCAAGATGAGAGATAATGAATCATTGTAGCTATGAAAAAGACACAAGACTTTATAACAATAAATCTACGTCAATACTAAGGAATAAGGGTGGACATATATATCTGTTGTCTCTGTACCATAAAATATTTGGCATTCTGGTTTACACAACATTTCTATTTAATTGAATATTGGAATATATACCTATCATAGCTTTTACAAAAATGTCCTGAGGCAATGAAGTTTTTGAAGTCGTAATGGAACTGCCATTACCACCATAGACGAGCCTTAAAAAGCGTACATACCTAGCAAGAAATAACGTAAAGATTTCGCTAGACTTTCCCACTTTACTCATCGCCCAAGAAAAACAAAATTCAATCAATCAAACAAACTAATTAACCAAAACGGCACACTGTTGCAGATTGCATTTTTCAAAAAATGCTCACAACAATATGTCCCATCCCACAGGATCTTCCACCATGTGATCTCGCAAATTCCCTACTGCCTTGAACCCGGGCTAGCTTTAGAGACCCTCTTATCACCCATAGAATGTAGCAAAATAATGCCTTGTGACTTCAGAGACCAGGTCAGAGGAAGAGCTACAGCTCCTGCCTTTGTCTCTGGGAATGTTCTTTCCATGTGTTCCTTTTTCCAATACCTCTCAGAGCCAATCGCCATGCAATAAGAAGGCCAAACCACACTTGTGTCATCAGTCACAGCTGAGCCCAGTCTTCAATTTCCAACCCCCCCCACCAGCCAGTTATCAGACATGTGAGTAAGAAGCTCCCGAATGAGTCCAAGAGTCACCCCAACCTCAGAATTTCCCAACTGAAGCTAGATATTGTGGAGCGGACACAAGCCACACAATCCATGATCCTAGCAAAATGTTTGTTCCATGATACCACTGAGTTTGACTTCCTTTGTTATGCAGTATAGATAACTTGAACAGTCATTCTAGTTCATATTTTGTAAAAAAAATTGTACTAATCCCAAAGTTAGTCTGTTAAAAAAAGGAATCCAATATAGGATATTGGACATATAGGACATACAGGAATCAGGCTACATGCACTAAAAGTTTACACCTACAGGCTCAGACCCATGCCCAGCCCTCAGACCAAGTTGAGAACCTAGCCTGAGAGTATATTCCCCACATCTGATATGCCAAAGTTGGAGACAGTCTCAGTACATGTGAAATCGATCTAGAGTCTCCCTACATATCTTCTGTGTGGCCAGTTTGTGTGACTGGCTCTATGCAATAATCTCAGGTGGAATTGAACTGAGTCTACTTAGATGGCACATTAATCCCCTTGGGTTTTTTCAAGAACCTTTTCTCCTGGACTGAACTCTGCTCCCAGAAAATTATTCAGGTCCCCCTTACTATGAATGAGAACCCATCTAATGCAAAGAACCATGGGTATTATTATGTATCTCGTCATGCGGACTCATTGTACCTGATGCTGGCTAGGATCAGAAAGGTCCCAAGTCCCTTGGACTTGCTTATGTATACAGTTTGTACCTTCCAACATGAGTCCCAATCTTGTCCTAAGATTCTTCCCTCAGCTCCTGATCTTCATCCTATGAAAATCAGGATGCTAGGAGTGGCCTCGCAGATAAAGAATCAAGAACATTAAACAAGACAAGGCTGCAGTTTCCAAAATTAGGGATGGACTGCCTGGATCCTGATTTTCAGGGTTCTAAGCTAGAGCTCCTTAATTACATTCAACCTATTTCCATACCTGACCTTTGGATATGAGGTGGGCCTGAACCTACAGATAAGGTCAAGTAAGGGTAAGATGTAGCAGAATGTAGAGGCCAGGAAAAGGGCACTTCTTAATAGAGATGATACCTCCTCTACCATTCACAGTGGCAATCTTTGAAATAATGGATTCTAGAATTGTACCTTTTTTTAATTTGTTGATTTGTTGGCTGTGGTTTTATTAATTTGCCTTTATGCTTCTTTGGAAAATGGGACATTTCTCCATTTCCAATCTTATTTTCCATGATTTTTCAAAGATATACCCATAGTAGTTTAGCAGATTCCACTGGAATTTACTGGGACACAATTCATCAAGGTCTGGGAAGGAAATGTAAGGCAAGTAACATTAATTTATTAAGTGGCTACAACTTACCAGACCTTTTAGTCATATCAGTCATCGCCTTTAATCGCCTAAATTCCAGAAGCTAGTGTGTTTTTCCTAATTACTATGTAAGGCAACTGAGACCCAGACGGGTTAAATACCCTGTTGAGGTTCTAAAGCAAGAAAGTGGCAGAAGTCAAGATTCGAACCTACATCTGGCCGACTCCAAAGCCCCTGCACCTTCCACCGTAAAGGTTAAACTTGTTTGGAACAGTTATTTGTCTCCTATCTCCTCAATCCAGGATGCCTAATTTTTCTTTATAAATGTTTCTCTCATTGGTCTGAGGATTATTTTCCTTCATAGAGAAGGGGAAGGGAGAATTGAAGTTGAGAAATGTCTCTTCCTCCTGCCATCTGACCCAAGGAGTACCAGCTACTCTCTTTTTTTGCTTGCCCCAAATATAATTTGCCCTTTTGATTATTACTAGCACTTTTTTTTCTCTTAAAAAGCCTCATCTAAATCTGTGTTTACCTTTCAGACCGGGTTCATTTAAGTCCCTGCCACTCTTCTATATTCATGTGTGACCTGAGGCAAACTTGCTTAACCTCTCTGAAGCTTGTTGTCTCATCTCTAAAATGAAATAACGATAGCATCCAACTTACAGTACGTTGTGAGGTTTAAAACACAGTGTGGTTGTAGAAAGTGCTCAGCAAATGTCATCTATTATTTCTATCATCATCCTTGGTCATCCACCTCTCCTTACATCTTTTTGTGCACATCCTTTTAAATCTTTTCTCTGACAAATCCATCGAGGAGCTTCCTGGATAGACCCATTAATTTCTTTAAACACTGATTATACCATCAGACTTTTATTTGGAGTTATTTTCCATTCCTCTTTGTTCGTCAACTCATTCTGAAGTCTCTATCGAAAGAATTCTACACAGATTTTCATCTAGTAATTTTGAATTGTGATGTGTTCAAATACCTCTTCTCTGGTTACTTCTTGGATGACACAGCTGCTTTTTCCTAGAGTTACTTCCTCTCCCTTCCCTTTAGTGTCTCCTTGGCCAGATTTAAGTCAAAATAGCAATACTTCTACTCAATTACTCTATCCTACAAGAAAATAAAGTAACTTTTGCTTATCATCATTATCCTTGTATTTCCTTGATAACTTTTTTAAAAAAATAGAGACTGTAATGAAGCACCTTCTTCTTTAGCAACAAAATGCACAGGAGACAGCAATGTTTCTTGGAAGCAAAAAACAAAAGACAAAATTCTGTTATAGACTTGATCTCTGACTCAGCATCTGATTTGAAACAAGAAGACCTCTTGATACTTTCTTTCTCTCACCTGAAATACTGGGACAATAATGTTTTCCCATTATTGGTGTGAGGATTAATGAGACAATGTAAAGAGCTTTGAGCACCTCCGATGAAAGTTGCTCTATTATTACTTTGATTTCCCCTTAAAACATAAAGAAATTAATTCACCAGTCTCTATGGAAAGTTTTAAAAAATCCATTTTGCTCACTTTTTCTAACAGAGCTGGAAGAGAAAGAAGTTTACCTAGGAAAAGATACAGATTCAATTATGTTGTACTATATTTTGTCATCAGAACCATGAAACATATTCGACTTAAGAAATTTTATATGCAGTTGACAGCTTTTAAATATGTTAAATATGCATTTACCTAAAAAAGTAAATAGGCGTTTTTCAAGTAAGTATCACATATTTTTTAATCATCCATGCAAGTATTTATCTTACATTCTGCTACTATAATGGAGTACAAAAAGAGAAACACTGAAGTAATAAAAACTTTTGAGTCATGCCTGAACAAATGTGGGAATTAAAAGTTACTCTTGAGAACTATTTGTGATTCACATCTTTATGCCTCAGAGAAATTGAGCAACGCACTCTCTCTGCCAGTTATTTTTGATAACAAGAGTTAATAAAGTAGGAATTATAGAGAGATTTAAACTTTAGCATAAGTTCTGAAATATCTTTAAAAATAATACCTAGGACATCTGAAAACACAAGACACCCTAGCTGAGTTCACAGTCTACTTCCAGATAATTCCCATATATGAAATTTTCATTTTTCTACTACATTTGGTAAACAATATACACAGTGAATGTTCCCATGTAATTGAGAAAGATATTGAAAAATATGAGAAAGGCTCATGAAAACTGGTCAGTAGACTTACAAGAATAAAATATATTATTAATATTTGTGGGAAGGAAATTATGCTTATTTAGATGATTAGAGTCAGAAGTCATGTCATCTAGGAAACTAAGGAATCAAACCAGGAAAAAAAACTTCAATAACAATATAAATTGTATGCAAATAGAACCTCACTGCCTAGAGATTTTTTGAAAACAAGGTGGAAAAATCCATCACAGAGCACTAATACAAATAAAATCCAGTAAAGAACATTACTAAAGACCACCTCTCCAGTATTCTTCCTTTCCTTGGAAAAGAGTTTCAAATCCAAAGTCATCATTATAAATACTTGATACAGATAGTATCACTGCGTATAGTAACTCCAACATGCAAAACAATTTGTTTTACAAAGACTCAGTAATGTCTTGGTTTGCCCCAGACTGCACAGGACAGAAAAGAAAACCAGAGTAATCAAATAAACCAAAGCTGATGTGAAATTCCAAGAATAAGAGTCTAAATCTATAATCTTCACCAAGGCTAATCTCCTACTGGTTCCAGTTATATACCTATAGGGAAAACACAATTGAAATTTAAGACTATTAAAGTCATGTTCCAGCCTCCCTGTGGTTACTACATTTGCCTTTTACATGTTAGCGGCAGAACCAAAAGAATTAAGAACTAAATAATAAAGGAATGAACTATAGCAGTGGTTTTCCAAGCAAGGTGTTGAGAGGCTGGGCAATGTGAGGCAGCATTATATCACATGCAGAGATCTCATTTATGGAAAGGACTCCACTGTTAAAATCCTGAAATACAGATTCATGAACTAATTAATAATAGAACCTGCCATAGAGTCAATTGCACTGGGCTCAGAATCAGACAAATTTAACTAAATTCAAAGCCTGTTCAGACCCTCACTAATTTTTTAAAATAAAAGCGTTTTAACACCGGTTTCACAGGAACTATTGGAATGATTAAATGTTTTAATGTATGTAAAGAGATCAGCAGAGAGTAGTAAATGAATAAATTATGTCCTCCCCTCCTCACCCCAGAAGAAACTAAGGAGGGATCATTTAATACATCCCCATGTCTCTACCAAAACTAAACACTATCCATATTAAAAACTTAGAAAGCAATTTTACAGCTAGCCGTCTCCTGTAGGTTATGACAGTGGTTTACAACCTTACTGCCAAGATGCTGGTCCCTACTACTTACCTAACTACAAATTAAGTCACTTTCATCTTGACCTTATTCAATTACCATACTCCATTCCTAATTCTAGGCTTCTAGACAGAAGGTGGTTACTGAGAAATTCTTTGCCTTCTTAAATTCATTGACTAAAACTAAAATCTGTTCATGTCTTTTTAACCTTTCTTTCTTTGTTCTTTCTTCTAATTCTATGCAAATGAACAATCACATCAAGTAGCTAACAAGGAATGCTGGGTTAGTACTACAGCCCATGAATTTCACTGTCTATCTTTACCAGTCTTGCAAATTTATCCAAAGGTGTCCATGGATACCTGATTTCCCCCAATATGACATTTTTATTTCCCCTGCTTCTAGTTTATAAAGAAACCAGTTTCATTAATTCCTTAAAAAATTCTAAGTCTAAATTTGAGCTTTGGGGACTCCCCTGGCGGTCCAGTCGCTAAGACTCCACGCTTCCAATGCAGGGGGCGCGGGTTCAATCCCTGGCCGGGGAACTAAGATCCCACATGCCACGCAGCATAGCAGAAAAGTAAAAATAAAAAAAAAGAAAAAGAAAAAGAAATTTGAGCTTTGCTTTGTCACCAATTTGCTATAATCCTGGTCAAAATCATGCAATTATTCACTTCCCTATGTATAAAATACCACAGCAACCAAAATAAGGGAATGGCGATGTCACACAGAATGAGTAACCACAAGAGAATCTGTTCCCCCAAAAGGCTACTAGAGGAAGCCAGGTAATTACCAAACTTAGTGTCTTCTGTGTTTATAAAAGACATATTTTATGAAGTGTTGATTTTAAAATTTGACCCTGGTCACTGAAATAATTTTTCATATTTTGAAGCTTTCTTTCAGGATGTATCTCACAGATATGCCCACAACAACTTAGAATCCATTTATAGAAAGAATAAAATAAAAATACAAAAATATAATAGGCCTCCACCCTAAGACAATACATAAGCAAACGGAAACTACTATGACAGGGGCAGTTCATATAAATGCTAAAGGAAATTAATTTTTTAAAGATTTATTCAAAAACAGTCACTTTGCTAAAAACTGGCATGTAGCTTATCTCATTTTATTATCACAATTACCCAGTGAATTAAGTAATATTATATGATTTTATAGACAAAAGGAGACCTTATTAAATTAAGTAACTTTATGAATAACTACTAAATCGTGCTGCTGAGATGTGAACCCACATCTCTATGACAAGGCCAACATCCTTTGTATTTTTACCACAATCGTGTGACACTATAAAGAGTTGTGGAGGACTGTGATCCTCTGGGTCTTTTCCTGACTTCCAGACCCTCAGGAAAGTTTTAGGTTTTGCATGTTTTGGTTACGGTAGACAAATTTGGGGCAAGTAATTTACTATATTTGGGATGTATTTTCTCATTGGTAAAATGGTCTTTATCAGCACTATCTATGAGAAATAAAATGTGAGTGAATATATAATTTAACATTTTCTAGTAGCCAAGTTTAGAAAAGTAATAGGTAAAATTAGTTTTACTAATATTTGACCCAATATATCCCAAACATCTTTCCTACAGGTAATTTATATAAAAATTATTAATAAGGTATTTACATTATTTTTTCAAATCTTAGAAATTCAGTTTGTATTTTAGACTTATAGCACATATTTAACTAGCCATATTTAAACTAGCCATATTTCAAGAGCTCAATAGTCACCTATGTCTATTGACTGCCATATTGGGCAATACAGCACTAGACAACCTTCAAGTTCTCTCCTACCCTCGAAGTATAGAGACTTATCATTCTATAGTTTGCAAAATATACTCAGATGCTGAAGGGAATCAAAAAAGCATTATGTTGTAAAGTTATCTTAGACCAAAGTAGCAATGACATGCATGGATTTTATTGCCTAACTACGTCTTTTATTATTATTGTAGGATAACATAGATAGAAAAAGTAATAATATATTTGATATATATTTTATCATATATTTTATATGGGATACAAAATATCTTGATATTTGATAAGGCAATTCTCCCTCACCTCATAACCCTTTTCCAAGAGTTTTTGACTCTCTTCTTGACTCTTTCAACTTCCACATAATTTCTGAACCAGTCTGTTGAGTTGAACAGAAGAGTCTGCTAAGATGTGGTTTAGAATTCATTGACTCTACAGATCAATTGAGACAGAATTAAGACTGTCACTCTATTAATGTTTTTTGTTCTAAATTTATTTGGGTCATTTTCAATATAAATTTTTATATTTTTTCCACAGAACTCATATATCTTAGATTTATTCCCAGGTACTTCATATTTTTTAAACTAGACTAAAATGTATTATTTTATTTTACCTGCTATGTTGCTGGTGTATGTATGTGTGTGTGTGTGTGTGTGTGCGTGTGTGTGTATATATATACACACATATAAATTGTATTTATGTGTATATATATATATACACACACATACATATAAATACAATTTATTATTGTATTTGAATATGTACTAGCAATCATTAAATTTATTAATCATAATAATTGAATTTCTTGGTTGTTCTATGTAGAATTATGTCATCTGTAAATAATGGCAACTTTGTATTTTGTGTTTAATCCTTGCATCTTTTGATTTTTTTTCTGCCTTACTTCGCCAGCTAAGACTTCCAGCGTGATATTAAATAGAAGTGGTGGACAGCTGGCCAGCATCATTGTCTGATTCCTGACCCAAAAAAGAAAATGTTCAATGTTTCATCATTAAGTTCTATTCGGCTATACGATGTTTGCAAATGAAGTTTTATCACATTAAAAATGCTGATCTTAGATTGCAAAAAAACTTTGTCATGAATTATATACTGATTTTGATTAAATATTTTTCTCCATTTATTGAAATAATATATTTTCTCTTTTGTATTCTTTTATTACCCGTGTTCACATTGGCTGATTTTCAAATGTTCAACCAATCTCACATTTCTGGTATAAACTCAACTTTGTAGTGCTGTACTTTTTTTTTTTTTTTTTTGCGGTACGCGGGCCTCTCACTGTTGTGGCCTCTCCTGTTGCGGAGCATAGGCTCCGGCCGCGCAGGCTCAGCAGCCACGGCTTACGGGCCCAGCCGCTCCGCGGCATGTGGGATCTTCCCAGACCGGGGCACAAACCCGTGTTCCCTACAACAGCAGGCGGACTCTCAACCACTGCGCCACCAGGGAAGCCCATGTAGTGTTGTACTTTATACTCACTATTTACTTTGTTTAGGATTTTTGCATCTATGTTCATGGATGAGAAATACCTTCAATTTTCCCTTTTATAAATGGCCATGTCAGGTTCTGATTTTAAAGTTATGCTGGCCTCATAGAATAAATTGGGGAGCATTACTGCTTT
>NW_006774067.1:4409880-4415185 GCF_000442215.2 Lipotes vexillifer
ATTCCTGCTTTTGTATTGAATTTAAGAATTTTTTTAAATTGATATTATTCTTTTTTTTACTATTTGTTAGAATATGATAGAATTCAATAAAGTCAGCTAGAACCAGAGTTTCCTTTGTAGGAACATTTTAGCATATTCAATTTGTTTAGGAGATAAAGAACTGTTCATATATTTCTATACTTTTGTCAACACTAATAAGTTTATTTTTTCTAGGAATTTGTCCATTTTACTAAACTGTCAAAACGAGTAGCATAAAATATTAATAAAAGCCTCACATTATTTTTAACATATAGAGTATCTGTGGTGATACTTTTTTTTATTCTGTACATGGATTATTTGCACATTCTCATTTTTTATTCCTTGACTAATCTCAACAAATATTTGTAAATTTTATTATTCTTTTCAGGAAATCAACTTATGATGACCTGTTTTGGGATTGTTTTATAGTTCTTTAATTTCTCCCTTCTTCCTGGATAAGGCAAGGACTTTAGAGCAATTTAACCACATTTATTCCTCTCCCAGTAGATAGGTTATCACTACCAGTTACTTTATTTCTATTTTAAATTTCATGATACATTTTTACTATTATTTTAAACAATTAATGTTACTTTATATTTGCCTAGGTATTTACCAATTTTTTCTTGTCATTTCTCTTGTTTTCCAGACCTTCCATCTGGGATTATTTTCCTTCAGCCTGAATGAAATCTGGATTGAAATTTTAGTCTAAATTATGCTACAATAACATATGACTACAAAATCTCATTGGCTTGCAACAACAAAGATTTCTTTTTCTCTCACACTTATGCATATGGTGGATCAACTACAGCTATGTTTAATGTACTCTTCATTTCAGGATCAAAGTTAAAGGAGCAACTCCTATCTAGGACAACAGTTTTAAAAATTCTGCTCAGAAGTATCACTTCTGAGTGACATGTCACTTCCACTCACACTCAATCAGCTAATAAAGTGATATGGTTAAATCTGATAACACTGAGGCATTAGAGTCAATTAGAAATAGTGGGAAAACCTTCTGACATTAATAAGATCTTCCCAACCATTTTTTTTTTTTTTTGACATTTCCACTTGACAGTGTCTGCTGATGACGAACTCAGTATTTGTCTGCCTGAAAAATGTCTTTCATTTACTGACATTTTCCAGGTATGCAATTCTCTGGGTATTTTTTCCTTTCAGAACAATAATGATATCATTCCACTTTCTTCTGACTTCATTGCTACTATTAAGAAATTAGCTGTCAGTCTAACAAATTTGTTACCAATTTGAAGACAATCTTTTTTTTTAAATCTCTGGCTGCTTTTAAGATCTGAACTTGTATTTGGTGCACTGAATATGATATATTCAGGTGTGTATTCCTTTCTACTTATCATGCTTGGGATTTGTTGGGCATTTTGAGTCCACAGACTGTATCGTTCTGTTCTGAAAAATTTGCAGCCAATATCTCCTCTATTATTTTCTCTTCCCCATACTTCCCCTCCGTTTCTTCTAGAACTCCAATTAGTCATGTATTATACCTCATATACTAGACTTTCTTTTTCTCTCCTCCATGAATTTTAATGTTTCTTTCATATAAATATTTCATATATACATTTTTTTTCTTTGCCTCTTCAAGCTAAATTCTGGAAAGTTATTCTGACTGATTTTCTGGATAATTATTCTGACTGATTCATTGAGCTTTTAATTTCAATTATTGGATTTCTCATTTCTAAAACATATATTTGTTTCCTTTTCAAATATGCTAGGGTATGTTTAGAATGCTCTAACTTCAGAGACATTTTTATTTCTTTGAACATTGTTAGCATGACTGTTTTATAACTTGTAGCTATAGTATTTGCACATTTGTTTTTGTTTTCTGTTTTGTTAGTTGGTTCTTGCTATTGACACCTTATTTCCTTCTGTGATTGCTAGTAAGTGCTATTGAGTAATTTTCCTTAGAAAAATATTCATAGATACTCTTTGAGGCTAACATGAAGATAACTTTCTGCAGAAAAGCTTTTAATTTCCTTCTATCGGGTCCTTAAGGATACCCCCAGTTCAGAAGCAATTAAACAGAATTCAGATTTTGGGGAGCCATCAACATATGTAAATTTGGGTTTCAAATACACATGAGAACCAGATTGTGGTTATGACCTCTCTGAGCATTTCCACTTCTGCTTTGGAGAGCATCAAGATGATCTTCCTTACAGACCTGTACTGGAAGAATGAGGCCAGTTTACCTTTACTCCTCCCACATTCCTTGGGGTTCCCAACTCTACAAGAGGAGTGCTATCTTTTAGACTCTCCACCTAAAGTGGGTCCTGGGTTTGTTTCCTGTCCATGCTATCCTATTTTCACTTGAATTTAACTCATTTGGCAAACTTCCTCAGAGAAAAGTGGGGGATTCAATGATCCTCTTAACCTTCTGGTTCCAGCTTTTATTTATATTTTAATTTGGTTGATCTTTACTGTCTTTTTAGATCTTTGGTGCTTAAAAAAATTTTTTTCTATTTTATGGAGCATTTTTAGTTGTTATTATTCCACCGCAAAAGTTGGTCCAAATAATCTATCTCATCTTGTTTCCAAAAAGGGAAATTCCAAGATGTATCTTTATTTTAAATTATTTAATATTTCATTGATGTTTTTGTAACAGAAACATATTCATTGCAAACAAAACACAAATAATATTTGTCTCCCACCTTCATTTTATACTTTATTTAGTGGAATGAATATTCCTCATCCTAGATAAAAATCGCAATAGGTCTCATGTTTTGGATATCCAGCCCTGGACAACAATAAGTTTTAAACCTCAATTAGCATTAAATTGTTTCACTTCCACCCACCCACCCTCATTAACTTTAGCCTGCTTTGGTCTGGAGTCTGCTGTATTGAAAGGGATCTCTTTGCTATTCTACTCCACACTCTCTACTCAATTTCTCTCCCATTTGATCCCTTTGCTATTCTACTCTATTGTACTTCTCTATATGCAATGTCTTCCCCCTTTCACTAGCTGCTAATTAGCCTGTCTCCAGGATTAAAGTTGTGTGTGGTAATCAAGAGATTGAGTCAAGGGATTGAGGTACATGAGTTAAGGGAACAAAAATGTACTTACTTGGATGAGTGGCTTTGTGCTCTCTGAACCTGGCAAATAATGAAAGCTGACTTTTGATGAGGTACTTTGTGGACTTAGAGGATGATTCCTGCAGGGAACATGTGACTCTATTCCTGATGGTCATTTGAGATGGTTTCCTTAAGCCCTGGCTATTAATGGTACATTTCCAGACTCTTGTCTCTGATGATAACCTTTGGATAAATCCTCAGGTGATTCCATACCACTTTTCTCCTGTGTAGCCCATATTCAGTCTATGGGAAATGTGCCCTGACAAACTCTGCAGGTACAAGTCAATCAAAACACATCAGCGCTCTTTGTCAAAAAGCAATGTGTCAACTTTTATCATCTCCAGATTTCTCAGGCAGGAGGCAGACCTCAGTCTTAGATCTGCTTTAGTTTTTCTCACATGTAAGAAAACGTAAGTCCTCTATGGTTTCCAACTGTAGAAAACACATTTAGAGTTTTAGGTTGCCTCACTTAAGTCTTCTCAAACCAGCTTTGAGAGGGAGGGAACAGACCACCCTTCTCCTAAAGTCAGTAGAATGGAGACTCAAGACAGCACAACAGCTCTCTAAAAGAAATATCTTTGGCAATTCATTCCCCCTGTCCTTCCCAACTCTTT
The DNA here is from genome assembly GCF_000442215.2 of Lipotes vexillifer. Lineage (NCBI taxonomy): Eukaryota > Metazoa > Chordata > Mammalia > Artiodactyla > Lipotidae > Lipotes > Lipotes vexillifer. Next base: position 4,413,606 of record NW_006774067.1, read on the forward strand.
AAGGCCTTGATGAGGGATCCAAGTGTCATGGAGGAGCTTATCATTCATTCTCTGCATGAAAAATGAACCATCTTACTCCTACCTGGCATCCTTCTATATATGATTTTAATGACACCTCAGTCAAAAATGGGACATTCTGTACACTTTGATATCACTGTTTTATAATCAAAAACAAATTATCAAAATTTTTGAAAATTATTAACCCTACATGTAGCCATGATCTATCTGTGTGATACTTATAGTGAAAAGTCTCATACCTATTTGCACCATTTCTTTAAAAATTTTTTAAGACAAGTAAAAGTACTTGATATAGCCAACTGAATGGATTTTTAGAATTTCAAAATTGTTAATTGATGGAAAAAAATCCAAATTCTGGTAGAAAACAAATGAAAGCAATAAATATGCATCTCACAAAGAAGAAGCAGGAAGGAGAACTTTAGAACTCTCTAAAATAGCAAAATCTATTTCAATAATACTTAGGAGAAATAGTTACGTTAAAGTTTCCTTCAGGAGGAGAAAAATTCACCCTCACCAAAAACATCCAGGTACGCCTCCACTCATTTCTTATTAAGGCAACCAACACCTACCAGTAAAAATTCTATTTCCTCTAAAAGCTGTGTGCCTCTCACATGAGAAGAAGCCTGAATATCCTTGTCCCTGCTCAGAAGCAATGATATTGCAAACGGAGAGATCTTTGCTGGATTCCACTGGGAGTCTCAGTGGAAACAACAATCTGTTGTCATTATACAGAGCACTATACAATGCCCCGGGAAGCCCTAATTCTCATAAATCAAAAGTTCTACTTGAATGCGACTGATCTATTTTAGGGAAGGCAATCCTACTCAGAATCAGATTTGTCACAGCACATTCCTTTAATCCTTAGCGGTATGAGCTCTGTAAACACAGTATTTGAAATAATATTACACATTATCTTATACAGAAGCCTTCAGAGTCCTGCATCCCTGAAAGCTTTCTGGTGAAACAGCCAAGTAACTTACTTAAGCTTCTTTCTTTCTTTCTTTCTTTCTTTCTTTCTTTTTAAAGCAGGAGAGAAGTGAAAGTGCTATGGGCCAGTAAGCAAAGTAATGTTTGAATATTGAGAGGAGTTAATGAGACAAAAAAAGAGCTGTTGCAGTTGGTAAGTCTTAAAAAGCAAAGGTTCCTGCAAAGGTAATAGTGATATGAATTAAAGACAAGGACACTGACCATCTATTTGATGTTTATACCCCAAAATGTTGCCCTCAGTAACTGCACCATATCTGCAAAACTGCCAACTTGTTCGCAAATACAATCCTCATGAAATGTTATGTTTTCCTTTACACTGACCAAGAGCATTCACCCTTTTAGAAACATCACAAAGGACTTTGTGTGAGGCTTTGAATGAATCTGCATAAAACCTCTGTGAATTAGCCAAGTGAGTGTTTTGTTTCTTTGGTTTTTTTTTTTTTTTTTTTTTTTTTTTTGGGTCGGTGGCCCCCTCACTTTTTTAGCCTCTCCAGTTGTGGAGCACAGGCTCCAGACGCACAGGCTCAGCAGCCATGGCTCACGGGCCCAGCTGCTCCACAGCATGTGGGATCTTC
>NW_006774067.1:4415615-4417860 GCF_000442215.2 Lipotes vexillifer
TTTTTGTGGTACGCGGGCCTCTCACTGCCGTGGCCTCTCCCGTTGCGGAGCACAGGCTCCGGACGCGCAGGCCCAGTGGCCATGGCTCACGGGCCCAGCCGCTCTGTGGCATGTGGGAATCCTCCCGGACCGGGGCATGAACCCGTTTCCCCCGCATCGGCAGGCGGACTCCCAACCACTGCGCCACCAGGGAAGCCCCCTTTGGTTTGTTTTTTATTTTCCCTTCTGTGGTCCAAGCACACACGGAGAACAGATGCGGTAGAGAAAAAGAAAAATAACAGTAGACTTCAGCGAGCTAGGCTTAAGATACAAGATGACTTTGGGGAAAAGTATAATGAGGAATTAACTGAGTATCAGAGATACGATATACCAATGTACAGCTAGAGAACCAAATCAAATCATGAAAGAGGACCACTGAAGAGAGTAGAGACATCTCAAACAATAGCAACTACAGTTCTGATCTATGTAGAGATCATTTTGAATGAACAAAAACAGACAAGTTATATACAATATTTTCAAGTCAGTAGATAAAAAATTAACACCTCCTTGAGGTGTTCCATGACCTTCCCCCATACCTACGGCCAGATAGAGTCATTAGAGTGTCCTGGGATAGTGTTCTACCATCTATACTCATATATTGTTCTCTTTGTCTCAGTACTGTCTTCTGTAAAAAAGAACTACTGATATCTTAAGGATGAAACGGGATAACTCCTAAAAGTTCCTAGCACATGCCTTAAACATAGGGGGCACTCAACAAATGACCATTAAGATTCTACTCTAAATATCTTTACTTAGATCTGTCTCCCTTGTTACAATCTCCTTGAAGAATTTATCATCTACTGTTAATTGAGAAGTTACTGTATACTAGGCACAGATCTATGTGTTTTACATGTAGATGCTATTGTTATCCTTATTTTACAGACAAGAAAACAAAAGCACTGACAGAATAACTAAGTTGCCCATGGTCACCTATCTAGGAAATGGCAGAGCTAAGACTTAACCCAGGTAGTCTGGCACATAGATAGTACAACACACTGAGTACAGATACTATAGAAACACACACACATACACGCACACATGTTTGTGTGCATCCTGCTTAGCTATAAATAGCATAGAAATCAAGTATGAGTCAACTTCATCTCCTTAATATTTTCCTTTCTACCCATAGTCAAAATCAGAAATGCCTGCTCAAACCAACTTCAACTAGGACCTACCTCCTTCACTCCACTCCAAGCCCCCATGATCAGTTCTGGTAACTTTGGTTTCTGTCCTGTTGGGTTCTACTTTTCTGACTATCTTCTGCAAATGGAAGTCCGACTTGGACTTCCTAGCTGAATTTCAATGTTGGCTTCATTCCAGAATCTAGATTACCCTTCAGCTTGAAACTCTGCCATCTTTGGATACAGTCCATCCTACTCCTGTGTCCAATCCAGGCGCCTGGGAATCCACTCTGGGACCTTATTTTAAAATCCATCTTTCCTTTAAGGCAAGTATGAATATTTAGGTTCTAACTTGGGATTGAACTCCAGTGACCCTGAGCAAGTTTTTAATCTCTCAGTTTCCTCATTGGAAACTATTAGGATTTGTCTCACCAGGTTGCTATGAGAATGAAATAATATCATATATGCTACACAGCAAACAATGCAAAGGTGCACTGAATGAAAAGAAGGCTGAGAACAGGATAATTCAGTCTGCTTTTATTATTTTGTCTACCTGAATGTCCTTCCTATTCTTGACTTCCCCTTCACTCTTCAAGACTCAACTCAGTCATCATCTCATCATGTCTTCAAGGAAGTGCCTCTCTCTTCTCTGCTCTCGCAACTAGCTAAACAAACTTTTATCTTAGTATTTGCCACATTCTGTATCATGTGTTTCTTTGCCTATATCACTAGATTTTCAGGTTTCTGAGAGAAGATGGTATGTGGGGGGGGCGGGTGTCTGGGGTGATTACATATTACTTACTTCTGTTCTCTCATCATAGGCACCAGCTTTTTCTGGACTTAAGTAAACTGAGTATATGATCTTATACCAGAACCAACAAATGAGAAGGTAAAAACTGGCAAAATAATGAGGTTGCATGAAGCAGAGGGAGATTTGTGAAGAAGCAATCATCAGCTTACAACTGTTTCTCAGCTCCAAGGCAGACTGTAGGCACCTTGAACCTCCACCCTGCCACTGAATCGACAGTCTCCCCAAGTGTACAAATCACCTTTTACCTTAGGAAGTGAAGGATGAAAGTGTGTCC
>NW_006774067.1:4417870-4438151 GCF_000442215.2 Lipotes vexillifer
GCCAGTGGAGATGCTTCACAGGAAATGTAGCATCGTCAAAACTAGAATGGGATAGTGTTACGGGATGAATTGTGCCCCCTAAAAAAAATGTTGAAATCCTAACCCCTAGTACTTGTGAATGTGACCGTATTTGGAAATAGGTTCTCTGCAGATGATCAACTCAGGATGAAGCTATTAGGGGAGCCCTAGTTCAATATGACTGATATCCTTAAAAAGGAGGAAATCTGTACACAGAGACAGACCCATGCAGAAGGAAGACATGCACACGCGGAGAATGTCACGTGAGGACAAAGGCAGTGATCAGGATGATGTCCCTAACAAGCCAACGAACACCATGGATTGCCAGCAAACCACCAGAGGCTGGGAGAGAGGCACGAAACAGATTCGCCCTCACAACCCTCAGAAGGAACCAAACCTGCCTACACCTTGATCTGGAACTTCTAGCCTCCAGAGCTGTGAGACGAGAAAATTTCTTTTGTTTAAGCCACCCGGTTTGTGGTACCGTTACTGTAGCCCTAGCAAACTAATACAGATTTATTTGGGAAGCAATAAGGAAATCTCATTAAAAGATAAGTCTAATAGAATTCAGTCAAGAAAATAAGTAAATGTAACCATCTTAACCAAAATACTGAAACAAAGAAAACAAGTGTTATCTCAGGCCAACAATTCCACTTAGCAGCTTTTCATCCACATCCAGAAAGAAAAGCACTCCTCAGCCCCAACCATTACTATTCTCTTCCCAAATGTCTGTGGTCCATTCTTGGTCATCTATTTCTATTCTTTCAACTGAACTTTAAGAGCACTTGTCAAGTTTATTTTAAGATAACACATAAAATGATTCAAGTAGATTATTAAATGACACCAAATACAGATTCAAAGATTTCTTATTAATGATATTTCTACTGCTTTGATAAAATCTGTTGTTAATGTGAACGTGATCTTAAACTTTTCTTATATTTAAACTGCCATTTGCCAGTTTAAAGGAAAACCTCAATTTCTATGTGTCACGGTCAGCTGCAGTCTCTAGAGCACGCTGCTTGGGGGCAAATCCTTACTTTTCCACTTGCTGTGAATGTGACTAAATAGGTTTTGGTACCAATTCTAGTGATGGTGGAGAAGGTTCCCACACCAAGTAGGAGTTCTCTAGTACGGAGGTCCCCAACCTTTTTGGCACCAGGGACTGGTTTCATGCAAGACAATTTTTCCACTGACCGGCGGAAGCAGAGGAGATGGTTCAGGCAGTAATGCAAGCGATAGGGAGCGACAGGGAGCGGAAGATGAAGCTTCGCTCACTCACCCGCCCGCCACTCATGTCCTGCTATGTGGCCCAGTTCCTAACAGGCTGAGGACCAGTAACAGTCCACAGCCCAGGGGTTGGGGACCCCTGCTCTAGGACACCAGCTGAGTGTCCTACAATTCAACTTAATTCTGACACTATATACCCAGAGATAGCACCAGATTCTCCAGGTTAAAGGTTCAGACTTACAAGACTGCCCCCCCCCTCCCGCCGCACAGCCCCCACCCCACTTCAGAGGTGTCAATCCTAAATGAGGGTTGTTACCTCTACCTCTGACCAGCTGGCTAGGTTCCAAGGACATCCTCCTCAAGTTTGATTCATTTGCTAGAGCAACTCACAGAACTCAGAAACATTTCACTTACTAGATTATGGGTTTATTATAAAAGGATATAACTCAGGAACAGCCACATGGAAGAGATGCACAGGGTAAGGCATGGGGAAAGGGCACAGAGTTTCCATCCCCTCTGCAAGTGAGCCACTCTCCCCCATCTCCACATGTTCACCAATCCAGATGTCTCCAAACCATGTCCTTGTTGGGTTTTATGGAGGCTTCATTACATAGGCATGATTGATTAAATTACTGACCACTGGTAATTGATTCAACCTCCAGGTCCTCTCCCCTCCCCCTTCCTCCCTTCCCCTCAAAGGTCAAGGGGTAGGACTGAAAGTTCAACCTTCTAATCACTGGGTTGGTTGTCTGGCAACCAGCCCCCATCCCTAGGTGCCAGCTAGAAGTCACCTTATTAACATAACAAAAGACATTTTATCGCTCTCAACACTTAGGGAAGCCTAAGGGTTTCAGGAGCTTTGTATCAGAAAGGAACAAGGACCAAATATATATTTCTTATTATAAATCACAGTACCACAGTGACTCTAGCCACTAAACCTTTTCAAGGCTCAGTTTTCCCTTCTGTAAAATAAGGATAATGTAATCGAGGAGAACCCTACGAGGCCTTCCCAGAACAGACCTCCACCCATGTCCTCCACCTGCTTTTCGTCTGTAGAAAAACTTTAGTCAAAGAATAAATTTAATCAGAGAAGTGAGAAAATGCAGAAAGAAAGGAAAACAGTCAAGCAAGACACAATAATAATACTTTGGCCATTAAACAAAGTCAAGGACATTTAGTTCTTCCTCAAGGACTATAGATAATATTCTGAGCCATATCCTTTGGGCTATTTTGCAGATACTGAACCCCCCAGCAGGTGGAAGAAGTTAACTGTATGCTGCCCACAAGCATGTAGACCCCCAAACTGTTTGGAACCAGAAGATTGTTGATGCTGACTCTCCATTACCTCACCACCGACCAATCAGAAGAATGTCCACGAGCCGACCACGCCCTGCTCTTTGAACACTGTAAGACTCCTCACTACCCGCTCCAGGGCAGGCACACAGTCTTGAGGGCATTAGCCCGCTGTGGCCCTTTGCCTGGCAAAGCAATAAAACTATTTCTCTCTACTTCACCCAAAACTCTGTCTCCAAGATTTAATCCGGCCCCGGTACACAGACGCCGAATTTTGGCAACAATAATGGTAATACTAACCACACAAGGAGATCAGAATTTAGTGAGAAAATAGATGTAAAATGCTTAGTAAATGCCTCATATATAGTAAGACCTCAGTGAATGTCAGCTATCACTTTTGCTGTCCTTAGTATTAGGTATGTATTAATTTCCTAATGATACATTGGAAAAATTACAACTGTCATGGAGGTCTGCCTTAAAAAATGACAACCCCCCCAAAAGCCAAAATTCACTTAAAAAATAATATCACTTAAAACTAAAAACTAAAAAGGCTACGATGTATTCTCTGAATGTTAATTTTTTCCCTAGTATATATGTCATTTATAACAAAGTGAAACTGAAAAATAGTGGTATGCCTACAAAAAAAGAAAAATGTGACTGAGTAGAAACTTCCCAAAATATTTTATCTTTAAAAATCACCTAAATATTCTCAGCAGATTATCTTAACTGTATACAAAATATAATAATTCAAGATAGAAATTATTTTAGACCATTAATGTTCTCCTTCTCTAATTGAAAATTACTTTCTGCAAATAAAGACACAAAATGCTCTAGGTAAGATTCAAGAGAACATTACTCAACATGCAAAATGTTTCAGTAATCATAGCTTCCTTAATTAAGACTTTTTTATTCTCTCAAATCTGAATAACATACAATATACAGTGAAATCAAACATGTGATCTAACAAAATATACATAATCTATAATCCGGTCCTGATATGGTTTACTTAAAAGTCGTCACTATAAGCAAGGGCTGTGATTTACTTTTAAGTTACTTAGAAATATAAAGTAATAACTTGAAAGACATCTTTGCCAGTATCTCTGCCAAATCCTCACTCCCCCAAGGTTTGATAATATGCAATACTTGTTAAATGGAAGCTCCTGAGGTGCCTAGCTACTGAAGTGTATAACAAAAACATTTATCCGGAGAGTTTTTATTTGTCAATATGTGAAATCTGATTTTGCTTACACCTCCATACTAAATCAATATATGTGTAGTCTAACATGTATCTCTCCTTTGGAAAAAAAAGAATTACTCATACCAGAAGCAATTAATACCAATAACTAGTTTTCTACATTGCCATGGAAAAACTCTCAAAATCCAGGAAATTACTTTAATACCAATAAACTTAAACACCTTGCAAAATACTTTCTACTACAGTGTCCTATAAGTCAATTTTCCCTATTTAAAATGACTCATTTTACTAATACACAGGAAGACATATCTGCTTAATTGAACAGAAGAATTTAACGTACTTCCATAGGTCTCTCATCTATATTCACCAAATAAGTCACTTTCTGACTCAAAAGGCTTGATATTCATCTGTCAATATGCTAACAAAAAATGAAAATGGCAAACAGTAAGATTCCTGTTTATTAAATTTAAAAACTGAGGTCCAGAGAGATTTTTGCCCAAGATTAAAGAGTGAGTTAGTAGTTGAGTGAGGAATTAAAACTGAAATCATTGCACTCCATTTTCTCCCTTGACAGCTTATTCATCTACATTTTAAAATAGACCACAGGCAATTGAGATACAGAGACAGTAAAGAACCTAGAAGTGTGTCAGTCATATATCATTGAAAGTTCACTCTTTTTTAAAAAAATAGTTTGTTTTTAAAGTCATAAGAATGATTACACTTTAATAAAGAATAAAAAGAATTTTTTTTAATTAAACTTGTGCAGGAGTCCTCTAAAATCCACTGAAAAGAAGTTATTTTTGCAGTTGATATGTCTTGTCAATTACAAACTGGATTTAATTTGAACTTCTTACTTGCAAATTTTAGCTTTTGCCATGAATTATAGTGTTTCTCGTGATTAAAAAAAAAAAAAACTGTTAGTAACTCACAGCTTTGACATTTATGTTCTTATGTGAATAATACAATAAATAAATCATCCCTATTTCTTTTATTTTATTAAGCAGCAAAGGTGTGGTTTATAATTATTATCATTATTAAATAAGAAAACACAAAAAAAAACAAACAAAAAAAAAACTGAATTTCATGATCTAATGTTTAGGAGATTCTCCTCAGCCACCCAGTGAAGATTTTTCTAACACTGGTCTTCAGGTAATACTTGGAGTTTAATTTTTCTATTAATTTGGAAACAGCTCAAGTCTGGGCTGGTAAAATGTTTCTATTAAGTATGTAATACTTCAGTTTGCACCTCTTGAAGAAAGGGGTGAGTGAAGAATACCCCACAAATCCCCCACTCCATTAACAAGTTCTACTTGCATTTTTTTGTCTATATTGGAGCTCAAATAAGATTTAATTTTTTTTACTAGATCTTTATTGGAGTATAATTGCTTCACAATACTGTGTTAGTTTTTGTTGTACAACAAAGTGAATCAGCCATATGCATACATATATCCCCATATCCCCTCCTTCTTGAGCCTCCCTTCCACCCTCCCTATCCCACCCCTCTAGGTGGTCACAGAGCACATCAGAGCTGATCTCCCTGTGCTATGCGGCTGCTTCCCACTAGCTATCTATTTTACATTTGGTAGTGTATATATGTCAATGCTACTCTCACTTCGCTCCAGCTTCCCCCTCCCACCCCGTGTCCTCAAGTCCATGCTCTATGTCTACATCTTTATTCCTGCCCTGCCACTAGGCTCATCAGTACCTTTTATTTTTTTTTTTTAGATTCCATATATGCGTTAGCATATGGTATTTGTTTTTCTCTTTCTGACTTACTTCACTCTGTATGACAGACTCCGGGTTCATTCACCTCATTACAAATAACTCAATTTAGTTTCCTTTTATAGCTGAGTAATATTCCATTGTATACATGTACCACATCTTCTTTATCCATTCATCTGTCGATGGACACTTAGGTTGCTTCCTTGTCCTGGCTATTATAAATAGTGCTGCAATGAAATTGTGGTGCATGTCTCTTTTTGAATTATGGTTTTCTCAGGGTATATGTCCGGTAGTGGGATTGCTGGGTCATATGGTAGTTCTATTTTTAGTTTTTTAAGGAACCTCCATACTGTTCTCCATAGTGGTTGTATCAATTTACATTCCCACCAACAGTGCAAGAGGGTTCCCTTTTCTCCACACCCTCTCCAGCATTTACTGTTTCTAGATTTTTTGATAATGGCCATACTGACAGGTGTGAGGTGATACCTCATTGTAGTTTTGATTTGAATTTCTCTAATTAGTGATGTTGAGCATCTTTTCATGTGCCTCTTGACCATCTGTATGTCTTCTTTGGTGAAATGTCTATTCAGGTCTTCTGCCCATTTCTGGATTGGGTTGTTCGTTTTTTTGCCATTGAGTTCCATGAGGTGTTTGTATATTTTGGAGATTAATCCTTTGTCCATTGTTTCATTTGCAAATATTTTCTCCCATTCTGAGGGTTGGCTTTTTGTCTTATTTATGGTTTCCTTTGCTGTGCAAAAGCTTTTAAGTTTCATTAGGTCCCATTTGTTTATTTTTGTTTTTATTTTCTTTACTCTAGGAGGTGGACCAAAAAAGATCTTGCTGTGATTTATGTCAAAGCGTGTTTTTCCTATGCTTTCCTCTAAGAGTTTTCTAGTGTCCAGTCTTACATTTAGGTGTTTAATCCATTTTGAGTTTATTTTTGTGTATTGTGTTTGGAAGTGTTCTACTTTCATTCTTTCACATGTAGTTGTCCAGTTTTCCCAGCACCACTTGTTGAAGAGGCTGTCTTTTCTCCACTGTATATTCTTGTCTCCTTTATCAAAGATAAGGTGACCATATGTGTGTGGGTTTATCTCTGGGCTTTCTATCCTGTTCCATTGATCTATATTTCTGTTTCTGTGCCAGTACCATACTGTCTTGATTACTACAGCTTTGTAGTATAGTCTGAAGTCAGGGAGCCTGATTCCTCCAGCTCCGTTTTTCTTTCTCAAGATTGCTTTGGCTATTCGGGGTCTTTTTTGTTTCCATACGAATTGTAACATTTTTTGTTCTAATTCTGTGAAAAATGCCATTGCTAGCTTGATAGGGATTGCACTGAATCTGTAGACTGCTTTGGGTAGTATAGTCATTTTCACAATATTGATTCTTCCAATCCAAGAACATGGTATATTTCTCCATCTGTTTATGTCATCTTTGATTCCTTTCATCAGTGTTTTACAGTTTTCTGAGTACAAGTCTTTCGCCTCCCTAGGTATTTTATTCTTTTTCCTGCAATGGTAAATGGGACGGTTTCTTTAATTTCTCTTTCTGATCTTTCGTTGTTAGTGTATAGGAATGCCAGCAATTTCTGTGCATTACTTTTGTATCCTGCAACCTTACCAAATTCATTGATTAGTTCTAGTAGTTTTCTGGTGGCATCTTTAGGATTTTGTATGCATAGTGTCATATCATCTGCAAACAGTGACAGTTTTGCTTCTTCTTTTCCAGTTGGGAGTCCTTTTATTTCTTTTTCTTCTCTGATTGCCATGGCTAGGACTTCCAAGACTATGTTGAATAAGAGTGGCAAGAGTAGACATCCTTGTCTTGTTCCTGATCTTTGTGGAAATGCTTTCAGTTTTTCACCATTAAGTATGATGTTTGCTGTGGGTTTGTCATATATGGCCTTCATTATGTTGAGGTAGGTTCCCTCTATGCCCATTTTCTGGAGAGTTTTTATCATAAGTGGGTGTTGAATTTTGTCAAAAGCTTGTCCTGCATCTATCAAGATGGTCATAGGCCTTTTATTCTTCAACTTGTTAATATGGTGTATCACATTGATTGATTTGCATATATTGAAGAATCCTTGCAGCCCAGGGATAAATACCACTTGATCATGGTGTATGATCCTTTTAATATGTTGTTGGATTCTGTTTGTTAGTATGTTGTTCAGGATTTTTGCAACTATGTTCATCAGTGATATTGCTCTACAATTTTCTTTTTGGGGGGATATCTTTTTCTGGTTTTGGTATCAGGGTAATGGTGGCTTCGTAGGATGAATTTGGGAGTGTTCCTCCCTCTGCAATTTTTTGGAAGAGTTTGAGAGGATCGGTGTTAGCTCTTCTCTAAATGTTTCATAGAATTTGCCTGTGAAGCCCTCTGGTCCTGGACTTCTGTTTGTTGGAAGATTTTTAACTACAGTTTCAATTTCATTACTTGTGATAGGTCTGTTTATATTTTCTAATTCTTCCAGCTTCAGTCTTGGAAAATTGTACCTTTCCAAGAATTTGTCCATTTCTTCGTGGTTGTCACTTCTAATTTTATTGATTTGCGTCCCCTCCCTTTTTTTCTTGATGAGTCTTGCTAAGGGTTTATCAGTTTTGTTTATCTTCCCAAAGAACCAACTTTTAGTTTTATTTATCTTTGCTCTTGTTTTCTTCGTTTCTATTTCACTTATTTCTGCTCTGATCTTTATGATTTCTTTCCTTCTACTGACTTTGGGTTTTCTTTGTTCTTCTTTCTCTAGTTGCCTTAGGTGTAGGGTTAGATTTTTTTTTTTTTTAAGAAGATGTTGGGGGTAGGAGTTTATTAATTAATTTATTTTATTTTTTGCTGTGTTGGGTCTTCGTTTCTGTGCGAGGGCTTTCTCTAGTTGTGGCAAGCAGGGGCCACTCTTCATCGCAGTGCGCGGGCCTCTCACTATGGCGGCCTCTCTTGTTGTGGAGCACAGGCTCCAGACGCGCAGGCTCAGTAGTTGTGGCTCACGGGCCTAGTTGCTCCGCGGCATGTGGGATCCTCCCAGACCAGGGCTCGAACCTGTGTCCGCTGCATTAGCAGGCAGATTCCCAACCACTGCGCCACCAGGGAAGCCCCAGGGTTAGATTTTTTATTTGAGATTTTTCTTGTTTCTTGAGGTGAGACTGAATTGCTATAAACTTCCCTCTTAGAACTGCTTTTGCTGCTTCCCATAGGTTTTGGGTGGTTGTGTTTTCATTGTCATCTGTTTCTATGCATTTTTTAATTTCTTCTTTGATTTCTTCAGTGATCTCTTGGTTATTTAGTAGCGCACTGTTTAGCCTCCACGTATTTGTGGGTTTTACAATGTTTTTCCTGTAATTGATTTCCAATCTCATAGCACTGTGGTCAGAAAAGATAGTTGATACAATTTCAATTTTCTTAAATTTTCCAAGGCTTGATTTGTGACCCAAGATGTGATCTATCCTGGAGAATGTTCCATGTGCACTTGAGAAGAAAGTGTATTCTTCCATTTTTGGGTGGAATGTTCTATAAATATCAATTAAATGTGGTCTGTTGTGTCATTTAAAGCTTGTGTTTCCTTATTTGTTTTCTGTTTGGATGATCTGTCCATTGGTGTTAAGTGGGGTGTTAAAGTTCCCTACAATTATTGCGTTACTGTAGATTTCCCCCTTCATGGTTGTTAGCATTTGCCTTATGTATTGAGTTGCTCCTATGCTGGGTGCATAAACATTTATAATTGTTATATCATCTTCTTGGATTGATCCCTTGATCAATATGTAGTGTGCTCCCTTATCTTTCATAACCATCTTTATTAGTCTATTTTACCTGATACAAGTATTGCTACTCCAGCTTTCTTTTGATTTCCATTTGCATGGAATATCTTTTTCCATCCCTTCATTTTCAGTCCATATGTGTTCCTAGGTCTGAAGTGGGTCTCTTGTAGACAGCATATATATGGCTCTTGTTTTGTATCCATTCAGCCAGTCTGTGTCTTTTGGTTGGGGCATGTAATCCATTTACATTCCAGTTTATTATCGATATGTATGTTCCTATTACCATTTTCTTAATTGTTTTGGGTTTGTTTTTGTGGGTCTTTTCCTTCTCCTGTGTTTCCCACCTAGAGAAGTTTCTTTAGCTTTAGTTGTAAAGCTGGTTTGGTGATGCTGAATTCTCTTAGCTTTTGCTAGTCTGGAAAGCTTTTGATTTCTCCATCGAATCTGAATGAGATCCTTGCTGGGTAGAGTAATCTTGGTTGTAGGTTTTTCCCTTTCATCACTTTAGGTATATCCTGTCACTCCCTTCTGGCCTGCAGAGTTTCTGCTGAAAAATCAGCTGATAACCTTATGGGGATTCCTTTGTATGTTATTTTTTGTTTTTCCCTTGCTGCTTTTAATATTTTTTCTTTAAATTTAATTTTTGTTAGTTTGATTAATATGTGTCTTGGTGTGTTTCTCCTATGATTTATCCTGTATGGGACTCTCTGTGCTTCCTGGATTTGGGTGACTATTTCCTTTCCTGTGTTAGGGAAGTTTTCCACTATAATCTCTTCAAATATTTTCTCAGACTCTTTCTTTTTCTCTTCTTCTTCTAGGACCCCTATAATTTGATGTTGGTGTGTTTCATGTTGTCCCATAGGTCTCTGAGATTGTCTTCAATTCTTTTCATCCTTTTTTCTTTATTCTGGTCCCTGGCAGTTATTTCCACCATTTTGTCTTCCAGCTCACTTATTCTTTCTTCTGCCTCAGTTATTCTGTTTTTGATTCCTTTTAGTGTATTTTTCATTTCAGTTATTGTGTTGTTCATCTCTGTTTGTTCTTTAGTTCTTCTAGATCTTTGTTAAACATTTCGTGTATGTTCTCAATCCATGCCTCCATTCTATTTCCAATATTCTGGATCATCTTTACTATCATTACTCTGAATTCTTTTTCAGGTAGATTGCCTATTTCCTCTTTATTTATTTGGTCTTGTAGGTTCTTACCTTGCTCCTTCATCTGTGACATTTTTTTTTGCCATCTCATTTTATTTTTTCCTTTTTTTCATGAGTGGGATTGTGTTCCTGTCTTCCTGGTTGTTCGGCCTGAGGCTTCCAGCACTGGAGTTTGTAGGCTGTTGGGTAGGGCTGGGTCTTGATGCTGAGATGAGGACGTCCAGGAGGCCTCACTCCGATGAATATTCCCTGGGGTCTGAGGTTCTCTCTTAGTCCAGTGGTTTGCACTCGGAGCTCCCACCACAGGAGCTTTGGCCCAACCCCTGGCTTGTGAAGCAAGATCATACAAGCCACATGGCATGGCAAAAAAAAAAAGGAGAACAATAACAAAGTAAAAAATAAAATTAGACTAGGAAACTAACAGATATGTTAGAAAAAATATAAAAATAAAAATATAGATGAAACAATAATTGGAAGGTAAAATGGAACCACAATAGTGAAAAAGAGGAGGAGGAAAAAAAAAAAGGTTGAAAAGGCCTTGGCTGTGGAGGGCAGGGCCTAAGCAGGGACAAGGTTTGGACAGTGGGTGGGGCCTATGCTTAGGACCCACAGGGCTGGAAAAGACCCTGGGGGATGTGGGGGGTGTGGCTTAGGCTCAACAGAACAGAAGGGGCCCAGGCCTGCCTCCTGCCTCTGGTCTCAGAGGGTGGGGGACCCCACCTGGGAGCCCAGCAGGCTTCCTGGGTCTGAGTAGGTGGGGCAAGTGCCCTCCACTCCTCTCTGGCTTCTCTAGTCCTGGAGGTCCTGTCCGACCTGCCTCTCCTGATCTCTCTGGCCTCCCTTCTATGTCCCCAGGACCCACTCAGCCTGGAAGGGGCTTTGGAGGATGGGGGACTTGCCTAGGAGCTCAGCAGGCTCCCCGTGCCTGACTGGGCAGGGCAAACGACCCCCACTCCTTTCCCGCTCCTCTGGTCCTGGAGGCCCCCTCCTGCCTGCCTCTTCTGTTCTCTCCTGGCCTCCCTCCTACATCCCCAGGCCCAACTGGGCCTGGAGGGGACCTCTGAGGGCATAGGACCCGGTCCCAGAGCCAGGCAGACTTCCCCAGCCGACTGGGCAGGGGAAATGCTGGGCCAGCTCCCCCTGATCCAAGCCCCAGAAGGTCCCTCCAGGCATGGGAACCCCTCCCCACCTCTAAGCCACCCCTCGGGGCGCCGGTCCTGTCTGGCCTCCACTTCTCCTCCCCCCTCAGTCCGCCCACGTCCTACTGGCTCACTTGGGGTTTTTTTCCTGTCTCCTTGGGCGCTGGGGTGCCCCACCAGCGTCCAGCAGGTGCCCTAGTTGTGGGGAGACATGAACTCTGTGTCTTCCCACACTGCCATCTTGACCCTGCCCTATCCCATTTCAGATTTAATTTTTAAATTGGGTTCTGCTGACTTAAAATAAGTGAGACTGTCTAAACTTAGAGAAAGAAAAAAATAGTGAACTAAGGGTAATTTACAATCAAACACTGATATTTCAATAATTCACTTATCAAGTACATATTTATTGAGCATCTATTGTACGTCAGGATGGGGGAGAAAAAACAAATTTCCTCTACCTTTCTAGGTTCTTCTGCCTGGTCCAAGAATTAAAGAGATGTTAGACAGATTAATAGGAGAAAATCAAATTTTAATTACATGCATTCAGTAATTCCATAAGGATATGGGGCCCAAGGACAAGATAGACAATTGAAGCTTATTATGCCATCTGAGAGAAGGAGAAGAGGGTAGGGGGGACTTCAAAAGAAAGAAAGGCAACTTACAGGAAGATGAAAAAGAGCAAATGTTTGGTGAACAAAAGTTTGCTAGCAAATACATATTTGCTGGGCCATGCAAAGTCAGTAGGACCCAGAGAGGACTTTGATCAAAGAGGCAGAGCTAAGTTTCCCCCAGTCTACCACACCTAGCTCATATTATACTTTAGTTATTTATGGTGATAGTGCCTCTTCCTGGAACAGGCCTTTTATCTAAATTATTTTAGGCAGTAAAGGGGAGGAGGTAAAAGCTCTTCCTGAGCCTTTTGTTTTTTAAAAACAATCAGCCCCAAATAATCCTCAAGACAGAGAGACATATTTGGGGGTGGCAAGTTTTGTTCCCTTACATCAGGCACTGAGAAATCATACATGGTTAACAAGATAAAATTCTTGCCCTTAGGAAATTTCCAGTTGAATAAGTAGACATTATTATATAAATGGCAAAATATACAATACAATGCATATATACATGCTATAAAGAAAAATAAAGAGGGACAAGGAGATAGGATCCAATGGGTAGTTACTTTTGATAAGATCATCAGGGAATGTCTACCTCTGATAGGAGGTGGCATTTGAACATATTCCCAAAATATGTCGCTAGTGAAAAAGCATTTCAGACTGAAGGAGCAATAATTTAAAGGACGAAATGAGACTGGTGTATTCAAGTAAGCTTTAAAAAAAATCATATAAATAGAGAGGAATAAGCACAAAGGCAATGGTGGGTTCGGTCAGAAAGGTAACCAGGAGTCAGATCATGGAGGGCCTCATAGGCTGACATAAGGACTTGTTCTAAATTTGATGGGAAGCAACAGAGGGAGTGTTAGGTCGCACCACGCAGGCCTGCAAGCCCTGTACTTGCCCAGCATTAATACTGAAGAAAGAGCCCTGCAGTCAGTAACAGAGACATCAATGATTTAATAGGTGGGGGACCTTACACGTCTGAATAAAGAAGGTCTTGGAGTGACACCCCATCGTGGACGGCAGACTGCAGGCAGGACATGGCAGCAGCCTTCCCTCTGGGGCAGTAGAGGGAGCTACCAGTTATAGGGGGAACTGACCTCAGGTTAGCTCATCAGTTACCAGGTGAACCAGCAGAGAGGCATGTCCCTTCTAGCCCCTCAGGCTAACGACCTTCACTGGGCATATGTCTTCCCCTTTGATAAACTATCATAGTGGAGCCCTTCTGATCTAAAGATTAGAGCAACCACTACTTGGAGCCATGGTCAAGTACATAAGCATTTACTGGTTAGGCTCCATGATTAAGGGGGAAGGTCAGTCATATGAGTACAGTGTAGGTGAAGCAGGGACTGGTCGAGCAGGAGATGTACAGAGAGCAAGAGAAGAGCCATCTTAGGTGGCCTGGTCATACAGGGAGAGACTGATGTAAATGTGATTTATATTTTTAAAAGCTCACTCTTGGTTGTTTAGACAATAGAATCGGGCAGCAGGGAAGGTTGCAAAAAAGTTGCAAGAGAGAGAGTAGTTTAGAGGCTGGTTCAATAATATAGGAGGAAGAAGATGGTGACGTGGACTAGGGAGTAGCAGTAGAAATAGGGAGAATGAGTAAAACACAGTATACATGTTGAAGGCAGAAGCCTAGAGGACTTGCTGATGAGTTGCATGAAGGCTATACAGAAGACAGAATCGAGACTGACTCTTCGATAGTTTACCTAAGTATCCCTCTACCTGGGGCTGCCATTTGTTAAAATGAAGAAGATGGAAGATGGAGCAGGCTTAGTGGGGGAAACAAGGGTTCTATGGTGGGAATGTTTACCTGTTTAACATCACAAATGTCAAATAAGTTAGAGCTCACAGAAGGTCAGAGGTGACTTAGTAAGCCTCATGCCTACACGGCCCACATTTTTCAGAACTTGGGCCACAAGAAGGTGGCCCTCATGTTGCGATGCAGTTATTCCCGAGAAGGAAAGGGGGAGCAAGGAAACGGTGGGGAAGGAGAGCGCTTAAGCAAACAGTCAATTGCAGGGAACACATCTCATGTTTCAGAATCTGTCACATTTTTAAACCTAGCAAATAGCAAAATTGAGGGTCTGCTCTGACAGTGTCAGATTTTGTGTATCTTTTGTCAAACATATCAGTCACTGAAGATAAGAGATGAAAAAAACTACAAATAAATGATTACAGAAAAGGAAATACACTGATCCTCTTTCTTAGACAGTGGTTGATTTATTTCGAACAATATAGTGCTGTGTTATAGTTGACATGTTTTTTGTACTGAGCCTAGACAGTGACTCTCAGATTGTTGAGCTCAGATGTGAAATGTGTCACAAGTATTACAAAGATGTTACTACAAATTTCATGAAAGTGTTAAAGCTTACTATTAATAAGTCTTTTCTCTGTTTGAATCAGGGTTAATATATCAATACAATTCCCATACATTTGCTTTCTGCAGTGCTTCACTGGGAGAGAATGAATGGGTTGGGATGACAATTAGTAATTCATCTGGCTTGTGTGAATGTGCTTAGGTATACACTACCCATTTGTGCTCTGAAGGTGGCAAAATTTAAGAAATACTAGTTTAGACAATTAACTGCCTGGACGTAGAAATGTTAAGATGAACTATTTTCAGGCCTACCTTATTAATGTGCTAAACTTAAATGTGTTAATAGTCACCAGTGTCTAATAAATGAGGCAAGACAACATTTCCTGAGCTCTCAGGTTCTGAACACTGAGCAATCTGACTCATAGCTCAGATAACAGGTAGATTCTAAACATGCCACTTTCTACAGGATTTAAAGGAAATCCACAGAGCAGCATGTATTTGTGACTTTCACCCCTCTCATTTCCCAACACAACTCTTCCTTTACTTAGGAATAACAAATTTCCTAAGAAAGAAATTGTACAGAGAAGAGAGTCATAATTAGATTTGATTATTGGCTTTTCTTAATAGACAATGAAGCCTATTCAACCATCACAATCCCAAGCATCCAGGGCGTCTCTCAACAACTTGAGTCTTTGCCATATTTATATGTGTACATTACCTAATCCGATTCAAATTCACATCTGTTCCAAGCTCTTTCATTCTACCCTCTGGAACTCCGTAGGCATCATTAGCAAATTCTCGTATCTCCTTAATTTCTTTTCTGAGTGTTTTGTTTTGTTTCTTTGTTTCTTTCCTGAGTGTTTTAGCTCTAATTGAAACTTGGCTATATCTTGAAGGACACTCTCTCAAATGAGGGTGATTTTTCTTTCACACCCCACAACATACAAGCCTGGAAGTGTCATCCTTGTTTAAAGCTACTTATACCACCTTCCTAAAAATCTCAGCTTTGAGTAAGTGATACCGCCTGTTTCCCGAATTCATCTGCTGTTGCCTCCCAGGCATCGCATTTCATTAAATGCTGCCTCATTGATGATCAGGAAACACTGACTTTGCTTCCACCACTCTTCCATCATCCTTCTTGCATGTCTCAATGCCCACATGGATAATCCTTCAAAACACTTGAGAGGCCTTGATCTCCTTAGCTCTAGTGTTCTTTTCCATTGACCACATCCAGACCATAGTCATACGCTGGACATTGTCATCCCCGTAACTGTACCACCCGGAAACGTCTTCATGTCAAGCAGTCCACCTCTTGCTTGTAACATCCTATCTGTACAGCCTTGTTCCGCCACTTCTTCTGCTTCAACAATACTTCACCCTCCTCTCCGGGATCTCCAACCTATTAATTCTACGCATTTTCACAGCCACTCCTCCTCTCATATCCTAGGTCCCCATTTCACCCAGGTTAGATGATATGGGCATCACTGTAATTAGTTAATAATTCCCTTCCTGTTATCTTCAACTACTTGGCCCTCTCTCTGTCACTCTCACTCAGCAAAACCTCCACACTACTCTATGCCTATCCTGTGCCTGCACTGACTTACTAATGGTATAAGTTTTAAGTTTATGACCATATAGTTAAGTGGGCCCCTCTGCTGTGCAGCAACCACACTGTATTTCTGTTATGATTTTGCTCTCCTACCCTCTAAGACAATTATCTCACAACTCTCCTCTTCTCAATCTCAGCCATTCTCTACTATCTCCTTTCTTAACTTGAAATTAGAGGTTGCAGAGAAAAATGGACACCTTAATCCTGACAAAATCAAGGTTTCCAGACATTACTCATTTTCGGTGACAATGGGAAATAAATTATAACTGGTATTTGATATAACAGCCTTCAGGTGAATACAGGATACGAACACAGTGGGTGGTATGTAAGATGTGAATATGTATGCAATCAGTATATCTAAATAAATTGTATACAAATATACCATATTTAGTCTTTAAAGGTATATATTAATAAATTGATATATAGTGTATAAATAATATAGTATATAATTATTGCTTATTAATACAAATTTAAATTCCATCAATGTACGTATTCTTTATATACTTAGGATCGAAACAAACGCCTTTAAGAAGAACAAAGTGTACTAAGTATTTTGAATGTGCCAATTCAGTTTAATTCTTAAGCATTTATAAAAAATCTAGAAAAAAATAAATCCCTAATAAGGATTCCTAATAAGGTTTGAGGGATTTGTAATTTTTACATTGTTGAACAAGGAGGTTATCGAGAAATATAGGATTCAACAAACTGCAGCCTATGGGCCAAATCTGGCCAGCCATATGTTTTTGTAAATAACATTTTATTGGGACATAGCCATGTTTATTCATTTATATGTTGTCTATGGTTGCCACTGTCTTGCAAGCATTGAAAAGTTGCAGCCAAGACAGCATATGGTTCACAAAGCTTAAAATATTTTCTACCTGATCCTTTACAGAGAAAGTTTGCTGACCACTATGATACTGATTATGGAGACTTCTTTACATGATTAAAATTCTTTCTAATCACAGATTTTTTTCACTACAGATAAGAGGGAGAGGCAAAGTAACGATACGTTAAAAGGCAAAGCAATAATTTCTTCTTAAGTAGTCAAAGTAATTGAAGCAAAATAGAATGGTAATGGAAAGGCCTGCATAGTGGTTGCTACAGTCTTTATTTTGTCATCCCCACCTCAGCCTAAGCAAACAGCGTTGCAAATGACTCAAGCCCATGCACGTGTTAGACGGCTTGGGCTGCCATAACAAAATACCACAGACTGTGTGAGTTAAACAACAAAAATTCATTTTCTCACAGTTCTGGAAGCTATAAATCTGAGTTCAGGTTGCCAGCACGGTTAGGTTCTAGCGAGAGCTCTCTTCCTTTCTTCTTGGCTTGTCGATACCCACCTTTCGCTGTGTCCTCATGTGGAAGATAGAGATCTCTCTCTCTTCCTCTTCTTATAAAACACCAAAGCTAATGGATTAGGACTCTACCCTTATGACCTCATTTAACCTCAATTACCTCTTAATTACCTCCTGTCACCAAATACAGTCACAAGGAGAATTAAATCTTCAACATATGAATTTGAGGGAGATACAATTCAATCCATAGCAATAAGAATTCATGATTTGGGGTATATCCAAATTTCTGCTACAGACATGGACTATTGGTTTTGCCCAGGAGAGGAATTTTGCTCATCAAGTTTCATACCATTTACCAGCTGGCTTATTAGTATTAATAAAAATGAACAGGTTATATCTCAATGTACTTAAGAAGCTAAATGATCCTAAACACTATCAACCTACCAATTATTTTACAGCTTAGTGGATATTTTTCTGTCTGTAAAATAAAAAGAATTGCTAAACTATTTAAAAGCTAAAATCATCCTATTTTATACTATTGAAGACACTCTCTTCATGAGGTCACTCATGAATTATTTCCCATACAAATATAGAACTCACAAGGAAAAATAATAAAGCCAATAAAGAATAAATCTAAGTTATAAACCATTAAAATTCCTCCAACTGAAAAATGGCATTTGGGACTCACGGTCTCTCAAAATTACCCTTTAAAAAGCTTAAACGCCCTAAAGGCTTCACTTACAACTACCATATTGGATTTGCTCTGCTTGTATATTGCAACCTCCCTTACTAAAGTTTGTTTCACAGTTCAGTCTGTTTTACATTTCAAAGTCCATAAGCAGCAGCATCAAAATTCTCAGAGACACGAATGAAAAATTTCGAGACTAAAAGATGGACCAGTAGTCCATTTTACATTTGAAATCTCTCAAAAAGTTTTAGTCTCAATCCTAGATCCCCCAGTGTCATGGTAGATAAAGTCATAATGTTAAAACTTTTAAAAATAGAGAATGGCATTTTTTTCAGCTTTTTTTTTTTTTTAACATCTTTATTGGAGTATAAGTGCTTCACAATGGGGTGTTAGTTTCTGCTGTATAACAAAGTGAATCAGTCACAATACTTCATTCAAATGATTATATCACTTCTACATTAGCTAGAATTTTTTTTCTAACATTCTTTTTACTTGGTAATAATCTCCCAATATCCATCCAAGTTGAATTTTATATGGTTTGCTGAGGATTTTTCTCCTATATTTGACAAGGGAGTGAACAAAATACGTACACCTCACTCAGGTTACAATAGCACATCTGCTTCTCACCTTACAAAATTATAAGTAGATATTCTATGGTTTACAGCAAGGATGTTTATTACCCTTTATTATCTGATAGGATCAAAAGACTTTAATGCCAAAGGCAAAGGGATGCCCTGATTATGATTACCACTTAGAATTCCTAAACCTTAGAAATGATAATCAATAAGTAATCATGGCAAATCTTTACAGTGGAAACATCTGAAAAGTTCTGAATTGGATAACGGACACTATCACAATTATACTGGAACAAAGAAAAGAAAAAAAAAATGTATTTTGACTCTTTCTCTCCTAAGAGCATTTTGCCTTAATTGACTTTTAGATACTTAACCTTACTTTACATAACTATCCGTCAGTTTCTTGAAATGAAGCTATTTGGAAAAACCTTCTGATCTCAATATAAGCTAATTTAGCTCTCAAGTTTATGGCAATAGTCACCTTTCTTTTAAAACTGCCTGATTGGCAGTGTTCTGTCAGCAGTAATCCCCAGCCTAGACTTCAGTGAAATGGTCCTCCCTTTCTCTAGGGCTTTGGATAGCAATTTGGCTATAATTAATTCCAGATTGACCAATGGCCAGTGAAGGAAGTAACTCACTCTCAGAAGAGGATTATTACAACCACAATTTTGTTCTAAATGCAGCTGCTTCATCTAGAAAACACAGAAAATACAAATTATTTATCTTGCTACGTTAATTTCAAATGACCAAGAAAAAGAGAAGGAGGCATAAAAACATTGTTCCCTTTCATTGTAGCTACACAGAAAAAGTAAGCCACAGGGGGGAGAAAAGAAACCTCATAGTTTTTCAAACTTGTCACAATTTTCTAAACTGTAGCTGAAACTGACATCAAACCTTCATTTGAAGTCCTATTGTAAAGTAGTAAACTCTGTCGATCCTCCCTTCAAAATATTCAGAATCTGCCCATTTCTCACCACCTCCACTGCTATGACTCTGGTCCGATACAGTATTAATTTCTCGGATTAATATAATAGCTTATCTATGCTTTGGGTTTGACTCCCCTTCCCCCAGCAACCTGTTCTTCATGAAACAGCCAATGTGATCCCTTAAAAAATGTAAGTCCTACTATGGACTGAATTATAACCCCCAAAGTTCATTCGTTGAAGCCCTAACTCCCAATGTGATGGTATTTGGAGATGGGATCTTTAGAAGCAGGTATTCAGGTTTAGAAGAGGTCAAAAGAATAGGGCTCTCATGATGAGATTAGTATTCTCATAAGAATAAGCACCAGAGAGCTTGCTTTGTCTCCCTCTGCCATGCCATGAAAACATACCAAGAAGGTGGATATCTGCAAACCAGGAAGAGAGCTCTCACCAGAACTCAACCATACTGGCACTCTGATCTCAGACTTCCAACCTCCAGAACTGTAAGAAAATAAAATTCTGTTGTTAAAGCCACCCAGTCTATGGATTTTGTTATGGCAGCCCAAGCCACTAGAGCAATGCCTTTGCTCAAAATAAAAGTGAATGTCATTCGATGGCTAACCAACAAGATCCTTCACCACCTGGCAGTTACTTCTCAGACTACATCTCACCCCACTCTGTCTCGTTCACTCTGCATCAGGCACACTGGCTCTTCAACAAGTCAGATACCCTCTCCATTAGAGATCCCACACTCTTT